>NC_087553.1:34876964-35190870 GCF_036250125.1 Pseudopipra pipra | reverse complement strand
TCCTAATTAATTAATTAATTAATATTATTTTTTGGGAGGAATTTTGAACTGCTTGGAATGTGTGACAATCATGGGAGAAAAAAAAGGTCTCACCTCTGTCTCCCGTCATGTTTCCCTAACTCATCACCCCTAAGAATTTGTGTTAAATGTGATCATCTCCTGCACCCCAAGAGACCATGGAGGTAGATGGGTCAGCTTTGTCTTTTTGTAGGCATCTGTATGATCTGTCCTTCCTTGGATTTCTGAAGTCTGTGGCACCCTGGTGCTATAGTTGGACAGAAAAAAAGGAAGGAGAAAGGCCCTCTCTCAGTTCTTTTGGCATATACATTCTTACATTCCCTTCAGAATGCAAATTAACTGACTAAGGAAAGATGTTATCTGAGTATCCAAAGTATTATTAGTTTACTATATAGCAGGAAAACAAGAGGATTTACACAGATCACAGAAGAATGAAATATGGATGTGAGAAAACACCAAGTTCAGCCTCTGAGATCTACTCCATATGTCCATTACCAGCCTGACTCCTGTCTGATCTGGGACTATTACATCTCTTTTCTCACACCTTTCCACAAACACCATAAAGCCTTCTCTGCCACCCTCTTCTACTTCTTGAGAAATTCTGCCTTTTCCCAGACACTTTTATGTGCAAATTATTTTATCCTGAAAACAGTTCTGTACATCATTTGAGAATTTTCAGAAGATGCTGTCACATATAATCTTGTTCCAAGACAGAACAACATCTTCTGATTGAAGTAGAACATGACAAATTTAAGGGTGAAATCTTGTCCCCACTCAGCTGTATGGCAAATGACATTTACTTCAGGGGTCACATGGCTGCATCTAAACTAAACAACAGACTGCCTGTGGTACATGTGGCATCCTTCACCTTATCTTTATTCAGACCAAATTCAAGGCACAAGGGAAAACAGGGTCTGTTGTAACCTTCCCTTTTCCATTGATAAAAGATGAAGATATGTGCAGGCCACTTAGGCAGGTCCTGAGGCTTGCAAGGCTGCATTATGGGTTTTAGAAAACATTTAAACTGAATGACCTTACCATGTTATATACAAAATCTGCTATGTCTGTAGTATATCTGGCTAATACACTCATTTCCTCCAGGACTGTAGCACAGTAGATATGTCCTGCTACTTAGAATGTTTTAAGACACATTCATTTACTAAAGTGTTGGAATTTCTTCTTATTTACACAAATAAGGATTTAAAATTTTATGCAAGTTTACATGTACATGACATCCAGAAAAGGTCTCTGCTGTATACTTACTCTTGTGTTGTTTCTTTCAGCCTTAAGTTCTGAAATCTCCTCCTCTTTTTCAAGCAGCTGTTCCCTGCATGCATTTAATTCTTTTGTCAGTGCAGCAAATTCCTGTAGAATAAAATTATATATGAAGTTACTCAACATGTAAGCACTAGAATAATTTAATCCATATGCATTCTAGAGTTTGAGAATTTGAATAATATTTAGAAATCATCAACACAAACTAAAATAGCATACGTAAACTTCAGCATCTACCAAAACCATTTCAAGTCTAGATATATCTAATAAAAAACAACTACTGATTTAAATTTATAATAAAAAAAGGTTCAGGATGATGGCAACATCTCCTATACATAAGCTACCAGAACCACACCAGAAGAAGAACAGAATTGGCCAATTTCATAGCAACAGAGACACCACATTTCACACATAATGAAGTTCAACTCAACATACCCATTTTGCGAGTGTTCTTGCCTCTCTGTAAGGCATCCTTTGCAATATGGCATGGGAGAAAAAAGTTAAGGTATTCACTGATCAAAATCTATCTAATATCAGATTAACATAAGTAATACATGTGTTGTGAAAAAATACTTGATTTAACTATTTAGATGTCTTTGGGCATTATAGTGAAAGGCTGTGATGACTCAGAACAATATTTATGTTAGTTAGAATGAGCTTCCTATGAATCAATAACATAAAATGAAACTGTATTTTAAGTTGCTTCCGATGTGAAGCTCTTTACATGCAACTAATAAGTATTCTGAAAAACACATCTTTTAGTTGTCAAAATTTCTATTAAAATGTCTTGATTTTACCATTGCTGTACTCTTCAACAATACATATAAATTTTTGTCTATACAAAGGGCAGTCATAGAATTGTCATTAATTTCAATAATGAAAAGGTTTCACTCCTATCTTTGACAGGCACAACATGTACTAAACTGTAGTAGTTAATTTTATATTTTACAGCAAAAAGATGCTACATGTCCCATGAAAACAGTAAGGTAAAGGATGAAAAACCTTTAAAATCTGTGACCACGTCTTGGAAAAAAAAAAAAAGAAGATGTCTTGAAGAACAGTATGGCTGCTCAACAAAGATGTATACGTATTTTTACATATTAAGTTAATTTTAGTTTTACCAAAACAGTCAGTGCTTAAGAACACCCACCAGCCCACAAGCAGTAAGTTAAACTGCCCCCCCAAAAGAAAGTAGTTCAAGAAAAAAACATGGCCAGGTGGTTTATCTTATCAGCCAGTAGGATGAAGCTAAGACTAAATCTACTTATTTAAGACAAAAGCTAGCCATGATCTCAAAAGAGCTTGGTTTGCTGCTTCCCCTCAAGCTGCAGAAACCAGCTTTTATCTGAATTAAAGAGCTGCTCAAAAGAAGTTTGATGGGTATTCCTAGGCACATTCTGTTTCAGTCAAGTTAATGGTATATGGTATTATATATTAAAAAGTATTTAAATAAATTTCAAGCGATACTCTGACAACATGTAACTAAGCATGTATTTTTTTTTTTTTTCATTTTTTCAGCAGCTGGAACTGGATTCACAGTAAACCTTCATGCAAATTGAATGGTAAGAAGGAAACTCTTCTTCTGATATCCTCAATTTTGTTTTAGACATCAGCTATTGCTCACATGAACCATAAAGTGATGATTGTGCCATACCTCCTAATCAGTATTTGCTTTTTACATGCTAGTGATCAGGTACATTTAAAGCTACATAGTATACTTTGATGTTAAAGCCCTTAGCTTAACTTTTAGAATGAGACTTAAACTGTAAAACTCGTTCCTCACTTTTACAAAGTATCCTTAAAACTCCTATCTGTAGATCTTAATTCAGGATTCAGAAAGTGCCAGTCCAGCAGTGTTATTCTGTACAGAATTTTGTTTAAGAAACTCCTGTCCTTAAGGTTATAAGTAATGTTACATACTGAATGAAAATATCATATTTAATAGAAAGCCAATGATCTCAAGTAAGATTGCATCAGAATTTTGAAGCACAAACCCACACATTCACACATATTCCCCTATAGCACTACGGGGCGGAACCCTTGTTCCTAATTTACATACACTTTATACACGTGGATGAGTGTCTATAACACTTTGACAATCTCGCAGAATAAACTTCCTGTGTGATCTATGTACTATGTTGTTGTTATTTATGTTTTCTCATTTCTTCGTATTGTTTCAGCTGGAATTAAAATAGACATTTTGGCATGTGCTTGGGCATCTGAATGGGTGACAGGTGATGGAAAGGATAACAAGTATCATCTGGTGATTTACAATTTGAGTTCCAAACTACAGGAAGGCAAAGCAGCCAGATTTTGTTGTTTTCCTTGGAAACAGAGAAAGACACGAGTTTATCAAATTTTACATCTTTACTGTGACAAGGCAAGCCTGGTCCCAGAAGTACAGACCCTAATGCTCTGGTCAATATAATCTCAAATAATTAAGAAATGAAGTTCCTACTAGTTTTGCTGAGCAGTACAGAGTTTATTCTCAAGGAGGTTTTTTTTGATCATCAGCATAAGTTTTCCCTTGCTTATAAGCAAATCATTACCCAAAATTCTGCTCTCAGAGAGTCCCATACCTAATACAATGCCATCTCAACCTTGAAATACCTACAGCTTATATTCATAATATCTATTATCATCTACCTTAGCTGGGCTACCTGTGTCTAGTGTTTAAGACCTTCTTACTTGAGTCACTAACATGGCCACTTCAAGCCTTTTAATTATTCAGTTGGTGCTGCTCTCTGAAATTTCTCTGTTCTTTTGACATACCTGCAGTACCAACACAACAAGTAATCACCTCTTCATACGCCTGGAACTCTAGTGGCCAACTTCATCTGAAGTACTAGAGACTGCTCAGTTATCAAGAGTTTTGAATTCTCTGAATTGAATGATGACAGAAAGAGGGGTTTATTCCTTGTGTTTATATCATAAGCCTTTTACAGGGAAAGTCTAAAAGTAAAATTGAGTTTGCTCTAGAGCTTTGCAAATTACTATTTCTGTCACACCTGCTTTGATGTATTAATAACTAGGATAAAACCTCACAGCTTGTTTTTCAACTAATCCTTCCAAAAATACACATAAAACTTAATTTAAATGTACCCTTTATATCCAAAGTATCCCTGAGATGAGACCGACACTCAGGGAAACAGGTTTTTCCCACAGGTTCGATACAAAGAAAAGCATATTTTTTTTACCATGACATATAGTTACGTAATAAATAACATGTGATGACCTCTGCTCATGCAATTCCCTCCTATATATACAGGGATAAAGGGAATACTGTCATTTGGAATTACTGCTTGCAGCAGAAATCTTGCATGATCAGTGACCATGACAGTCAGTCATACTTTGGAGCCCTGAAGGTAATATCTGTTGCATAACTAATATGATCTGACAGGCACAACTGCACTCTTAAAGCTTATATAGAAGTTGTGCAGTTATAATGCTAATTAAAAACTGAAGTGAATTAAAACTCTATGAAAATTATTCACGTGATTGCATTGTTTTTATACTATACCATGACATCAAGATGTAAATAACTTTTTTCATGATAAAAAGCCTGAGAAGGAACATTGCTTTCCCTGTATGAACAAACATAATCTCAGAGCCCATCTTATCTGCTGTTTCTCTTTTTTGCTTAATACTTGGACTACGACACTAAGCCTTGAAAACCAATTCAACAGAAATTTGTAGCCACAGAAAGGACCATTAGGCTTTACGAATAAACAAAAGTCAAGGACTTCCCCTGGTAAAGCAGCTGAAATACATTTGGAGCAGAGGCTGGAGGGTGCCTGGGAGAGAGGGATGCCTTTGGGACAGGAAGGCTGGCAGCACGGCCAGATGTGCTGGCAGCACGGCCAGATGTGCTGGCAGCAGGACTGGGCAGGGGAGGTGTACTACAGCTCTCTTAGTATTAAGTATCTGCCTCTAGGGGCTGGCTCAAGAAATGCTGCTTTCCTTGCTTGTTCCCAGCAAAGGCCTGCAAGGTTAATTTTTTATGACCAAATACACATAAAATATATATAACTAGTCTCCAAGATGCGAGTATGTCACAGAAATTATGAGATCCATAGCTGTGATGCTTAGCTGTTCAGCATATGATGCAGCTGAGATTGAGCTGAAATGAAAATATTGTTTTCCCTCATCCCCACAAAAGCTATTGAAATAAAGTAGATATTTTGTAATATTAACAAAAAATAAATTAAAAATCCATAAACTTCAGTTTTGGAGACACTGAGGAGATTCAGCTAAAAATGTCCTCCTCTGAATTTTCTATTTTTGAACCACAGTTCATTTCAGAAATGAATGAGTGAACTAATCTCTGCATGGAAAAAGAATGGTATGGTTTTATAATTTTTATTTTACATTCAACACAAGCTATGTCGACTGATTTGCTTTCCTACAATTTTAGATGTAATTCATTTAACATGGAAAATTACTATCTACTACAATTCCCTCAGAGTTTTAACCTTTAATTTATTATGTTTTCATCCAATCTAATTTTGTGGGACTAAAAAACAAAGGATATTCTTTCTTTTCTTATTATTCCTTCATTGAAAATATTGTTAGAAATTCTCCACACCTTTTAAATGACTAACTATTTATTTCAGCAATTTTGCCAGCGCACTGACTTCATCCCTACTGACTCTTATTAACAAGACAAAACACCAAAAAATCCTGAATGTAATTCACTATTTATTATCTTGCTGCAGAGGAGACATAATGATATTCCTTTATTCTAAACTAGGTTGAATGCAAGATTTGCCTCATCCCTGGAAGTGTTCAAGACTCTGAGTCTGGTCTAGTGAAAGGTGTCCTGCCTGTGGTAGAGGGTTTGGAACTACATGATCTTTAATGTTCCTTCCAACCCAGGCCATTCTATGATTTAAAAACATGGGTTTGGTGTCAGTCATCTGAAATGTTCACTGTTATATTACTGCTCAAAAGGAGAGTTCATTTGCACACATGTTTTAAGTTGAAAATATGTAGCTCCAATATGAACTGAGTGTTTCTTTGACTCACACCATGCTTGCACAGACAGGGAATAAGCTGCTGTTCCTCAGGTGTGATCTTGATGGTCCTTACAGAGTGGCTCTTACAGTAGTTCCTACAGAGCCACTAACTGTGCTTCAAAACATCAAGGAACTACAGAGACTGATTTAGGTTGTTCAGTGGTCTAAGACATCTAAAATGTGGGAAGTGTGATTAAGTGTCATAATGCTAGAGTTCCATTAATTCACAAAGAAAAATGAAAAATTGCATCAGGGGAGGTATAGGCTGGATATTAGGAAACAGGCTAAGCAGGGAAGTGGTAGAATCACCAGTGTTCAAAAAAATGTTTGGATGTGGCATTTAGGGATGTGTTTTAGTGATGGATTAATGATCGGATTCAGTGATTTTAGAGGTCTTTCCCAACCATAGTTACTCTGTGATTCTAAGAGGACGAAATTTCTGTTATGTGAGAAAGAGAACTAGCTCAGTAACAGTGACTCCTATTTTAATTATTTTTTTTTTGTCAGAAATGTGGACACTAACTGAAATTTTGAAATATGTAGACATTTACCAACACAGAAGCCAATGTTCCTTGGAAGAAAGAAAACACTCTTCAGAGGCTCAGGACCCTATGTCTACCAGAATACATAATTAACATCTACAAGAACTAATAATTCCAATACATTCACTGAACAGAAAATTGGACAAATGGAGAAGTGTTTTAAAACTTTCCATCAATATGAAATTCCTTCCTTAATACTCAGTTGAATCTACATCAGATTTTGAACTGTCTTGCGAATATTTATTTATTCTGTCATCCCTTTCTGTGTAGAAGAAATCATCTCAAGCTAGTGTAGTCTCTCTGTGCATGGCCTGCTACTGTGAATGAACAATTTACCATCATGACTGTGTTTCCAGAGTAAGAGACATATAACTGCTTTTTCTGAGCAAAAAAACCCTTTCAGTATCTTAAAAAAAACCACACCAAAAACAAACCCCAAAAATCTTACTTCTAGAAAAGATCCAAAAATAATAATAGAGAACTGAGGATTATGCTAGATAAAATTTATATATTTGATTAAGGTCATTTGAACATATTGAACGGGTATGGATATGTTTTGGTGCAGCTTTGCTGCATATGTAATATAACTTCTATGAAAATGTCAACTAAATTCACTAGCTGTATCATGTTACTTTCATAATTTTTTAGAACAAGAGTACCATGAGCATTCAAAATTATATTTCAAAATTCAACCAAGAATAAGCTTTAAATGCATCTATTTACATGTTAGTTGATGTGACAGTCTTTCTTGACAAATTTAAAGATAATGGGAAGAACAAACCACTATCAGGACTTACGGTGTAATCTGTTTCAATTTGCTGCTAGAGTACACACTAGCCATATAAAGATTAATTCCCCCAGATTTTTGAAGTCGAAGTGAATCTCCAGAGCAATTTGAGTATTATGACAATGGCTCAGTTTCTGGCAGTGACCTTTTCACACAATATTACTTCAGGAAGAAATCTGACACTACACGCAGAAGACATGGGTACAAATCTGCCGTGATAAGCTTTCATTTGAAACTAAGGCAATAATAACATGAATATAAGTCATGTGGTTTTTGTAGTACAGTCACAAGCAATGCCCCATGTATAACTCTAATCAGTGCCAAACAGCCTAACACAAACCTCTGTTCCATTATTTCCCAAATTATCTTGAAAAATTGTCACGTGAAAATTTAAATTTTACATGACACCAACTAAAAATTGCCTAGCTAACATTCTGGTTTTATGACAGTGAAATTATTTTTAATGGAAACCCTCTGAATGAAGTATGCAACCTGCTGATTAAACAATATTTTCCCACTTTCTCTATTTAAATAATTTAGATTTGGTGCTCTGTATTATCTGTTGATCACTAAAATTGATTGTCAAAACACTTATAGTAATAATAAAACAGAACAAGTAAAAAAAGGCATGATAGAAATGACAAAACATTTTTCTTCATCTCAAACTTCCTGTGTTCTGTGAGACTGTTCAGATTATGATAAGAGATGTGAGTTCACAAAAGCTTAAAAAATTATCTCAAGCATAAGGTTGTAGATGACAAAAGATCATCATTGCTTATTTGTCATCCTTAGTACCAAGCTATAAAGCTAGAAGCTTCAAAAGGACTTGACAGCCTTCATCCATTAAAAAAGTGCAAATTTTAAAGATTGTCACAATATAGCCTACTTTTTAATAGTTTTATTACTATAATGTAGCCAATCAAATTATACCACACTAGAGTCATTCTCCTATATTTATGAATAAGAAGAACCTAAAAAAGGTGCTTTTTTTCATCTTTAAAAAAAAGCAGATGGAAAATTTAAAGGTCTCTTGTTTTTGCAGATAGTGTAAACTAGATTGATTCAATTTGGAATAGATATCTCAGTGAATGACAGTAATATATTCTGTACTTTGAAAATAGCACTAATTGTGTCTTTAGTACTTTGCTTCTGACTGATGGGAACACTGAGGCACAGAGGGTCTATAATCCAATTAAACATCTGTCAGACTATTACTGAAAAGGGATAGGATAAAACATCACTCGTATAAACATCTGTAAATGTAATAAAGCCGAATTTGTAATTCAGGTGTGTGACTTTTAACCATGTAGGATGAAACAGCAGACTGGCTTACAGTGTGTATTAATTAGCCATGTTTTACTATGCATACTGGACTGTATTTTGTAGAAGTATTGTTCATGTGCAACACTGTGGCAGCACACTTTTCAAAAGTGGCATGAAAGTGTTGTTATTTGGAGCTGTAGTGATTTTTTCTTCAAATCATACTACTGAAGTACAGAAGTGAGTCACCTATATAATAAGGGAAATTACACCATCATCCATTTAATAATTAATGCCTCTTACAGGTATTCATATTCATTTTTTTCTAAAAGTACATAGATAATTTGCAGATATAGTTATGTTGCAGACAAGAGTATATTATTATTTTCAAGAGACATTTTTTAACATTAGAGATATTTGTACCAGTATGACTTGATTGATCAAAATTGTACTGCATCAAAACTGATGACAATTTACTCCTCCAGAGTTAGAAATTTATCATCTATCAATTAACAGAAAGAGAAAAATATGGTCAAAACTGACACATTATGAGTAATTTTCAAAATAATTTTATTGAAAATGTGATTGATTTTATTCCAATTAATCAGTCATATAATTTCCTAGATATTTAAATATTAAATACATGGAATGGTCTCAGAGCAGTAGCATAAGCACAAAATAAATTGCTGCATCGAATTACAAGACTACAACCTCCCATTGCCAGCACAGTTTTGTTTTATGCTTATCATCTTTTTTTAAATTTTTTTTTTTTTGAAAATTAAAATAAACACAAAGTTAGAAAGAGAATAAGCCTGGAAAATATGCAAATTATTAAAATGCTTTACAAACTGTACAATGGCTTCAGCACATCAAGGCATACTTACAACTCTCATTATAAGGCAGATTGAGGTCAGTACATGGCCCTAAGAAATAACCTAAAATAAATCCTGACAAAGAGGATATATAAAGAGTGGACTATAAGAAGTAACATATATTTACCAGTAAACAGAATAGCTCTTGTACTATAATGCTGAATAAGGAATGTACAGCTTATTTTGGTGCCAATTCTAATTTACTAGTCTAGTCGATTTTTAGCATCCCTGACTCACTTTTCAAACTCTTTACTTCTCTAGCTTCGATTTGCTTCTCCACACAGCAACTTGTTGTTTTCCGCCAGGCAAACTTGACAAAATACAGTGTGACTTTCCTTCTCCTTCATTTTGTGTAACTGTCCTGACACTTGCCTCCTTCTCTTCTTCCTCAGCATTGTCTCTGGGTAAATTTTATCCAGGATCATACATTCCATCAACAAGTCTCCTGTTCTGATTCAGAATACACTCTTCCTTCCATAGAAAAATCATATTTTTTCCCCTTTCAGAATTTGATGCTAAAGAAATGAAACTAAATCATTTAATATTTTAAATACACTTTAAAAATAATTATTTTTTCCTAGATTTTTGCTGTTTTCCAGTTTGTCATTTTTTCATTAATTTACTTAATGTAAAACTACAGAAAAGAAGGATGAAGAAAATACAAACATGTTTAGTTCTGTTATTTTGAATAACGCCCAAACTTGAGAATATTAATCAGACTAGTTTCTAACAAAAAAGTTGGAGTTTTTCTTCTTTTTATCCTTGAGTATGCAAATATTTGATTTTCTATATACGAGCTGGTCACCCAAGAACAGCAAGGAGCATAAATATACTTTTAGGATGAGATTGATCTATCATGGCTACATATATCTCTTTTGGGTTGAAAGGAACTGCACTTTGAATTTCTTTTTTTTCTATATAGGGCTTCTGTAAAGGCAATTGGGAAAGCTACCTCTTCTACACTGTAGATGGATGTTTCTGGTCTTATCTGTCCCAGCAGAACTAAAGTTTCAGTGAGAGAAGTAAATAAAACTCCCAAATAAAACTTGTGATGAGGAATCACCTTACAATTGGTAACACTGGTAGTGGTGATCTCACCACCACCCTTGCTCCTTGAAAAAAAATTGTGGAATTAACAGATATAATTTGGTAATAATTATCCCATTCTTCTAGTTACCAGTGTTCAACTGTAGCAATATGGGGGGTTTGGTTCTTGGGGAAGACAATAAATTGCAGCCGAAGCAGTTCAAGGCAGCTTTAGAAACACCCTCTGTAATTAAGCAATAAACCTGGCTCTGTAGAGACATGCTTTCAGTGGCAATTGCGATGAATGTTTATGATGGTTTATGGTCTTGTTTTAAAGAATGAAGGTGGAAAAGGGATATTTGGAAGACATTTCCATTTTTTGAGTCCATGATAATGAATCCATACGTACAGTTTCACTCACATGAATTCCACTTTACCTTCTATTTGTGGATCCTTTAACTTAGATGACTACAGTATTTATTGACTTCTGTGATGATATCATATTTTCACATAGTACTTTCTTGATGTGTCTGCTTGAGATAATTTAAGCTACGGATTTCACTAACTTATTTTTTATTTGATTACTGAAAACACGTGATTTTTTCTTCATATGCTGACTTGCTCTCTTTCCAGTTAGTCCACACAGTTACCTAATATCCACAAAGTACAAATATTTACCTTACCAAGGAATCCCAGTTTTGCTCTTTCCAGCAACCTAATAGAACATTTGGCTTTTTTTTGTACAATAGAAGTGACATTAAAATTTTCTCAAACCTTGTTTTATATATTGAGATTGTTAACTGCAATCTTTCTTTTTTCTCTCTACAATGGTAATGAATTTTAAAAACTTCAGTGGAGAAAACAAGATAATTTGTTGCAGATGTTCTTCATCAGGAAATATGATGAATTGGTAATTACTGACATAGACTTTGTCTTGAGGAAAAATATACAATGTAGTTACAGATGCCAAGAACACCAAATTAAAGAATGGCATCTTCTATATTGAAAGTAAAACAAGCAACAATGATCTGATTAACCTCTGTGCCTCATATATTGAAAATAAAGAAATAATAAAACATCTTTAAATCATGTTAACATTCAGATATTGGCAGCTTTTTTTTTAACTACAGGATAATTTATGTAAAACACATAGAAGTTTTTCAATTCTAAAAATGTAGAAAGTAAACCTATCTGTTTTCTAACAAAAGAAGTTGATAAACCCTGGTAATTAAAATATTTGTTATCCTAAAGGATTTTATTTATTATGAGTCAGCAAAAACAACAGAGTCTTTTGGATTTCAGAAAAACAGGACACTAAATCATAAATATTAATGAAAGGACATTTTCACTGATGGTCAATAACGTGTTGAATTCAGGAAAGGAGAAAAAAAATTTATAAATTACATCATCTATACACAGCATGCTCCTGGGTATGAGCAGTAGTTCCATGTATAAGAAAATTACAGCTAATCAAGAGCTCTGTAGGACTCTAGTGATTGTGATCAATAAAAAACATATTTACATCAAAATACAGCCTCATTAGCTATAAATTTTTTAGCTGCCCACTGGATAGGTGGTCCAGAGGCTGATTCTGCTCAGAGCCCAGGCAATTCATGCACCTTTGTCCACATCTTGTTATTTAGTCCTTTAGGCATGCGAGTAGTGCCTGTGCAATGCTAGAGAACAGCACTGCTACCAGAAGGACAGTACACCTAAACTGGGACTTAGTCCATGACTTCTAAGAAATGGTGAGTTATCTGTTCTGATGACAAATGCATGCACATCCCTGAGTTATATTTTGCCTGACCTAGTCACGTATGCATATGATCACCTTACATAAACATTACACAGTATATGAACTACAAGAAAGTTTTTTTCATTTAAGTTAGATGACTCCACCTAACACTCTCCATGTGTCTCATAAAAAGCAAAGTTAAAAACTCAACAAATAAAGAGATATATTTTTTTTTAAAGTTCTGTTTAAAATATTTACTACAAGCCTGTGTCAGAGAAAGGTTTGCTGCCTAATTTTCACACACATAATTCAGAAACTGTTGGGCCTTTTGAAGTGTGACTGCCACTTTGAAAACTAAATCAGATTTGCCGATCTGGGTCTAGTGCTCTAAACGAAAGTCACACTTCAAACAACTCTTGTTGTCTTTGAGGTGCTGCAGAGCTCCTGTTTCTGTTTAAAGTTCACTATCCTGCTATATCTTACATCTGTCCCCTTTTACTACATTGTATCTACTGATAACCAAATAAACACATGATAATGTTCAGGACAGGGTATATGCGACAGCTTTGAGCTCTTCTGTTCAGGAAAGCTCAGTTGAGGGTTACAGCTACCACCACTAGATATGAATGAGTCATATAAAGGGAAGAGGAAATAAAAATTATCTTTCTAAGGTAGTGTTTTAGTGAAATACATGCACACATACAGACTATTAAGGATTTTCACCAGATATGTTTAAATCTAATAAACAGCACAACTCAGACTATAACTTAGTCTTTTTTATCACTCTGCATTTGCAGTTGTTAATGTCAAGAGAAATAGAAAACACGATTTTAATAATACTGATTCTCAGAAACCCTAGTGTATTTGCAGCCAACAATCCAGGCTTATATTAAGCCTCCCCTGTGAAACAGAATACATACAGCCTCAGTCTTACCTGCGCACAGACACATCTGTCACATTCACTGCATAGAAACATTTGAAAAACTTTCTGCATTTTACTGTACAATAAGAATTTTATGATTTGTATTTCCCCAAGATATTCTCACTCCCAAGGTTCAGAAGTTAAGCAGAAACCCAGACCAAACCAAATCAACCCAAAACTCCAAACTAGCTAATGTATAAAAGCTGTATGTTAAATATATATTTTTCCCTGGGTATATTTATTTACATCATGTTTCCAGAACCAAGACAATTATAAAAAGAATAAGTAAACATCTGAACACAGGCAAACAACAGAAATCCAACAGAAGTGGAAAACTTCTTGCAGAGCATGATCATAATGGCCAGTTGTTGAAATACATTATTACTGTAACTTCTTAATCTTCCCAAAGTTTTTTGTGTAACTATTAATTATCATTCAATATTGCTAAATTAGATAATGTTCTCTCTTTCCTAAATTGGCTCTTTATATTTGTCATGACAACCCCAAGGCAGTAACCACAATAAACCACTAAGCATGATCAGGGTACCCTGACAGTTCACAGTGTGTCAAAACCCTACAGGTATATTCTCCTCCTTTTACCGTGATATCCCTCCTCCTGAAGGCTGCAGATGCAAAGAAATCAAACTCAATCACAATACTGGAAACACTTTGAAGATTTCAGCTTCTAGAAAGTCAATCCCTAGAGCAACCATCAATTCTTTGAAGCCAATTTATAACTAAAAAGCACATGAATTTAAGAGGAAAGTTTTTACTGCAGATGAACAGAAAGCCAATTAGAGCCCATGGGTTTATGGGCAGCTCTTGCCCAGGCAGTTTTACCTCCATCTCAAGCCGGGATGACATACTCTGGTAAGTCATCCTTCCCAGTAAAGTAACACTGGATGAGATCATGATGCCATAACACTACTCTAAGAGCCAGCACTTGCAAATGAGATTAAGATTGTTATGTTTAAGTGTCAGCAAAGTAGCCATGATGGTATTAAACTCTATGCTTGCCCTGATAAACTGATAAGCAATAGATAAAAGCAATTAACATCTTACTCTGTCAGGTTTCTGAATGTGTCAACTGGGCAAAAGCTGGAGATAAATACATAAATAATATGGAAGTGTCTCTTCAACAGGAAAGAAAGCAATTAAACAAAGTAAATAAAGGAACATCCCTTTATTCATCAACTATTTGACATCTCTAAGAAAAAAGAATATCATCTTGTAAGAAAGCTGAGAAAAATGTAAACACTCTATCCAAGACGATACTAGAATTCAGTTAAAAGCAAAACTTAATAGTCTTTTCAGCAGTAGTTTAAGGTTGGTGAAACAGAACAGTTGCTTTTTTGCATAAATTACCAACAAAACTCTATAACAAGCCATTTGTGTTAAACATTTGCCTTTTAATTCCTTAGTAAAAGGGGAACATTTTTCATAATTGTAGAGAAGTATTTCAATCAGGAGAAATGGGACTCAGTACATAGTGAACCAAGGCTACAGTATTGCATCATGCCACCCATGAAAATAGAGGTCCTGGTCATAAAAGCAAGATTTTTCAAAACAGGAAAAACATAAATCCTGCAGAAAATGATACCTCACTAGTTCTCCTCTCCCTAGGGAATGTATGTGCTTTTCTACTTGTAAAAAAACTAGTGGGACTTAGTTAAGTGTAGTGAAGAAAACTATTAGCAATCATACTGTACTATACTTTGCAAACTTTGGTTTAGAGAAGCGATCTTCTCAGTCTAAAGCCCTAAAATCTGTCATCACAAAAAATTGTTTACTAATATATTTAGTGTATAGTCACCATAAAAAAATCTAGGATATATCTGTTTCAGGCAGACATCTAGCTTACAACTTGTACATTTACATTGTTTGACAAAGGCTGTAACAAGGAGAAATGAAAGAATCCCAGACTTAAGAAACAAAGCAGAAGCTAATTCCAGAGAGTCTCGTTACCACTCAACATCTACATCCTGGCTGCTCATAAAACACTGTTCCAGTTGTAGCCATGCAGCCCGCAACTCAGGCCACCTTTAGCTCTCTCCCAGGTACCATAGATATCTCACAGTTTGTCTGTAAACTACCTGTGGGTAATCTGTCAGGAAAAATCCCTCCCCTCCAGAATGGAACTATCAATCTATATAGCTGAGATTCCTCTGTCCTGACTTTGGAGTCTGACTTCAGATGTCCCTCTCAAAAATCAAGCTTCAAAATCCAAACCAGTAAACTTCTTTTGAAGTGAAAAGATCTAAACTATCAAAATTTGACATAGAAAGTTGGCATTTTTGTGTAATTTTAAAATATTAAGAAACCCAGATGTATCATCCCGTCCATACAGAGCTTTGGAAAATTTTGCCATGAGCATTACAATACTTTGAAACTCTTTCACATTGAGGTCAATATATCGAATGTTATCTCTGGTTGATCCAAGTGAAAGTAATGTAACTTTCCCTTCAGTTCTTACGCTGTAACACTTCATGCAAACAACAAATCTATTTCGTATTAAATAACTATTAAAAATTTGCACTAGAAAGCCTACCTCAAAGGCTAGTATTTCATTCTACTGTGTGGTATGACAACAGAGAAAGATATGTTTTCTCTCCGAAAGAACTTACAAACTACGTATTAAAAAAGAGGCAGTAAATTCAGAGGGACAAGTCAGAGATGACTTGTGACAACATGTCACCATGACAACATGACAGATAATTGGCTTCAGCTACATAATGCATAATCAATTTTCCTGATAAATCAACTGGAATGGGAAAAGACAGACATCACAGCCACCTGCATTGACAAACAAACAGCAATCCCAGGGGAGAGCTCAGTGATACACTTTCATAGAGTAGAATCTAGAGCTTGCTGAGTTTGTATTCTGTATTGTGTGTGTTCTCCTTCAGCGCTTTGATTGCTACCTCTTCCTTTATAGAGTTGTGGACCAGCAACATAGGCCATACTCTTATGTCAAAATAACATTGTGATTATAAACACAGAAAATACATTCCTCCTTTTCCTGATTAACAGTAACGTCTTCTTTTCAGCAAAATGAAGCACTTTGAAAAGTGCTTTAAACTGCAAGCAGGAAAGCAAGCAAACAAAACAATGGCAGAGATACGAACAGTAATTGAAACTGATGGGAATAAAACTAAAATATGCAAACAGTAACTACTAGTGTTATAAGTGAAAAAAACCAAACCAAAACAACAAACCAACCAAGCAAACAAAAAAAATCAAAACCAAATGAATCCAGGATAAGAAATGTAACAAGACAAAAGTAACCTCCAGATTTCAGTAATCTTCCACAACAGACTGGCATATCAATTAATTAAAAATATGTGTAACACTTAAGTAAAAGAATTATATATTAAAATAGCGCTGAAGAATATAAGAACAAATATATTATTGGAAGGCACATGAGCTTTCTGACCGTCATGAGAATTAGCCATGCCTGTTTGTGTTTACAGAGATCTGGGCAACTGCAGCACATTCTTCTACAGCCCACCAAGAACTGTAAGTGGAAACTTGTTACACTTCTAGGGTAAAGGCAAAATAACATGCTCTGACCAAACCTACACTACTTACACTTCCTCACATAGAAAAGTATGTATTTAAGAGAGAGCAAGTTTTATATGTTTAGCAGATCACAGGATGCTTTGCTTGAAATATCTTCATAAGGTTTCTTTCTTCTCACTTGTCCCAAAACATGTTTCTTTTTGTTCTTTATTTTCAATTGTTAAATATTTATCTTCTTTCTAATCATCTGCCTCTTCACACTTCTTCCTTACCCTATAATTATGCCCCACTGTGTAATTATGTCTTTTACTACATAAAATACAAGACAGAGAGCAATGGAATAAGAAACCAGTTGATGCTAATAATTTGATATTGTTGGGTCTCTAAAACATCTAATCTGAAAGATGGACATATCTAGATGAAAAAGTAATATTTTGCATACATAAAAAGTAGATATAAGAAAGATCAAACAAAAAAAACTTATGAATGACAAACTTTCCTAAAGGGTTTTTTTTTCTTTTGATGTTTTTTTGTTTTGTTTTAGTTCGTTTTTTTCAGGAGTTTATTGTGTGTGGGTGGGGGTTTTTTGTGCTTGTTTTACTTACCTAGATTAAAAGGCATCTACAATTTAATCAGAAAAAGAAGAGAGTTGCAAAATTCATTGTATCAGTACCCAGGTAACTTTTAATGGTCTTACTACATATGAATGAAAGAACAATGGTGCGATTCAAAGGTCAAGTGAAATTCAAACTCTACAGAAGGATCATATTCCCATTTCTGTCTTTTTCCAAACATAAACTAATTTATATTGCAGCAGCATGAAAATGTAGATGCAGCGCTGAAAGACATGTTCCTTTTAATCAATTTCTTTTAATGGACTCAAAGAAAACGGCTCAAAGAAAATGAATATGTTGTATTTGAGATATAGTGTTTACAGTTCTAACAGTATAGACTTTCTCCCTGGCATTTCCTTTGGGAAACGCAAATCAAGTTAATCCTTGCCTTAGTATTATATTCCATCATTATTTTATAAAGCATTTATGCATTTTCAAGCCAGTGACATCCTTGAGGCACTGAGGAAACTCAGACTATAACGTTTGGTGTAAGCTTTTTCCTCTGATCTGTCACTTACAATATCAGTATGCTTTCCAATTATTCTTAACTCCAATCTGCTGTAAGCATGAAACAAGTGCTTAAGTAATATTGACCTTTGAAATAATTCCTTTTCTTTCTCGGGGTATGTTTGTTTCTTCTTCTAGCAGACAACTATTAGTAATTTAATAAACCAGAATTATTGGCTGGGGGAACAATTACAATGAACTTTCTATCCACCACTCAAAATGTCATGTATTTGTGTATATATATATAATTACAGTAAAAGGGCTGTATTAGAAGAGTGCAAGAGTGTTATCTAGGTGCCAGTAGCAGGATTATTGTTGTCTATAAACTGAACTTTTACCAAGTTGAGTGGTTGAACTAATAGTTAGTGTCTTTCTCTTAAAATATTTAATTAAGTGCAATATACAGCTTGGTGTGACATTGAGTATTTCACTGACTTAGAACTAATCCATAAGTCTAAGGAGTTCACAGGTATATTTGGTAATACAACCTCTATAAATTCCCAAAACCAAAGTGGAATGAATAATTTTCTCATTAGTATGTTAGATATACCTTATCTAGAGCATCGAATCTGGGCTGAACAGAGAATTAGAAGTAGAAATGTCCAGACATAACAAGTGCCACCTGTCATTCATAGTTTTGTGTGTTGAAACTCAGGATAAATTATGAGGGGGCACTTCTGTCCCACTTTCATCCTCCTTGAGACATCTTTCCTGTAAACTTGGCATCTGTCTTTTCAGTCAGGAGAACTGTGCCATTGAAACTTCCTTCTCCACTCTTCTCATCCATCTCAATTCATGTCCCTCCCACAGAGCCACCAGTCCCTGTTCCCACTGGTGTGTTTCATCCTCCACCTGCTTCCAGACTCCACGCTAATGACTCATCATTATTTACCCCCTTCCAGTCCTTGGTGCCCTTTTCAATTTAATTGTTAGTTTGTTCTAGTCTAGGAACTTTTCCCTTTTGCACAGGGAGAGCTTCCTCCTCTGCCTTCCCTCATTTCCAGTAAAGGTGTTGTGACAGCAAGAAAGAAAGCCTACCAGCTTCACTAAGCAAAAGCTGTTCACCACAAACACAGCATATTTCTAAATACAGAAATAAACTGAATCTGAGTTGATTTATTTTTTCACACACCCTGGGATGGATGATGTTCTTTTATTCTTTCAAAGGAATTTGCCAACTGCCTTTTGCCAAATGAGTTAATTCCCAGTCATTAAGTGCTGGTGGCTCTTCCATATTCCTCTTTTCTGAGAAAAATGCAAATTCCAGAAGAGTAGTAAAGGAAAGTATTTAGAAGCATCATTGCTCTCTACAAAACTATGCATTAAATCTCTGACATGGAAAGATTTTGTCCCACCTGTTTTCTGGTGGTAGGACTAAGGTTTTTCTCAATAATAATACAGAGGAAAAATGTTACCAAATCAATGAAAATCTCTTCTCCCCAAAGCATAGTTCTTTCCAAATCTAGATCTTCCTTCTGTGGCTTGAAAGCCTCCTTACAGAAGATGTGCCTCAGAAGCAGATGGGAAACCAAACAATCAACCAAACAAACAACAACAATAACAAAAAAAAAAGCAGAAAATCAGTGGCAAATTCTAGAAGAAAACATAAGATATAGGTAAGTGCTTCTCAGGTCCTTTCTTGAAAGAACATGGAAGCTACTTTTAGATGTGGCGTATGCAGAAGAGGGAGAAAGCCTCTGGTAATTAACTTTTCTTCATTTGGTGGCTCAGAGAGAGAGGTCTGAAAACTGGACATTTTCATCTCAACACTCTGTTTGTAGCTCTATGTGTGTGAAGTATGCTCAGAGCACAGCTGCACAGGTGTCTTGGGCACTGCTGCCCCGGTGCTGGCGATGGGGGGCCGCACAGGCCCACAAACAGGCAAAGGAGGAGAGGAAGGAAAAGGGAATGAGCAATGCAGTGTGGACATCAAAGTCAGAGAAGGAAGAGGAGGAGGAGGTGGTGCTCCAGGCACTGGAGCAGCTGTCCACACTTCAGCCTGCAGAAGACCCCACATTGCAGCAGAGAAACATAGGAGGAAAAACAAGCAGTTGAGAGGAGCTATTATAGACTGCCCCTAATCCCCATTCCCCAATCCCTTGTGCCACTCAGGGTGGGAGACTGGAGGAGTTGGGAGTCAAGGAGTCAAGTTGAGCCTGAGAAAAACTGTGTGGGTGTTATTTTATTATTTTCTCTTTGTCTTCGTTTCTCACTGTCCAGATCTATTTTAATCAGAAATAAATTAAACTCATTTTCTCTAAGCCAAGTCTACTTTGCCCACATGGTAACTGGTATGTGATCTCCCCACCTGTATCTTCACCTATGGCTTTGTCAACCTATTTCCTCCCCTTGTCCTGGTGAAGAGGGGGAGTAAGGAAGCTGCTGGGTGGACTGTGGCTGCTGGCCAAGGTCAGCCCGCAGCAATGACTAAGCCTCTCAGTGGGCCACTGAGAGAGGGGGCCTAGCTTCAGGGTCCTCGGTCTTTCATTCCAGTCGATCTGCTCAGTAAAGCTGCCAAGTAACATCTAGTGAACACAATCTAGACCTTTCATTGTGATATTGATGTACTGATTTTAAAGTTTTTTCCTCTCCCAGGATGCAACAGATAAGGACCTATAAATCACCATGCTGTCATCGAAAGCAGAGCTACCCATATGGAATGGTGTCCATGCCCAGCACATATATAAAAATTAAAAAGGTTCTAAACTTAGATATCATCTATGAATTGTTTCCTGCAAATCCTTACAAGCACTACTACAGCTCCAGGTTCCTGATTTCCATTTTTCAATTTCTCTCAAATCAATGCATTGGTCCTGTGTCAGTCCAAATGCCATGGGAAAGTGTTAGAATGCTTGCAAAGCTCTGCCAGGACACTGATGCTGTGCACATAACAGCATTACCGTGAGTGAGCAGCCACACACTTGAGGACCAGGACACTACACTGTTGCCAAAGCATACATTTGCCAGTGATACATCTCCTCAGCTGAAAAGCATTGCCGCTTTCTCTTTCTACCTCATGATTTAACACAGTTAGCACAGCTGGCCAGGCAGCAGATCTGCCAACTGGTTGCCTGTCAGAAGGTCTGGAGCAGAGGCAGAAATTTGAACTGCACAGTGAGATTTGCTGGCCCTGTGGCAGGGAAATGGGAAATGCGGGCCAGAACATTAGTGTCACGCTGAAAATACAGGGCTGCACAGTCATTGGCAGGGAGAACAAACCCAAATTGCTTTTCACTTTGCAAGTTTATTTGTGAATGAACTAAATCCCGGAGACTTTGAACTATGGAGTTTGGGTTAAAGCTTGACAACAGAGAGGAATTTTTTTCCTTTCCCAAACATAAGTGAGACATCTGTGCCAAGGGTGTCTGATGCTTGAAAGGGTCAGGTGATCACATAAAATGGGTTTGTAGCTTCAAGCAGTACGTCACTGTCTGGTAAATCCCTGATTCTTATACATATTGAAAAAGAGCTGAGGGAGTTGAGCTAAATGCTCATGGAGCTTTAGCAATCTGAGAAAGGCTAGAGGTTTGCAATTGTGTTTAGACTTCTGCCTCTTTCTTCCTACATGTAGTGAAATGTTCTGAGCATAGACAAAATTGTTTCTGCTTTAGAACAAAGGTATTTGGCTTAAATTTAAAGAAAAGACATGCACAGCTTATTCACATGAACAAACTTATGAAAATAAGCAGGATTTAATCTTTGATATAAAAAAAAATGTAAATCATTGGAAGTACAGTTTCATTCTAATATAGGAGAAAAATAAATATGCTGATATTTTAAGGCTTTCTCTCTGTCCTCTCCTTACTGTAACCCTCCCAAAATACCTCTTGATGTAGTGTAAAGAATTAAGATAGCTGATGAATGAAAACCAGCAATTTTATAAGATGCTGCATGATTGCCAAGTTTGACAAAATATAAAAAAAATTATGTTTTCCTACAGAGCTCCTGTAGAAGATGTCTATAAATATGTTCTATATCTTGTCTAAAGCCATAAAGTAATAAAAAAATGTTAAAAATTCAAGCACATTAAGCTTAAATTTATGCTTATATGCTGGAATTCTAAAACCTAAACTCAAAAACTCTAAAACTTCTGCCTAGATCAGTGAAGAATTCCTGAAGGTATCTATCTCTTTAGACAAAACAAATGTGGTTTTTCCATGAAAGAATAGTGTTGTGTTTGCACTTGACTAAAATTAAATAATTAGTTTTCTTTCCAGTTATATGCAGTGAAGTATGTTTTCGTTTATTATATAGCACAATTTTATTTTACAGAAGTACATACTAAAGTTCTATTTTAAATGAAGAAACACAGCATGTTTAACATCCGCCACCATTTTCTTTTGTATTTTGCGCTTTACATTTTCACTGTTGACTTTAGAAAGCTGTAAAGAAAACGAGTATTAATACTACCATTTTTCAGAAGCTCAAGGTCATGCAGCCACAGCAACTGGATCTGCATACAAAGTTTCCTGTCTTTGTTGACCATTAGCTTGCACTGATCCCTGTCATCAAGCAATGGCATTGAGATATCAAAGTATTATAGACTGTTCTAAGTCTATATGTCCATCTAAGGCTCTATGTCCATCAGTAATGTTCATCCAGGCATATTACAATGTACTTTAGGCGTACATCTACAGATATTACTTCTTATCAAGAAAAGGTGTTTACACAGATAGATAGACAGAGTGAGTAATGATTTGAGATATCTTGTACAAAAGACAGCAAAGGTAGTAGTTATTATCCCACTAAAAAATACAGAAGATAATAACCTGCAATAGTGTATTATTATTGTATGTAATATCAATTTCTCCACTCCGTGTCTGCTGTGCAAACATTTTATAACTATAAGAAACAAGAAACAAAAAGTTTTTGTGGGAATAAAGGTAAATTGAAGCCTATAACGGGGAAGGTGTAAACTTCACTAAGCAACAGTGTACAAATTAGATTTTTTCATATGTGGGAAACTGTCCAAAAAATTGTACCTTGAAAATCACCATAATATCTGGATTCTCAATTTTGAATACATAGCAGTTTCTCCTTGAGTTTTAGCTTTATTGCAAGCCTTGTAGTGTATTTTCATAAAGCAAAATGACATACTTTACACCCTTTATATTTAAAAACCTATTTACATTTGCTATTAATAACACTAAGAGGTGTTATTCAGGCTTAATAAAGTATTTTTTAATATTTTAGACAATATGTCTCATGAGCTATCTACTCTATGTTTTCTTTACGGTTTTAGCATTTCAAATACTACTTCTAGATAAGCACTTCTAGAAGTATATTTTAGGTCTTAGATTAAGAGCCAGAAAAGTCAAACCAAATGTCCTGTGTGTTTTTGTCTAAATAACTGAGTTTTATAGTTAATTACAACTGTGTAATTAATATCATGTAATTAAAATGCTGAACCAGTGCAACAGATACTAACTGAAAATTTTGTTTTTCTGAGGTCATCCTCTACAGTTATCCCTTTCACAATAGGCAGAAGTACAAAGTTATGCAATTCACAGTAATTACCAGAAACTAGAAAACATTTCAGAATAATGTAGCCCAGTGATTGAAAATTCAGCATGTATTCAAATAGTTTTGGCTGTAGATTTGACAGTCTTAATGCCTATTATTAAAACTATGGTTTACATAAGTAATTGTGGTGTTGGAACTCAATGGAATAAAATAAATTATTTTATTAATTTTGTTTCTGATCTGCGACAAATTGCATTAAGTTGTTCCTTTAGCAATTTTTTTATAATTAACATAAGAACAATGAATCATAATATAGAAGTATACTGAGGAAAAAGTCTAAGAGGAAGGGTTTTACTCAGTAACGAATAGCTACATAAACAGTTTCCAATCATCAGGAAACTAGGGAATTTAGGAATGGATAAAACACTTTGTAATTATTCATCAAGTTTTGGATGACCCTTTTCAATTACGCTGTTTCTCTAAACTGAAGCTGGATCTGCTTTTGCAATTGTTATCGTGCCCCAGTAAGACCTTGTGCCAAGAGAAGATGTACAAAAAACCTCCTTCCCTTGCTGTCCTCCCTGCAACATGCTTAGTGAAAAGCTGAGTGCAGATTTCCACCTCTTGCTCTTGCTCAAGGCTTTTTGCATTTGAATGACATGCAGATGTTGATAGGGATTATATCTCTCAAAAGAATTCTTTTGTAATTAACAGAATGTTTGGTCATTATTAATTATAAATTCAAAAATCATAGAATAATAGAATGTTTTGGGTTGGAAAGGATCTTAGAGATCATCCAGTTCCAACTCCCTGCCATAGACAAGGGCACCTTCCACTAGACCAGGTGGCTCAAAGCCCCATCCAACTTGGCCTTGAACACTTCCACGGATGGGGTATCCACAACTTCTCTGCGCAACTTGTTCCAGTGCCCTAACAATCTGATAAAACTGAAAAGAAACTTTAGGAACTGAAGCATAAAAAATCATCTGCATACAATAAACTTCCATCGACAATTGTTTGGAAGTCCAAAACAGAACAAATATTGTATCTCCTTATTGATAGTTAAGAATTTGGTTGTTTGCACCTATTTATAAAGAGAACATTTAAAATTAAGGCCTCAAAATCACTTGACAAAAACTTTGCTTATAAGCAAATAATAATGGCAAAAGCTTGTTTCACACTCTTCATAACTGAA
Organism: Pseudopipra pipra; assembly: GCF_036250125.1. NCBI lineage: Eukaryota > Metazoa > Chordata > Aves > Passeriformes > Pipridae > Pseudopipra > Pseudopipra pipra. The sequence goes on along the minus strand of NC_087553.1, from coordinate 35,166,120 downwards.
CTGTGCTATTTTCCCCTTTGGAAGGAAATAAACAGTAGTTTTAAACATGAAAGCTTTTATTTTTTGTGCATTTATACTAGGAGTGAAAACTAACATTTTTTATTAAAAAATTTAAGAATTCTTTTTAGTTCATGGAGAAATTTCAGGAAATTTCAGAAAGCCTAGTCTTTTGACTGGATTGCAAGATTTTCCACTGTAACCTACATGGGAATTACATTTTTTTTCCAAGTTTCAGCTTTGAAAATAGTCTCTAATGCCTAGGTTAAGATATTCACCTAACCTACTGCTTAAGTTGAGAGAAAAAGAGCCTTCAGTGACAATCCATCCAAGCTATTTTAAGAGGGGATTATCTTCAAATGGTGTACCTTATTTTCTTCGATGAAAGTGTCTGCATCATAGCTCAATTGAACTCCAGGTTTTTAGGCGACTACAAATCAGGTGAGGTTAGTCTTGTCCTAAAAAACATCTTAAATTGGGAAAACAGGGTTTGTATTATGTAATTTCAAGCAAGGTATCTAGATACCTACAAGCAAGGTATCTAAGCCAAGATGGCTTTTTAGGTCATCTTTTTAGTCAACAGAGAAAGACTGATACCTTCAGAGAGCCAAGAGGTGAGACTGACTCTAGCTTACACTGTCTCTAGAGCAGAGACAAAAACATTAAGTTCAACATTAAGATAGGAAAATCAGGAGATGGAGTTAGAAGAGCATTGAATGAGTTCTAAGATTTATACCCTTTCTTGTTGAGATTGATACATTTTTTTCCAAGGAAATTTTATTCTGTTCTTTTAAGAAAGCATCTATTTATAACCTGTCTTAATGTACTTTCCAAAAAAAGAAAACAAACTTAAAGATCCCAAACAATTTTGAAGTAATAGCATAGACTTCTATAACCAAATATTAATAGTGCACTTTTCCATGCTCAGCAATTCTGTCTATATTTTTCATATTAATATTTTCCATGAAAAATGGTACTATTGCAGACTGCAATACTACAGTTGCGTTGGAGAAGTTAAAGTCATGTTGAAAATCCAGAAGAAATTGGAGATTAATCATACATTGTGTATTGAGGAAGTGTTTTTCCTTTGCATAGGAAATTGAACACTGCAAATCATAGACAAAAATTTATAATGTTGGTCTATTGAAGGAATTTATTCAGAACCATTCCACAGTGATTCAGATAGTGAGATGCAGTATCTTCTAAGAATGCAGTATAAAAAATTTCTTTGTGTTCTCTTAAGAGCACAAACTTTCCAGAAAAAAGACCAGTTTAAGATGATGAATTTTTTTCACAGACATGGAGGACAAATTCCCTTCTTGCCAATAATAAATCATAGTATTTTTTTCTTTTTGCTTTTTGTTACTTTAACCAGATTATGCTTGTACTTTGATTATTTGCTATATCTCCAAAGAACTTATGATGATGGAAATATTTATCCAGAATTCCTTCTGCCAGTTCCCCTATAAATATGATCATCTATAGCTGAAAAATAAATTACTAAACACATTACATGATAAAAAATAGGTTCTATAAAATAGTTTCTTTACTCTGTGGTACATCCCAATTTTCATTAATGTTTCCCCATTAATATATAAGAGCTCAATTTCGGCCCAACAGCTTTCCATTATCTGAATAGTTTTGGTAAAAAAAGATAAATGACCTATTATACTACAAGTGAACAGTTTACTTCTTTTGTTAACCAGATATAGTTTTTATTCCACCTTACATAAGCAATAGCAACTCCTCTGTCCTTCTATTTTAAGTCATGACACATATTTGTCTAAGCAAGAAAAATGAAATTACCTTCCTTCCAAATTTATTATTACACATCTTTGTATCAAAGCCCAATTTAAAACAAGGTTATGTAGAATAAATATAGCCTCTCATTGCTTTCCTCATTTTGTCTATTGCTGTTCTAGATTTCAACTGACAGGAGCATTGAGCTGGCTGGGAAGCAAAGTAAATGCAGATGGAACTATGAATATATTATCATTATCTTTATTTAGCTGCACCATCAGACTGGATAGAAAGAAATGACAGTAATTTTGTACTTTTGATTGGCTGAGACCTCACTTGTAGTACAATATTCATTGACCCTGAAATATATAATGTGAAGTAACCTCATGATGCACAAGCTTCTATGGGCAACAAAATATCAAATTCATGTAAGGAGGCTTCACATTTAAATTACGCAAAAAACCAAGATATTTTGAACATACATTAGGGCAGGATATGGTCCTTTGAATGTTATTCTCAATGCTCGTACCAGCAGCAACCGTCATCTGAAAAAGGGGGCAACAGAGATTCTGCTGAATGGAACAGAATTTTGTACAGTGCTACAGAATATTTAAATTACACCATACCAACAGACGAATGTTATTAGCAGTCAAACAAGCTGATCTAAGAGAATATTAATGTGGCTCAACTGAAATTCACATAAAGAAATTGGAAGTATTGTTACATCTCCTGGCTCGTGAGGTACTGAGAACAACCAAATAGTAACTCACTTTGGTGTTCTGCACTGCATTGACAGAAGTGGACTCTGAAGTACTGTCAAACAGTCAGATAAGTATGGAGAAATAATCATAGCTCCAATGGCTGACTTTAATCTGAGATCTCTGCATAAAGAAAGACAATTACCTGTTTGTGAGGTTTAAAGAAAGTAGGATCTTCTCCCCCAAATTAAAACATCTTATGGAAAGACATCAAAGGAAATTAACTTATTATGAAAATTTACCTATTAAATTAATAATTTTTTCATGCTGTCTCAGACTTCTTTGTTGCACTAAATAATCATAAGAGTGGAAAAATAGTAGGAAAGAAGCTATGTTAATTTAAAAATCTGGAAGACCCTTCAGCTATCTGAAGAATGTATTTTAGCACTGAATGTTACTTTTCCTCTTTTTTCATGATTTGTTTGTTTATTTTTGCTGAGCCCAGCATACAATTCTTCTTCAGAAAGACCTTATCTAGTAGGCAATCTGACCAGATGATATTTCTTCAGATTTCAACATTTACTTCAGAAGAAATTAATAGCACAAATTTTCAAAAAGTTGCAGATGTAAAAAACCGACAGTTCTAGACTAAACCTTTAAACAACTTCTTTCCGTTGTTGAGAGCATATGTAACAATACATACAATGTTCATGCTAATTATAGTTGAGCTTTATAATTTCTCAAAGTAAATACTGACCTAAGCTTTATTTTTGTGACTGTTTACCAATTCAGTAGAGTAAATCTGGTATTTAAACCAGAGAAAAAGACAGTATTTTTTTATTCAAGTATTTTTGATAGTACAACATAACATATGGAAAATGCAACATATTGCAAGTGTTTTATAATGAATTTACTGTTATAATTTATGAGGAAGTTAAGCCTGACTGTATTATGTCTTACTTTTGCATTAAACAAAAATGTACACATTATTAGTATATTTAACCACATTCACAGGCATGGATCCATGTCCATCCATCTACAAACCACATATTTCCTATGATCTCCACATTGTCAGTTATAACAGTTTTTAAATATTTAAAAGCTTTAAACTCTCAATATTTTAGAGGAAAGTGATGCAATCAGTCACATAAAAAAGAGAAAATTTTGAATTTTAAGCAAAATTCTCCATGTATCTTACAAGTTCTTAACTTGCTTCTGTCAGATTTCTCTTCTTTAGATTTACACCCTTAAATATTTAAAAATATTTTTATAATTATGCTTTTTATTGCTTGAGGGAGCGTTCCTTTGGTTTTTGCTTGGTTGGTTTGTTGGTTTTGGTTTTTTCTTGGTTTTTTTTGCTTATTTTTTTTCTCCTTAAAGGAGACTTCATTTCACTTCACTTTGAAAAGAACATTTCCATGCAAGGCAACTTCATGGTTAGTTCACGTATCATGTTTAGATGTATCTCTAACACCACCATTGCTCCAGAATTTTGTAAGGAAAATACAGCCTGTATAATGTCAGCATGCCACTGTTTTAAATAAACAATACTTCAGCACAAGAAAACACACACACTATAAACTTTATCCGTATGTCTCGTAGATGACAGTTTTTGATAATTTTGCACTTACGTGTAAAAATGTAGATCTACTGTATACTTTTGACTGCTGCATCTGAGCTCTATTAATTGATTAATCTTTACTGTCCATCACTGTTAACAGCAATATTCTCTGAATAACTTTAGGCTAAGTTTTCAAATTATCTTGAAACAATATTCCCCTCTTTCCTCTTGTAAAATTGTGATTAAAGACCTAGTGACAAAAGGTATAAAATTAATTTTATTGAATTCAATTATACTGAATTCTAATTAATTCAATTCTAGCAGCTGATAGGTTTAAAGTCCAGTATTTTGACTCTTCAGGCCTACTATGGGAACTTTACATATTTGGAAACAAGAAATCCCTGATATTTCAATGCTGTAAGGCTATCTCCTTACAGCTGTGATAACTTCCTATCCAACTAGACTTAAAAGACCTAAGGTGTCAAGTGTAAGAGAAGAAGAAAGAAAAATATTCAATAAAAAATAAAAAATTTGTGCATTAATTTTAAAATTGTTTGTCTTCAAACTATGTATGTTGAGACAAATACGTTGTATTGTCATGAAGATTTACTCGCAATCATTTGAGACACAAAATCTATGAAAGTTATGCAGTGTAAGTACTGCAGCAATTCCCCTCTCAAAAACATTGATAAAATATTTATTCCATTCAGGAATACAGATAATAGTATAGCATCAACTTAGTACTTTGTACCTTAGTAACTATAATCTATTAGAACTAATATTGATGAAGCTTTCTATTACAGTTTGGACTTTCTCCTTCAGAAAATATTTATAAATTGAAGTTTATCAGAGGAGAAAACAAAGTTAACAGGGAGAGAAAATTCTGAAAATTAATCTCTAGAACATGCATATATTCTTGCTTGGGATGAGAGTTTCAACTACTATTTACTATGAAGCACATGCGGGAGAGGGGGCAGATTCTCAAGGTGTATCCTAATGATGGACTCAGAAATGTCTCCAGTCTCCTTTTTGTCTCTTTGGGTTTCTACATAGAAAAGCCTTGTGTGAGGCTGTGATACATCTGAAGCATTTCCAGAAAGTGCATCACTTATGAAATTCCATCTAGATGCATGCACAGCCAAACTACAACTGTTGGAGTTCCCAAGACTGCATCAGAGAGTAATCACAAATAATGGCCCACATATGCACCAAACTGGCCTGTGTTTCACAACTAGGTAGAAATAGTGCCAAAGAACATATGAGACTATAATTTCAAGTTTCTGTGGAAGGACTACAAGTTTTAGTTAATTCTGTAAATTAACCTATGAGAAATAGGTGAAAATTCATGAGGTCCGACAGTGATATTCCTGAGCTTACAACATATAGCAATTGCAATTTTAACTGGTTAGTTACACTGGGCTTTCAAGTGATCTTGCCATCCAGGTCACATGAAACAAGCCTTATTTTCCTAAATGCCAACATCATTGCAACCCAAACTTTCTTAGCAAGTACCTAGTAAAAGCTCTGATAAGGCAGGAACTCCTGCCCTCAGTTATGACATGAGCAGTACAGCTCTAATTTCATGGCTAAGTCAATAATAAGGACAGGGAATAAAAAAGAAACTCAAGTTTTATATAGAATTGTATCAAAAGCTACTGAAAAATTCAAAGATATTCACTGAATAAATTTAATGTGTTGATACACTGAAGAAACCCAGAATCTTCCCCAGTTCTTTTTGACTTCTATGATTTAGGTTTCTGACAAGTGGAACCTACTTAATAGAAAATAATCATAATCCTGCTCTCAGGAAAAAAATTCTCCCTCAGAGCAATATTTGTACATATATAGGCACACACACTATACATAAATTAATAATTATTATATGCTTCATGATGACAGTCTGTAGAAAAACAAGTAAAAAGAAATAACAGAAACCACCCTCTACAGCCATCTATATCAACAGTAGCTCTCTGGTATGTATATTGACCTGTACACACTTAGCTTTGTCCATGTGAGCACTCCCACTGAAGTCCAGGGACCTACTTATCACTGCAGAGTTAAATCTACATGTAAGAATTGGCAAGATGTATTCTTTAAAACCCAATATGTAGAAAGACAGACCTTGCAGTCTGTATGATAGACTCGCCACAGTACTGGTACGTGTCATAACAAGGTGAGATAATACCTCATTAAGTGAGCATTTTAAAGAGAAAATAAGATTCGTATTTATTTGTTTACTTGTATCACACTGATACAAGTATTCTTTGTTTAATCCCTTTCAAAATATTTAAAGATGTGAATGCAGAAAATCACCATAGTTAAAATAAAATCTCATATTACAGTATAAAATATTTACACTATTCTCATAGGAGAAATTTATTATAACAAATAAAGATTCAGAACAGTGATCACAGAAGCAGAGCTTGAGTTCATGTAGCCATTAAAATGTCTCAAGATCATGCCTTTCTGCTGTACTGAGGCACAGAAATAATTCAGACATGCATTCCATCATTAAAAATTTAGTTAATAAAAAGAGCCTAGAAAGGAAGTGTCTGAATAGTTCTTAGTCAAAAAAGGAAAATATTTCCTTGCCTAATTGTCCAAATTTCCTCCACATAAAGTTTTTTTGGACTACAAGTTATGTTTTTTTATTACAAGTACAGAAAACAAAGAATCACAAAATCATCAAGGTTGGAAGAGACCTCAAGATCATCTAGTCCAACCATCACCCCTAAACCATATACCCAAATGCCACATCCAGAGGTCTCTTGAGCATTTCCAGAGATGGTGACTCCACCACCTCCCTGGGCAACTTATTCCAATGTCTGACCACTTTTTCAGTGAAAAAAATCTTTTAATATATAATCAGAACCACTCCAGGAATGGCAACCTAAGGCCATTTCCTCTCATCCTTTCACTAGAGACATGACAGAAGAGACCAACCTCCACCTGGCTACAACCTCCTTTCAGGTAGTTGTAGAGAGTGATGAGGTTCCCCTCGAGCCTCCTTTTCTCCAGGCTAAACAACCCCAGCTCTCTCATCAGACTTGTGCTCCAGACCCAGCTTTTTTGCCCCTATTTGGAAATGCTCCAGTACCTTAATGTCCTTTTAGAAATTTGTGTAAAAATATGAAACCATATGAACATGTTGGAATGTTATACTGATTGGTTTTCAAACTAGGATTGTGGAAATCATGCTGACTACTCTTGTTTTCTGTCTAATGAAGTGTGAACAGTCTGACATTTATGTTCCAGGTTTAGTTCCAAGTCATTTTATTGATGACTGGCATTGAAAAGAAGAAAAGGAAGGAAGGAAGGAAGGAGGGAAGGAAGTTAAAGAGGATGAAAAAGAACAATAAAAGACAAGAAAATAACCAAAGACACAGTGTTTTATGCACTCCCTGAAATCCTGCTCCTATAATCAACCAGCTGCCAGACCTGGCCCCAGCCTACAATACTAATCTCTCTTCTCATCAAAGCTCAGGCTGTGGGGAAGGAAGATACTGCAGTTCACACATGTGTACATACTGCCCTGCAGTAAGACAAACGCAGTTTAGGAAGGTGTGTTAAGACTGATGCTAAAATGTGCACATTGTCCCTGGAGATCAGACCTGCTGACAGATCCAGGATAGATAGAACCCAAGCACACCTGAGGATCCTATGCAGGTTTCAGAAATCTCATAGATCTTGTGTGAGAGAGAATCTCAAAAACAGGACATGGATTGCAGGCACTGTCAGAGCTTTGTTAGAGGCAAAACTAAGTCAAAATTCTGAAAACATTCAATCAATCATACTTGCTTTAATTTGAAAACTTTGCATCCTGTAGTCTCATTCTTACTGTATATGACTACAATCCCATGCCTAAACAATTTTCTACAGCAGCATAAAACTTTGATTGCCCCATAAAAGTCAGGTGAAGCCTATTCAGAATCTGTTCCTCTCCTAATCCTCAGATTTCTACATCGAGAAAAAAACAAGGCAGTGAATCATAGCTTTATTTTGTAGTAATGTGTATTTCCCTCATTTCCCTGAAGCTATGTGCCAGAACATCAAGTCTCCTTTAGACGGAAAAGTTGCCCACTGATCACCTGGAAGCAGGATGAGGCAGAAGGAAACATGCCCCCGGGTGAGTGCAGAATGCAGCACCTTCTTGCACTCCTGAGAGACATTCTGCTCTGCCTAGGCTGTAGACGACTCTGAGACAGTTATTCTGCATGAGTGTGAGCAAACAAAAAGGAGTAACTGGTACCACTTTTATAACTATAACCTCATTCTACAAGGCCAGCAAATATGGCTAACATTGTTGCACATAGAGTTTTCTCATAGTCTGTCCTCTCAGAGAAAAACATGTACAGATACATAGATAGCTGCAGTCTGCAAAGCGTTTTGGTAGAACTCTTCTTAGTTTGGTTGTTCCTTTTAAATGGTTACCCTTCAGGAGAAGACATTGCTGAAAAAAATCAGCTTACTCCTGAAGATAGAAGTGGCACAGGCAAGCAGTAGTGCTAATTCCTTGGGGATTTAATGCTACTCTGTTGGGCCAGCTTTTAAGCAATCTGTCTCACTGTACAGCATTTGCAGGTTTTGAACAGGTCAGGGCCATCAGATGAACTCCTGTTGTCTTACAGCAATTATTATTTAAAGTAATTTATATTATAACTGCTATGTTATTACTTTGCTAGGCACTGTGCAAGTATAGCTCTGAGAATATTTCTTCTACGAACAAAGGCAGAAGGGAACGTTTCATGTGTGTATAAATAATGTATGCTTGGGATACATGTACATTAGTTGGATGCACTTTGCTGGTTTTATTTTATTGGCTTTTCTGTGTGAGTATAGAAGCCTAATTCACGGACTTCAGGAGTGGTATTTCTCTTTGCATTTAAAAAACACCCCCTATTTCCCCCAGTTTTTTGAGAGACCAAAAGACATCCTAGTATCAAACAAGCATACAGCAGTGCAGTGATACATTTACAATTTACACACAGTTTCAGGAACTGAGGCTGCTTATGATGCTGCCAAGCGGCATCAAAGACAAATTAACAAGATTTGGGTTTTTTTCTGTCTGTTCATAATGCCTTGGGCAACAGCCAGATGTCAGAAATCAGTTCAGCTTCACATTAATGTCATCTGAAAAACGAGCAGTGGCAGATGCAGCAAAACTACACCTTGAAATACAGACCAAAGTTGGAGGATATCAGTGCAGAGGAGGTGGAAGCACTTACTCTGAAAACAAAGATGTAAGTGAGGAAGATGCAAACCAAAAGCCTGTCTTTTACTATCCTCTGAAAGAATCCTAAAATTAGTGTATCTGTGGGATTGAAAAGTAAGTATTATTTACATTAAAGCTTACATATAGATTCAACTCTTTGTACTGCCCCAGGGAAGGGAAACAATATGTTCATCCACAGAGTCCAAGGAGTTAAGAAAATCCAAATGCAAAAAATCTACACAAGCAAAATACAAAACCAAAGTTCATCTATTGTTAAGGAAACTTCCCTATCTGACCATCCAGGAGCCATTCCGTACCACATTTGCACCACCTGAGCTGGGACTGAAGTTCTTCACAGCTACACACCCCACACTCACAGTCAGACCAGGTTTCCTTACAAACTTGACTCCAGGTTTCCCATAGTAGTCTCAGACATCCAGATCCTTAGAATTATTTTATCTTGGTGCAATAACTAAACGACAAAATAATAACCTGAGCTGGATGCCTCTGAGGAGGGACCCTGAACAAAGAAAACCCTGGGCTTTTAAACCTCACAGTCCAAGCGTGCAAAAGTCTCTCTCTTCCTCCTGAGTCTCTGGCTCCTGCTGTGTCTCTGAGTCTCCGGTCTCCTGGTAGGGCCACAAATCCCTGTGCCCTTATGCATGGGGTCAGCAGTTCGCTGCCCCTTCCTGGGGCTCTGACCACCCAGAGCTCTGCCTGCATCTTACATTGCAGCCTCACAATGAGCTACCTGCACTGAATGTATTCCTCAACACTATCTTAGAACGAAATGCACATAAAAGTGGTTATTCCTCTTCAGGAGTAGTTCAAATGTAGATTTCTACATTTGATAACTTGGCTAAGTGAGAGAGGGAGACTAGCCAGTCTTTCCATGAAAGCTTTAATGAAAAACAGTATTAAGAAGAGCATGTTCAAAAATGAAATTAAATTTTAATTGTAAAGGGAAGAACTGAAACAATTTTGATTTAAATTAAACATAAAACTTTGCAAGTGAAGACTAGCAGACTGAGGATTGTGTGTCTTTATGTATTAAACCAGCATGTTTTTCCAAAAAAGCTTTTTAAAACTCTTTCTCAACTGTCGTTTTTGACACTGGTTTATAACTCAATACCCCACTGACTGAAAGCCCGAATCTAAAATGCTCCAAGAAAAATATAAGCTTTGGAAATTTTTGTTTTAAATTATTTATTTTCTCAATAGGCAATATTCCCTTCTACTACATGAAGCATAAATCAGACCAAATTTCCTAACAGAATGCATAGGAACAGTTTTGTCTTTTTAATGAAAATAAACAGAAATTGATGTTGAAAATCAGTTGAAAATAATGACAAAGGTACTTGAACTTTTGTACATCAGGAGCAAGAAGGGCACGTCCACAAGCCTAGTTTCCTTTGCTGTGCTGCTACTAGCCCCTGATGCTGCAGCAAGCAATGACCAAGGAATGGCCCAGGGAAGAAAAGGTTTCCTGATGCCTATGATCTTGTTTCTCTGCATATCTAGCCAAGCAACAAGATTTTCAAGTGTAACAATAATAATCATGCCTGTGTAAAAGTGAGATGACAGCACAGCTTAAAACACTAAATTCAAGAGCACACACTTCACTGACTACAACGAAAAGAAATATAATAAAAAGAGTAAAACATTACCCTGGCAACACTTATTCAAACAGCCAAAAATTTAACATCAAAGCATCACTGGATAAATATTGGGTATATTTTTTTCTGTCTCACACACACAGCAACATGAAAGACTGCAGATCCAGACAAAAGCAAGCTTTTTGAGTACATCATAACTACAGATACAGACAAATGCATATGTAAAAAATACAGAACCTAGTTTGCAAAGCAAAGGTATTTTACTGATTAGTGTAAAAATCCAAACTTAAACCATGAGGATCTGACAACAACACTAATAACATTTTGTAATTTAAATAAAATAGAATTTGTTTAACATTATCTTGAGGCTAAAACAAAGAATACAGCTTTTCAATGTTTATTTTACATCATATCATCACGGAAAATTTGGCAACTGTAAATTGTCATATGACTTTATCTGTACGTAATATGTAGTTCAAATACTACTTTTATAATCTAGAAAATGTTCATAAAACATAGCTAGAAAGGGAGAAGAAAGATATGAGCTAGTAGCTACCAGAAGAATTCACATAAAACATATGTACATATGGTTTAAATTACATATAATTTAAACAGCCATCATGATGTAGTGAAGATCTTAGCTTTGTTAATAGGGCAAGTTTTCTAACAGTTGAGAAAGGGCAGATCAAAGAACCCTGACTTGTTAAAAGACCAGTTCTACAGAGAAGAAATGGAGACAGCACAGATTAATAAATAGCCACTGTGACCCCGAATCCGTACCAAGAAATCTGAAATTGAATTATTTGCACATCTTACCTAATTCAAATGTAATTCAGAGTACTTGAAGTTAGAAGCTCAAGATACCAGACCTCTGAGGGAGAAAAACAGGTACCTTCAAATATTACTCCTAACATCTGAGTGATTGCCTAAAATTAGATTGTTTGAATATAGCACTGTCATCTCTTAGCCAAAAAGCCAGCAGCCTTGTTTCCTAAGGAATGACAAGTATAGACAAGGCATTTTATTATTTAATTGCATTTTTCTTGGCAAAACACAATACTTAGCTTTGAAAAGCCATTTCTTCACCATTGCAGCAGCATCACTGCTCACTGGCAAGAATGGGGAAGGAAAACTTTAACAGTTTCCAAGTGCAGCGGATTTTCTGATTAGTGCTGAAAATCATAGAATCATAGAATGGCTTGGGTTGGAAGGGACATTAAAGATCACGTAGTCCCAAACCACCTGCTGTGGGCAGGGACACCTTCCACTAGACCACATTGCTGAGAGCCCCATCCAAACTGGCCTTAAATACTCCCAAGGATGGGGCATCCACAATTTCTCTGGGCAACTTGTTTCAGTGTCTAACTATGCTCACAGTAAAGAATTTCCTCCTTATATGTAATTTAAACCTATTGTCTTTCAGTTTGAAGCCATTCCCCTGTGTCTTGTCACTTCATGGCTTTGTAAATAGTCTCTCTCCAACTTTCTTGTGGGCTCCCTTCAAGTACTGAGATTAGCTCAGTCAGCTGGAGCATGGTGCTAACAACACTCAGGGTCATGGGTTTGATCCCTATATGGGCCATTCACTTAAGAGCTGGACTCGATGGTCCTTGTGGGTCCCTTCCAACTCAGAATACATAGATAGTTACACAGTGCATCCTATTGGAAGGGTGCATCTAGGTCACCTTGAAGACTTCCCTTTTCCAGGCTGAAAAATGCCAATTCTCTTAGCCTTTCCTCATAGGAGAGGTACTCCATCTCTCTAATCATCTTGTGGCCCTCCTCTGGGCTTGCTCCAGTAGATCTATGTCCTTTCTGTACTGGGGACCCACCACATCCCTGTCAGAGGGAAGCTGAGCTGAGTTTCCATTTCAAAATACAAATGAAGGAGTGGTGACAGCAATATTTTCCTTTTAGTGTGTAAGGAACATGTTATAGGTTTTAACTGCAACAAACTCATTCCAGCTTGGAAATACTCAACCCCCTCCTAGTTCCTCTGAATATTAAATCCTTCCCCCAAAATGTTCTATATTTCAATGGCAAATGGTGCTAAAAGGCTAACTTTAATGTAACCTGAAATATCACAATTCCACATAAAACACAAAGGTAAATATGTCTCATAGGTATTAAATACTGCAGAAACCATTATAATTGCAAATATGCAGATGACAGTAAATTTACAAAAAGGGGTATTGCCAGCTCTTAGTTTGTTGAAAACGCAAAGTAATTCAACTTCACAGAACTTGAAATGATTCAATTAACTTTTTATTTCAGTGCGTTCTAAACAAAGTTGCATCAGCTCGCATACACCAGCAGTTAACAGTGTGCATAAATAGTCATCCTTGTTAAGCTAACTCACAGGAATGTCTTAAAAGGAATATCTTAAAAGCAATGAAGACAGTTCATGCACTTGATAGTGGAAGGAAGATGGGAAAAAAATAATTCTTTTCCAGTTTCTGTTGGCAATGAATGCACCTTGTGGGGACCCACAACATGATGTTCCCAAAAGTAGGAAGCCAGAAGTGCCAACAGGATAGTCACATTCCAAAATCTGCATATGCAATACAAGTGTTTCCCCAGCCAGTTGCCTCTGACTGTAAGAAAGTATCTCCAAAGGGTGACAGTTCTCTACAGGCCTGAAGAGTTGATTCCTGAAGTTAGTCTTACTGGTATGACAAGAAGGGTGTAGTTCAATGAAGTATATTTTGTAACTAAAAAATATCTTCAGTTAGTAATGACTTAACTGATTTTAAGGTCTATTTCTCTAATGTAATTTTTATGTATATGGAAAAGGTTTTTTGTTAGGATGCACTGTGAATCTTTTTCTCATGTCCATCCATCCATCCATCCATCCATCCATGCATCCATCTATCCAAAATACTTCAAAGTATGATTAATATCTGAGTTTTTTCCATTTATTTATTTCTTGCACTTTAATTAGAATGGGACACTGCAATTTTTGGAGTTAGAAACATTACTTAAAATTGTAGTCACAAGAACACTACTTAAATTGTAGTCGCAGGAAATAAGCTCAGGAAAAACTGGTTACCAAAAAGACAATATTTAGTCAATACTTCATATTTCAACTTAATATTGTAATTGACTAAACAGTGTTTTAAATACAGTATATTATTTTTCAACAATATGAAAAAGAAAAGCTATGAAGAATTTCACCATATACGTATTAAGTAACACTCTCTCCAGACAATGACTTGGGACATGTACTTGTGTGCATCAAAGGAATACATGATTAACACTGGCCAAAGACATGGTTAATAATATATGACTCAGAAGTGTAGTGGTTTTAATCATTAACGTGACATCAGTTGTGGAAGATACATAGATGTGAAAGATACATACATTGTATCAATACATGCATTCCTTTGACAGTCTTAGCTATTTTTAAAGGAAGTAATGGCTTTTCTAGTTCAGAATCCAACTCTTTTTGTCAACAGCTCTGCCTCTTTTGATGCAATTTTAACAGCTTTTTACTCATCCAGCTGTCTCAAGTGCAATGATGAGATTAAGGATAATTGTCTATAAGGAAAAATAAAAATCAATGCATTTTGCAACTGTATGTGATACTGAATAATTCAATAGTGTATAGTGAGAGAAATACCCCAATGTTTCTACAATAAGACAGGAATTTTAAGGAAATCATAGTTATGATTTCATGTCAATTTGTTTTGAAAACATACTCTGTTTCAACCATCATCTCAGTAAAACTTAAAACATTTTACTTGCAAATTTGTTTAAGAGAGTTTATGTGGTTATGCAGCTTCTTCAGTTCCACAGAATCATAGAGCTATGCCCATACTTTGGATCTGCTGTTTAACAGTTTTGATAAACTTGAAATCCTATTAGAAACAACCAAATTGTTAAAAAAAAAAAAAAGGAAAGAAAAAAAATATATATGTGACATTTAGGGTGAGTTATTTAGCTGCCAAGCACCAATGCTGCCTGTCTCCTGTCCTCTACTGTGACCCTGCAGGATCATCATTCTTTTACCTCTGTCTTAATTACTAAGAGCATTTTCAATACAAGACTGAAAGCCCTATGTCCATCCACAAAACAACTGAGGGATTCACGTGATAGGGAGCACAGTCATGTCTCTAACATTTCCAAAATGCAGATAGGAACTAAAGTCTGCTGCTATTCAAGGCAATGTCCACAGGATTAAGATCACAAATACTTGTGAACTTTAATAATTCCTATTATAATTATTCCCCTTTACATGTGGCTGTCTCCTCCAGAAGAGAAACTCATCTTCAAACTGGTTAGGACACTTCCCACAGTAATGGCATACTTGGATTTTCATCCTTGTTGTACTCAGTTGTTACATATGATGGCTCAGTGCAAGCAGGACATCAGCACAGGTTACGGAATAGCTTGGCTGCAGTACCCTCTTCCAGAAGATGGTAAATGTTCCCAAGCACAGAAGGAATCTAAAAGCTGCTTGGATGTAATGCCTGATCCTGGATTAAAGTCACAGCTACTAAGCAATAGGTAAAAAAGAGGACCACACCACACATTTTTATTTTACCTAATTTATCTACATAAACTATCAGCTTTGTAACCAATTATCTTACTTTTTTTCCGAAGAAGTTCTTATTAATTGTACAATTAAAAGTTGCACTTATAACTGATGAGGAGCCATAAAAGTGACCTCGTTAGAAGAGAAAATTACTGAACAGAAGAAAATGTCTGCTGAACTACTGAGAGAGAACACGACTACCAGCCTGGGAGCTGTTAGCTTGGGAACCAGGCCTGTGATTCAGAAGCATCCCTGAGAAGCACAGCTGGCATCTTTGAAGCACAGCTGGGTACATAGAGACCAGAGACATTCTGAGATACCATCAATAAGCACAAACCCAATGAGGTGCAATGGCAACTTATTGTCTGAAAGCATGAAAAGTAGTCTGGGAAAAGGGGAAAATATTCTGAGAAAGTAAGAATCAGGAACTGCCATTGGCTACTCCATCTGCAAGAACAGGAACAGTCTGGAAAAAAATATTTGTGTCAGTTCCTTTTGTCCTCCCACTTCTGGGGTGGTTTGCATACCCTTCTAGGGTGGTTTGGCCCCTTCTGGAACCTGCTTAATGCGCTCAGTACCATGTCTATATATATTTATATATACACATATTGGTAATCTGTCACAAGTATATAATATTATTGATAAGTTTGCTTCACCAGTTCTAAATTTGTAGCAAGACATAATATTTTATACATATACTTGATTGATGCTATGATTATTGCTGTTATTGATCACTGCTATACTATTGATTGCTGATAATTTATAATAGCTTGACACATATTTTTTTATTAATCATAGATATACTTGTTAGTGTTTACTTTTATGACATTTGTGGCAACCTCTAATAAAGTCAGGATTTAAAGGATAAAGCCTCCATGTCCTAAAAACCCACAGTCGTGATCTCTACAAACACAGATACTAAGAAAAGCAGATAACCCTTTAGGCTATGACAAGCTCAGAGTGGAATAGTTTTCCTCTTCCATTTTTGTATCATGCTGCCAAACTAAAAGATCAGTTATTCACTGTCACTATAATAGTGATCTGAGGTGATCAGATATTCAGTAATGGGCTGGTATGAGACTCAGAATAAATGAAATCTGCTGCTTTTCACTGTCCTGAGGAATTAAAATTAACCCTTTTCACTTTTCCATTTTGTGTAAGACTCATCAATTTATCTTCATATTTGAACTTCCCTACTGAATTGATGAGATACAGAAACAGTGCAACTGGTGCCTTCAATGAAAATCTGACTCTTGTATAAATACCTGGTTGGGTCTGTTACTCCAGTGATTTTATGGTTGTAAGTTTCAAAGACTGAGTATCAATTAATAGATGTGGGCTCCTCTGTAGCCATCTATTTTTAATTCCATCAGAGAGGCTTAGTGTTAAACATGTGATGGAAGAAATGTTAGTCAGAAGAAAGCAGATGGGACAGCTAATTTTTCTTTCACAGAGTTTACACAATGATGAAATTTTGTTAACTCTCACTGCAGAAAAACAAGAATACTCTGCTCACATATAGCAGTATTCATCGTCAGGCTTTTAGACAGGATGTTGCTAAGTTCTCATCAGGTTTCATCACTAGGTAACCTGTCAATAGAATGTACCAGTAAAGGTAGGTATCTGCAGCCAGTGCCAGCAGCCCCCAGCTTCAGGTGCTGCTCAGGTCTCCAGGCAGAATAAACTTCTTTGGTGTGTCCATCTGGAGCCTCCTGCTCCCTAAGTGTATGTGCAAGCTGCACATATACAGAACAAAAAGTACATTTTATGACTTATTCCTTATAAGTATAGTCAGGTAAAGAGTAAAAGGAAGACCAGTCCAGACTGTACCAACCAAACACAGAAACGAGACAAAACATCCTTGCCACAGAAGAACCCTGAGTTTATCTGGAATTACCTAACCCCAGAATGGGAAGCAGCATAGCTGTACATGGTGTATGATGTGACAGAGGAGTGCTCGGTAACCTAGTAACAACCACAAAACAACCTAATTTTGTATACAAAGCAGGAATTTCTACAATGCACCATGCTCTGCTGAGATGTTAGCTTCCTTGGGACTGCAGTCAGCTGTATAAACTCATGGGGCTCCAAAAGAGAAGAAGAAATGACTAACACCTTATATTAGTTGTTTCTAAGATCTCCAATGACTCAGTTGAGTCCTACCATAACCTTCAAAACTAAAAAAAGACAGAAACTTGCATTTATAAAAATGTAGACAGAGATTCTGAAGTAAAGCTTTTAAAAAAATATGTCAGCACTGTGAACACAGTACACCAAGTCTTTATATTATCAGGTTTCCAGCATTGCTTCTTAGGATTGTATATCTTATACTATATTAGAAAATACACTCTAACTCATATTATCATTGAGATTATTAGTATAATACTATCGACTAATCCAATGAGAAATCAAATGCAATGTTGGTTTTCACCTATGTATGTAGGCCTATATTTGTTTTTTTAGTACTGGGCTTCACTTTTAACCAAGCCATTTCAATTATGATAGCATCAAATGTTGCAAATTAATGCTCTGTTTGCACATAATGATCCAGATAAGAAACAATCTCTACAGCTGTCAGAAGAATAAAAGAATCTACTGCTCTAAAGCAGTTCTGCTGAACTTTTAAGTCATATGGAATATGAACACTAAACCCTTGCATGCTGTGTTGAATAAAGTTGTGCCACCCACATAAGAAAGTTGCTCCAAATGTGCTAAATTCAAAATGCAGGTAAGATAATCAAGCCGACTTCTTCAAAGTATGTGATTTGAGTACTTGAACTTCAGTAAAGAGGAAGATGCAGACTGCAACTTCTCAAAACCATGTTATTATGGATGAAGAGTTCCCTATAACACTTTGAACATACAAAACATGGCTTTAAGGCTTCCAAAATGTTCCTTTTTGTATGACTGGATCCATATTGAGAAACCAAAAGAACAACCCAATCTAACAGATTTTTCTGTTGTATCAATAGAAATGCAAAATAAATGGAAAATGAATGAAGCTCACTCATGTTTCACTTTCAAGATCAGCAGAAGCAAGTTCATCAGTTCTGAAGAACTGAAACAACTCTTATTGACTTCAGGATTATGAATGAACTTATGAATTATAAGAGCTGCTGCCTTAGTTTTTTAACTATTTTTGCAATCATGTAAGAGACAAACTGCAATTTTTACTTCTTGATAAATATAATTTCAGATTACTATTATAAATGTGTTCTGAAACCTGATTTCCAGCTTTAGGGCAACATAAATTACAAGAGATGTTCTTAAAATGTTTCGAAGGCTAGATATAATTTTAAGGGAATTTCAGATAAAAAAATATTTAACCTTTCTCCAAAATTTCCAAAATAGAAATTTATGAACTACTAAAAATACCTTGGTGATTAAAAGAATAACCCTTAACATTTTAAGCCATCAGAAATGCATAATTATGTCAACACATTATTGACACTAAATGGAGATATAATAGATATCTTCAGTGCTGCTATTCCACAGATGCAGAGGAAAAGCTGTTAACAAATACCTTCAAAATGGTTGATTTTATAGTCTTTTATTGCTTGAGATTATTTAATAGACAAATATCTTGGTGTTAGAACAATCAGCACTACTGCCAGCTCACCTCAATTTTTTTGAGACAGATGAGATGTCACCCCAAAAATTGTAAACAATATATATCCTTCTGTGGGGTTTATACTACCATTAATAGACCTCCAAAACTTCCAAAGCATGAGGTGATTATAAAAAAGAACTCCATGCTACATTTGGATTGATAACTTTCCAAGCACACTAGGACACTGTGCTGTACTTAATGCGCCAGCATTCTGAAACCACACTGAGGAGAATAGACTACTTTAAAACAACTAAACCACTTTCTCACAAGTGAACTGAAAAAAAAATATTCATTATCCCTTTGTCATATCCACAAATTTGTGTGTATACTTTTTTCCACATCACTTCCTGATAATACATGAAAGAACTGGCATGGAAAGATCTACTTACACTTTGAAAGCAAGATCGGGTGATATTTGCTGGATGGGAATGAACTGTCATATCTTCACCTGTTCATATTTTACTATGGTTTTGAATACTTAAGTCTTTCATTATTCTTTACCTTCTGAACTACATTCTTCTGTCACTGCTGTCTAACAAAATTTTGTCTTTCCTAAATTACTTTTGAGTATTGAGATTTTAGAGTACAAATCATAGTTCTAGAAACAAGAGACATCCACTACTGATAAACTCATTTGTGAAACATTCCTTAAAAACCTGGAAGTTTCAATCATTTTTTGATTTACAATAGGCATTACATGTCTCACACAGTAAAGTATTCTTTTCTGCTTTTCCACCTCAATTCCCTTATTTTCATGTGTCAAATCGTTACACTGTACATTCTTCGTAGCCAGGACTACATTTCTACCCTGCTTGGAACAATGGGACCTCATTTTTAATTAGACTTTTTCATTGGTATCACCAATACTGAAGAGCGTATACATTACAAAGAGCCCCAAACAGTTCCCATGTTAACAACAGATGCAATTATTTCTGAAGAGAACAAATGCTGTAGGTCACTATGATGAATGTATAAAAAGTTGTTTGCAAATATTATAGTTAGTTCAAGGTCTTTACATGAGGTATAACCTTATAATAAAACCTTAAAAATGAAAGCTGGCAGGAGTGGATTAAGAAGGATCCCAGGGATTAGGGATCTGTAAAAGCATGAGGCAGAAGCAGAGCAGCAGGCAGCATTTCTCAACAGGGCTGATTACTGCTGGCCAGCCACCCATTTTAGAGAGCTTCACTTCTGTATTTCTGCAGGATTTAAACTACTGCAAGGCTGAAGAATGAGTTTGGACATTTGCAAAAAGAGGAAGTCCTTCGTGTAGGTGTTCAGCTTGGAGATAAGAATTTCTGACACTAAAAATCAAAATGTATTGAACTGCAGCCTTTGCCAAGTTAGGTTAAGCCTGAAAATATAGACTAGGCGGTGTCATTTTACTTCATAGGACAAAACACAATGATTTTTATGAAATTAAACAAAAAACCAAACCCAAAACATTGTGAAATGCAATGGGTCTAGCAGTGCTTCTCGATTTCTCAAGTACACGAAAAAAAATATCCTCTTTGTTATATATCTTATGCCTCTGCTATATCCATAGTACCCTGTACTCAATTTAAACTAAAAACTCGAAAACAATGTAAATTAAAGCTTGCACTCCAATTTATAAATCAGACCCAAGATATTATGTCCTGAATTTCTGCATCAGTTTTATCTACATGAACAGAGAGCTATCATCAAAATGGTAATTTTATTTTGCTTAGGTAGAGGAGGGGTAGGTAGCTATGCCTTTGTTTCATTGCACATTTTTTAGTTGAAATATTCTTAACCTTTTTTTTTTACTTCTAATCTGCCAGCAGTTGCTGTTCTGTAAAGTAACAGCCCACCTTTTCCTCAAATACTGTAAATCATTTTGCCCAGGAACAACTTAAACACCTGAGAAGTCTCCCATTTGGATTCATAGCCCTTATGCACTCCTTGCACTTCATATTCTCTTGTAACCTTAAAAGTCATTTACCAACGCCTGAAAGGTAGTGTACCCTGCCCACTTCCTATTATGCTATTCTTACTGCCTCTTGCCTTTCCTAAGAATTTGTGCTAACTAAACCAATAATAAATTGTCTAACCTAATTTGCATTTACATTTGGCTTGTACACACTTTGTGTACAACACATAGCACAGCACAAGCAAATACCTGACTAGGACCCATAGGAACACTTACAGTTCAAGTCAAGAGAAGTCAACATATAGATGTCACATATTCTGTGACCACCTCTCTGTGCTGCCTTCTCACAAGCTTCAGGAATGTCACCCTGTTTGACAGCTTTATGCTAGAAGATGTTTAAGCATCTCAGCCACTTTTAAAAACCACATCAGTCGCTATTTAGATTTTTCTCTAGTGCAGTTCTGTGAAACATACTTAAGACTAAAGGCTTTTTGACAGCTGGCAATGTGCTGAATTAGTCAGAAAGCACTCATAGTAGTTGTTCACAGCCTGTGTTTGATTTAGGGGTTTATATACATATACACATATAAATATAAATATATGTAAATTGAAATAAAAGATTATTTATGAAATAATCTTCATTGTGTTAATTTGAATTTTTCTTATTTGAATATGCCCATAAAAAAACTTGCATGTGTATCATGATAGTGGCTGCTAATACCTCACTGAATAAATCCTCATGCAAATCCCAGCTGTAAATATAGGTTAAGTCTTTATATTGTTGAAAGGGTATCTCCTTAAGTACATATTAGAATTCTGTGTGCATCTGCTTGACTAACATAAAAACCTGTCCATATGCTGTTACAAGAATTTTTAACAGAACAATTTTATTGCGGAATTAAGTCAGACAGACTTTATAGCAGAACTATGGCGCATAAGCCATTTTTAATTGAAAATTGCTACTGGCAGCCTACTTAACCCTCTTAAGTTTAAAACAAAATGACATAGATTTAGATTTTGTATTTAATAACAATTTATTTCCCAGCCATCCTCCTTTTGTAACCACTTAAGTCCTTCAATTCCATCAGATTTTGAAGAGATAAGCTACTAATGAATGTAGTTTTATATCTATTTAATTTGAAATACAGAAACAAGTAAGTAAATAGGAATATAGTTACAGGAATTCCTAAAGAAAATATTTCTGTGGTTTAACTTCTAATCCGTTTTTATTTTGGGATTAATGCAGATAGCATCAAAGCATCAAAATAAGAAACAAGCTGCATAGTCAGTTCTATTTCAGGTATTCTAGTAAAACAACATGCAGCTTGAAAATAAACACAATAGATTTTCAGGTTGGTGACTGCTTTTGAATTTTTGTGTTTGAATATGAAACTTCTCCAATAATACCCTTTCTAAATATTTCTTTAGAATATCTGATGTCTAACAACATGGAACTGTATCAACACTATTGAAAATAATGCAGACCTTGTGTGAAAGTCCATAAATACTCAAAACTTCTGCCAATTTAACTATAAACAGTATATACACATATGTGACTACAAACCTTTACAGCTTGATATATCTCATGTATTTCTTATGAATATTGCTTAAAGAACAAATTCTCAAAAATGATTTTGCCAATAAAAGGGGTAAGATAATGAAAACTACTAATCTCTTGAAAATAAATGCTGGATTGGGGCTTTTTCTTTGCACCACTTTCAAAAAACACAAAGAAAAGTAAGAAAAAAATTGCTCCTACTGGTACTACAATTGATAGTGAGATTACTATTAAAAGTTATTGAAAAAGTAATCCTAATATGAAAAACATACTTCAGTTACAAGGCACAGAGAAATCCACAACATGCTGGTTGACATGTTTATATTTAGAAATGTTTATATTTATCTTGGTCACCAAGAACAATTAACATTTTGGCATCAGAATGGAGTCACTGCCAATGATGAAGATATGTCAGGTGGAATATATTGCACCTGTGCTGTTGATATTAGAATTCTACAGAGGAGAGAAAAACAGAGAAAAAATAGTTGTCCCTGAAGTGCATGTGTATGACTCAGAATGTGTGCAAGAGACAGCTCAGTGAAGTGTGAAGGTGCTGTTTATACCCAACTCCTTTACAGAGAAGAGATGCTTCAGGATTATTTTCAAATATAACATATATTATTTTATATATAATAAAAAATAATATGACTGTAATACTTGTGAGACCAAGAAGCCAAATTTAGCTAATGATTTTGGTTCTTATTGTCCCTTTCATTTCCTCAAGCTACAAATGAAAATTTCCCTTTATCTTTCTGCTTAAGTAGGTGTGTATTCGTGTTAGCTTCCTCCTTCAGGAACATGCAGTAATATTCTCTAATTATAAGTGTGCAAGCATTCAGTGCAATTTGTGTGTTTTTAACATACAAAGCTTTTGGTCTAATCTCTTGATCTCTCAGTATCGGGTGCCTGACAACATAGTTGGAAATTTATGACGGTAATAGGGCATTCATTATAAGGCTGAGTCTATTTCTAGAACTCCATTATTCCCTCTGCAAGAGTTTGTCCATAATATTTACTCTTTAGGGATCTGTATTGCACTTTTCTTGCTCCCACCTCCCCGTGGAAGATACTTCAAAACAATAATTTGGAGAACTGGAGGGAAGAACGTCGAAAAAGTAGCTAATCTTATTTCTACACTGTTTGCAGAATTTCTTCTCAGACTGAATGTTTTCTCTTGTTTCAATAAGAGCTTAAGTTATTCTTTAAATTAGTAATTGGTTTTAGATGCACTCCATTCTATCAACAAGAAGATACAGGTAATTAGAAGTACTAACAGAGGGAAAGAAAAAGAAAATAATCATCATAAAATAGTGTTCAAAATGGTATAAAATTTTTATTTAATAGCAGATTACAATCAATTATTTTGTATTCTTGATATATATTGCTTTTATTTCGGGAGTATTCATTGGGGACATACTGTTGATGTCTACAGAACTCTGTTATATATAAACTGTGAAGCTAGAAGGGCTTTATTTACTATTATAGGTCTTAAGTTATATAATTTTCTTCACAGGTTTTCCATTTTTTTTACTATCTGACCTGTACTAAAAAGAAGAATCTGAGCACTAAGGAGCATTTGATTTGATGTATTCAATATGAGATCAAATTTCAGACCACATAATTCTCTCTCTGGAGCAGTTACCTACCACTTATTGACATTGCCACCACACCTATCACCAGCTCTTGAAACAGAACAAATGTAATTTGTACCAGTTTTTCCATTAGATGTGCTCTACAGCAGTATTCAGCTTTAAACTTTGCATTCCATCTGCAGATTTGTACTACCATGGAGACTCAACTAGTGTAGTAATAGAGATGTTGTGGTCAAGAAAGCCAGGCTGTTGTGCTTTGTGAAAAAGGGTCATAGGTGGCACACACAGAAAGTCTGCAATATTTATGTGGAAGTTTTTGCAAAGTAACGTGCACAAACACAACAGGGAGGAGTAAAAAAGGGACTGTGTTCCTTCGTATCCAAACTCAGAGGAAGGTAATCTTACAATCAAACAAAGGTTGCACATTCATAGTCTCCTTGTTCTGGAATCCTTGGTCAGCCTACAGCAGTGAAAACTCAGGAATTACAAAATGGGCAGAACACTGTTCTTTTTTGATGCATCTAAGATGTTCTTAGTTCTACTGTTGCATTCAAATAGGGAGTAAGTGGATGCAGTATCAAATTTATTTGATTTTTCAATCATTGTATAAGTTGGCCAGAACTTGCCAGCTCAAGTGGGACTGAAAAACTGGTCAATTTTCTGCAGTCTCAGACGAATTCTAAGTTTACTAGGAATGTTAGAGGAATTCTAAAGTTACTAGGGTGTTAACAACCTAGTTAACAATATATGATGGAGGTAACATATTACTATGTATTTAGGTATCATTAGGAGCTATACATCAGCACTTGGTTATTTTATTAATTTTTCACATCTGCTGCAGACTTCCTTATGACTGTTACCTTTTTTATTGTTGCAAATTAATTCCTAAGGTAGTTTTTTACCTGCTTCTAGGTACTGGATTTTCTTTGGCAAGAGAGAAAACAACTTCGTTCAAGTGCAAGTGCCTTATCCCAGAAAGGTACCATTAACTAGAGCACCACACCCAGCACCTGATATTTAAACTGAGTTGCAGAAATGCACGAAAAAGCTTCCAAAAAAACCATCACAAGTTTTTTTAATCTGTCTTTGGCTTTCATTGCACCATGAGACCAGTTAAATCCCATTTCAGAATGAAGATGAGTTACTCTCTGGTTCCCTTATCAAAGAAATACTTCGACTGAAACTGCAATTTGCTGATGATGATGAGGGCAGGAATATCATTGGCAAAGGTCTTTCCATGAAATTTAGGACATATCTGGATTAATGGAACCATTCCTGCCCTCTTAGTTATTACTTCTTGCTTTCTGCAAACATTATTATATTTTTAAGCACTCTTTGTGATTACTAAAACTAAACCAACTTTTTCCTTACAAAAGACTCTGACAGCCCAAGTTCTAAAACGTTATTACATTGTGTTTAGGAGAGGCAACTTTCAGCAGATGACACTCAAATACACTATAGCAAAGCTGATAGTTATACTGAACATCAATTTCCTAAATTTAGCCTTAAGTACATGCTGTGCAGGAAATAGGATGTGTTTGGGCAGGAAATTTTGAAATGACTTATTTAAGAAATGTGTTAAGGAAGAAATTTTACCACTATTACAGTATTTTGGTGTTTTTACAAGGACACAGCGAGTACTCAGAATTTTTTCTCACAGTAAAACAAATACTGCAAGTGAAATAGAACTTAATGTATGCATTGTGAATCCATGTGCATATACCTTCCCTAAGCACAGTTTACTTCCTCCCTGAAGAAGAAGTGGAATACATGTAGCATATTACAAAAGTGGATTTAGCAGAATAGTTTCTAGACTACCTGATCAAGTAGATGCATGTGAAGCTTGGAGAAAGAGTACTTAATTTAAAGCATACTCACACTGTTAGTTAGAATTGCAAAGGGACATTCCGGTAGACTTGCAGTTCGGTGCTATTTCCAGCTCCCCAGTGGAAAGGAGAAAGAAAGTCTTTGTACAGAAGTCACTACAATAGGGACTACTTATGTGTTATTCAAGTAACACCGTGTTGATGCTGACTAAATACACACTGTAAAGATATTAACAACAGTATCTAAATATAATCAGAAGAATTAGCAGTTTATGCATCTTATGAATGGCATTCACTTAATGTTATATTATGCTCTAAAATCACCCTGTATCATGCTGTAGCTTTGTACATATGCATTGCTGAATTCTGTATGGAACTTTTAACCTCATTTAATATATTATTTTTAATACCTACTAATTCCTATTGCTGTGAACTTACATGAACGATTGTCTTTCATGAGAAATGCTTAACAATAAAAGTGTAAAAGTGGCTTTCATAAAAATAACTGTATGCCACAGCTAGTAATTGTAAATATGCGGTTAACAAATGTGACTTCTAAGAGGAGGCAAGATGTGCAAGTAACAGTGGAACCAAGTTGTGGCTGCTTAATGCCTGTCTCCCTACAGCTGATACAGACTACCCACTCTCCCATCTGTCTTGAAACAGATATATCCATTTGGGAGATATAATCTATAAATATAGACACCACCACTCTAATGCGAAAAGTGTCATAACAGAGCTCTTAATGTTCCCATGGTACACTGGTCTAGTTTAGTCTTAACAGCCAAGTCCTATTCCATTCCATTCCATATGCAGCTGGAGTCATTATTGTAATATAAATAAATTTTAATTCTGGTAGGTTTGAACAAGGGGTAACAATGACGTAAAGAACATTATGGTCAAACTATGCCTACTAAAGTTAATAATGACTACGGTCTACCTTAGATTTTCTATAAAGAAGTAGTGCACACCTTTAGTTTTTCTCACCCTGTCCACAAATAAAATAAAATATTGCTGAGGAAATTATTAATTAAAAAATATTTATTTGCTTTCATATGCTATTTAACAAACACATTTCACACAAACTTGTTCCTACCCATGGTGTTCTTATTAGAACATACGGAATTAATAGGGGCGCCAATAGTGTATTAATGTTATAGATACAGAAACAGAGGAAATGTCACAATTATTAGCCTAATATTTAACCATATGACAGCAGCAAGAGAAAAGATATTATATAAGTTTATGGCTGTCCTCCCATTGTCTTGACAGTTAATCTATAGCAACACCTACTTCCTACCATCTAATTTTACCAGCACATCAAAAAAATACAATTTTAGAATATGAAGATGCTTAGGGACAGGAGAGGGGGATATTACTGGGAAAGGAGGTTGTATCTAATGATTAAGAACTAAAAATATCCCAAAGATAATTTCATATTAGGAGAAAATGGAATCAGAGTAATGAAAACTGAAGAATAGTTGCTTAGCATGGAAGCACTGCAGTGTTGTAGAGCGGGATTTACAAAAGTGTCACTTCATCACATAAGTTAGTTAGTATATGAAAACTCAGCTTTCATTGCAATCCAGTTGCACCAGGTCAGATTTTTCAGGGATAAATATTTTTTTAGTCATAAAATACTATGACTTTGAAATACAAGGAAGCTTGCATTCTAACTACAAGTATCAGTAATCTAGTCTCTGAGTAATAGTTGCTTAGTATAACTGTGTCAACGTGCTATGCAGGTACAATGAGCCCACTCCATCTCTGAGAAAAACTCTTATGGCGTACAGAAAATAAGCAACAAAATTTTCATTTCTATGAAGTGATGGGCAGAGAAAGATCTGCCCCTTAGCTTTCTCCTGAAATATAATTTGACCTAAAATTTAATCATACAAATCTCTTAGAGCTGTGTCCTTACCTCAGGATAAATATTTTTTAAGAAAGGGGCAGATTATTATGTAACTCCAGATACTAATAGTTTGGGTCAGAATTTATTTTGCAAAAAAAATAAAATCTGACTTTGTACTAATTTATTATAAGCCACTGCACTGGAATCCATTATTCCAAAACGAAATTAGGAAAAATGAACAGAAAAATTCATTCTACATGTTCATTCAATAAAAAAATACAGATTAAAAAAATTAGTTGTTATTTTGACATACAAAAAATTACTTGGATTAATTGAACATTTCCCTGTGTCCTTGAAGTATTACCATAACCAATATTTACAATACTTTGGGCATAAAATTAATTTATAACTATGAATGATTGAATAGATTCTATACATGGGTTTAACTGACTCCTAGCAGGCTAAATAAGTATTAGAATAATATTCAATTTTTTAAATACTGAGAGTGAGAATACAGGCCCTCCAGCCTTTGTACTATGCAGTAACCACAACCATGTGTACACACGCAGATTTGAGGTATTGGGAAGAGCTAACTATGGAGTATATGTTCTTATTTAGGAAGAGAAGTTACTGATTTTCTTTTGTCTTGTAACTTGTAGACTGTCAACAGAAAAGCATAGTATTTAGTTATAGAACGCTTAGCCTTTTTTTTCCTACAACTGCCCATTTCCAATTATATATTTAATATAGGAAGCAGCATTCATGATTTGGCTTGATACTAAATATATTTATTTAAGTTGCAAACTAGAAAAGTCAGAGCAGCTTATCTTCTACGAGAAAATACTGATAAACAGACAGGAACAAATAAATTAGCTCATATATGGGGAAGACCAACGAAATAGTTATATTATCATATTAATTGCAGACCTGTGGATCTGCATTAGGCAAGGAGATAATTTCATTATTTTACAAAGAGGTGCCTCAGAGAGTGTTCTCTTTTCATCTTTACCTTCTAGGGAGACTTGGCATTGAAACAGAAAAAAATCCAGATCCCGAAAATCTCAAAACCCACTGCTCTAAGAATTAATATAAAACATATTAGAAACTGTCGGTATGAGTGTACCATCACTGAAAAAGCTTCAGGTCAAGTAAATGTATTATTCATTCATTATTATGAGCTATGTGCTCTTTCTAAATATAAATTATGCTCCATAATTATTTTTCAGTTTTAAAGGGTATCATTCATAAAGCCAATTAAAATGGTATGACTAAAATAATCAAAATTCCTGTACAACATCCCAGAGGGTAGCAGCAATGACATGATAAATTACACAAGTTTAGCAGTTCAAGACTTTATGTAGATTAGAAAGAGGTCATCAACTTCGGAGAGTGACAGAATATAAGACTGTCAAAGAGAAAATCAAAACAACTTGTTTGCTGATTTTTTGGGGGAAAGGGAACGGGAATAGTAATTCTGTCTAACTAAGGCATGGAGATTGGAAGCCAAACAGCCTTAGCAAATTCTCCAGCAGAAGGCAGGTAGAGCGGAATTCTACCAGGGTGATTTGGAGTACACTTTCAGGAGACATAAGAAGCCAGCATAAAAGTTTACAGCTTTTGACACGGTAGGTCCCGTTTCCATATGCAGCACACTTGACTCCTCTGTGAAATCAGGTAACCCAATAAGACTATTTAATAAGACCACAAATGTTCAGCTATTCTGCGCTATATATTTTAGTAGCAGAAATTACCCCTCAAACAACAGGACTCAAAAAAAAGTGTGCAAAAAATACATTATTTAAGTACTCCAAAGCAATAAGAAAGTGCTGTATAATCCCATTTCACCAACTTCTACCTTTTTTATTTATTTTGAGCAATAATGCAAAATAAGATCATTTTTCTCATTTTGAAGCAAAATTCAGCAAAATTTCATATTGCAGGGACATTTCCCATCAAGAGGCAATTTGTTTATCAGAAGGATCAAAAGAAGCTCCAAAAAACAAACAAAAAACCGCCAGCAGAATTACAGTGAATTAGGTTTCTGGAATATGCTTTCTGGACCCTTTGTAAATCTCATACCCAGCACACAGGTGTGCACCAGTTGGCAGTAGCTTGTCTGGAGTTCTGCCAGAATATGCTCTTTCCTTTATTTGGGATGATATCCAGATGATAGAACTGAACAGCTCTAGCATACATCAGGACACATAAAAAAGCAGTCATAATCACTCTCCTAATAATCTCTAATTGTGATGCGCTGTCGAAATAAAATTCACTTCAGCAAAGAGCAGAGCCTACTGCTTCATAAATTAGGTACCGTTGTCTTTTATTTTTCATACAGAAGTGATTTATGAAGAGTGAAAACCATTCTCCCCTCTGTGAACTCTACAACATTGAAATTGCCAAAGACATTTTCAACAGTTTCTTTATTTGAGGAAAAGTACATACAGGTGTTCTGCAGAAATAAAAAAACCCTATAATTACTGCAATTGGTTTGTGTAACCTACAGTCTATGGTAATTACCAGGTAGTGTTAGTTAGCTGTGCTACAGTGTCGTTTTACTGAGCTGTGCTACACTGGAGCACTGGAGAAGGTGCCATTAGAGGGCAGCCTTGGGTTTCCCTTGCGTGTAACTCCACATGCCAACTTGAGTGTCCCAGTAGTTCTGGTATTTCTGATGGTATATGGCAAAACTCATTTCAGCTTCTTAAAGTACAATAAAAACTTTCCAGTATATATTTTGCATTCTGTGAGGAAAAAAAGATGCGTAGTATGGTTTAAGCAAATTTGTAATGCATAGGCAGGAATAGATTATAATTTTTAAAGGCTTTTAGGTACCTTTTCGTTATTAAACTTTTTAATTATTAAAAATTTCCTTTGGTCATTCCACTTTAAAGTCTGAATAAAATATCACTGACACCTAACTCAGTCCTGCAGTAGTACTTGATCACAGTAACTTCCATGTGAATATACTACAAAAAGAGGCAAATTAGGATTCCACAATAGCAATCTTTCTTGAATCAGAGATTGGTTTTACTATATAAACACATAACATTATCTTGACATTATCTTAGGTACCTAAATAATTTAGCAGCAACTTTTTTTTTTCACTTACATCTTCATCCAGTTGTCTGATGGGAAACATCATTATATTATTTATAATTAAACATTGGCATTCCATAGAAATTAGGAAAATGTTGTTTATCATACATAACAGCTACATTAGACTTAGCACATTAAATTCCATGTAAAATTTTATGCAAAATCTTATGCGATTTTAGCTACAATTTTCTTCACCATATTATATAACTCTCTGACACTGCATTGCTTTCTAATTACTCTGCCAAAATACATTTGTCTGAAACATTTGTCTAACCTTTTTGGCTATTTGAGAGTTGTTCAGCACAGTAATCTCCATCAGTTTAGTCAGCCTAAAGATCCCCACTGATCTCTTCACATAAAAGGTTTAAGGACTTGGAGCTTAGGATCCTCATCACTCTTAGCAAAAGAAGCTCATTCAGAGTATTCTTTTACTGTAGATGAAACTAATCCCTTGTCAGAAAGTAAACAAAGAGTTTTGCATTTCATACAGCTAAACAAACATGCACAGAACAATGACAGAACACCAAAACAAACCCATAAATAACAATCCCAGAGGGCTTTACTCAGATTTCAGCTGAATACCTAAGGACTTTCAAAATGCCAGACTGGCCTAGACACACAAAAGCATTGTGACTCAAATACAGGGCAAGATTTAAATGACAGGCCACAGGTCTCTGGAATACATGCACAAAATAATAACCACCACGCAGAAGGTGTGTGTATTCAGATCCTGGTAATAAAAGCACCATTTGTATTGCAAAAACACGTAAGCAAAAAAACATTTATTCCCTCAGGGATCACACTGGCTATAACATATCTCATTTGTTGGACCTAAAATTCCTTAACCTTGTTTCCTAAGCTCACGGCCCACTAGTCAGCTTTTAACTTCGTCTGTTGGTATTTGTTTCATGTGACTGCACAAGAGCTTGGCAGGTTTTGAGACTTCAAATAGCCTGCCCTGCAGGCTACAAAATGGTCGGCACACCACTATGCACTGTAATTTTTTAACACCAACAAGACTGGAAAAAAAAGCCAAAAAAGAAAATCTAGCCAAACAAACAACAAAAAAAAAAATCCTAGACATTACGTCAGCTTTTACAGTATATTTATTTCTTTAGCTTTGACTATCAAAGGAACTCTTTATTCCATACCATAACTTCAGCCTCCTGATCACTGATCCCTATAACACCAGAACTGTCCAGGAACTAAAATCTCACTCTTCTCCACAGTGCAATGAAGAACTGGGGCAGCACTGGCCTTACACCAGTCAAATCTCACACTTGACCAACAGATGGGAGCACTTAAATTTTCAGAACACTGATATCTAACTGTTGAGAGGCACCTCAAAGCCTAGTTTTTTCTTGGAATTGGCCAAACAGACACTTCTGAAGAAAGAAAGGGGCATGACTTATTGATCTGTGCTTGAACACCAGCAAGTAGAAAAAACCCCAAACCAAAACTACTGGCCAGAGCAGAGCAGAGTCAAAATCCATGCCATGTGCATCGGTTGAGAAAGGAGAAGTGCTTGTCCACTCTACAAAAGACAAATGTGGCACAGTGCTCCCTGAAAGAGTCAGCATGGAAGACTCAATCTTTACTTCAAGGCTGTCAAATGCCCTTCCTGCACAAAACGAATAGTTAGTTAACAAACCCAAAATCTCTTCCAAACTGCCCAGAAACTGGCTGGACATGAGGAAAGAAAAGGTATTCAGGTTTGTTCTTTAAAGCTCTTTTTTCCTCTTTTTGAGTCAAACCACTTGTCTTGGATGCTGAGCATTCTTGAAGTCTATGGCATTGTAGCATGAGCTATATAGGTGTTATTCAGTGAGGACAACATATGGAAGAAACCAAGTAATCTATTTTCTCGAGAAATCTGAGAGAAAATACCTGCAAGTACCAGCTACATAAGAATTATGTCAATAAGTGATGAGAACATGAATAATAGTAAATTAATTTTACAAAGGGATTATACTTTTATTGCTAAAGTAATTTTGGTTTAATTTTTCTCAACTAGAAGATACTTTAATTGCTTTAGCTTTAGTATTTTGTTAAAGAAAAAAACACTATGATACCTGGATTAAAATTTTTTCTTGTTTAACTTGGGTTTATTCTTTTGAAAGGTTAATTTTGTTCTCTAGGTGAGCTTTTTTAAACACTTATTCAAGACTTCTCATGCTTTGCTCTGCCTTCTTTTTATAGCCAATATTTATTTTTTTAATTAATTGTTTTGTACATTTATAATGAGTTTAGATTGGATAGACTTTCTGTAAATTATGTTAAGTCAGCTAGATAAATATCTGATGTTCATTTAGGATATTCTGTGCTTATCAAAAGTATTATTGCTAAAAATGGAATACTTTTAACAACTTCTTAACACACTAGACTTACCCCTCTTTCGACTTTTTATGGGTGTCAACTTTCAAGGTCTCTGACCTTGCAAATTGCTAGAGAATGTGCTTAATTTTAAACACAAGGAATCTCATCAGCTTCAGATGGTCATCACATTCAAGTACGTTAGCGATGTCTAATACACTTTGATGGACCTAAAGCTTCAATCTTTACAATTCACTAACAAAACAGTAGTTTCATTTGTCTGATCAAAACCATGCAGTGATAGATAAATTGTAAATGTGACACTTCATTATATTATTAATTAGCTTTAAAAATTTCAACATTATTTACGCAGATATTTTAAGATTAAAAATCAGTAATACAAGCAGCATGGAAATAATATATATTCATATCAGCTATCATATGACTGCCTTCTCCCGGCATCATAGTTTTGGTTTTTTTGCTATTTTTCCCTTGTCTTCATACATATTTCAGTCTTCTTTATTAGCATCTTTGGATCAAATAAAACACTGCATGATAAAACTAGATTACTAAAGCCATAAGGAATGTTCAAATTAAATTTAACATCAGTGGGTTAGTAAATTGTTTTACAGCTCTATTTCTCTTCTTAATCACAGCTGCAGCAGCTTGTAGAGGTGGTTGGGTAGTAACAAGCACTTCTATTAGGAGATACATCTTAGAGAAAGTGACTCTTACAGACTCTGTGAACCACCTAGAAGATGTACTTAGGCTAAATAATTTTTTTTTTAATCTGCCTATATAGAGAAATTCAGTTAACTCTGTTATATCTTTGTGGCATAAAGGTTTAGCTCTGGCTAGCAGTAGAGATTCATTTTACACACAAAAATAATATGTGTAAAAAAATACTGCCAGCACATTCTTGATGGCATAGGTAGCTGCAAGAAAGCTTTCCAGGCCTCAACAAGAGTACTGTGAGTTGGGAGAGTGTATCACACAGACTTCAAAGAGCTTTTCCTTCTGGTAGTAGTAATCACTATTACTTCCTTTTAAATATTACAAAAACTCACAGTGTTACTTTTGAAAATAAATCAGCATAGACATCCTGACCTAAAGTACAAACAAAATAATAATAAAAAAAAAAGAAGGCAGAACAAGATACCAAAAAGTTGCACTAATCATGGAAACAACCATACTCACTGAATGCCTGGCATGGTACCCCTTGGCCTCCTATAAGCCTGCAAGCTTTCAGACACAGCTGATAGCTCTTTTACCAAGAGGAAAAAATAAAATTAAAAGACCAAACATAACTGAAGTTCTAGTATGGGTACAAAAAAAGCATTGCAAGGCTTGCAAGGTGAAAGTTTCTGTTGTTTTGTTTTCCTGAAAAGGCACTGATACGGCCCAAAAGCTGACCTATACTAATTGTGAGCAGCTGAACACAGGAACAGCTAAGAAAGAAAACTTGGTTCACTAGCATTGTGAAAAATCCACCTTTTATCGTCTACGGCAAGCACTTATGTACATGCTACAGTGTATTTTCCGAACCAGAGTCAGGCCAAGCAAATGATATGAAGATGAGAAAAATAGAGTTGGGCAAAATTGAAAATGCTTAGCTGAGTAATTAAGAACTACCTTGTATGATACAAAATAGAGAAACATATTTTTCTAATGTAAATCAGAAAATTTCATATTTTCATATTTTTCTAATTTTAATATCTAACTATATCTGTAAACATTTCATATAATATGATTTCAATATTTCAAAGAAGTAACTTTTAATGAGGTATGTTTGTGACAAACTCCAATAAAAATAATTTTACCATCATGCCATGGGAAAAATAATGGAAGGAACTGGATTATTTTTTCATTCTATCAGTAACACAAAAAAGTCAGAAATTCAGGTCAATAAAACAATTTCACAGAATCAAAAAATATGCTGAGTTGGAAGGGACCCACAAGGATCATCGAGTCCAGCTCTTAACCCTGCACAGGACCATCCCCAAGTGTCACACCATGTGCCTGAGAACATGGTCTAAATGCTTCTTCAACTCTATCAGGCTTGGTGCTGTGACCACTTCCCTGGGGAGCCTGTTCCAGTGTTCAACCACCCTCTGGATGAAAAGCCTTCTCCTAATATACATCCTAAACCTCCCCTGACACAATTTCAGGCCATTCCTTAGGTCATGTCACTGGTCACCACAGAGAAGAGATCAGCGCCTCCCCCTGTCTCTTCCCTTCACGAGGAAGTTGTAAATGCAATGAGGTCTCCCCTCAGTCTCCTCTTCCCGAGGCTGAACAGACCAAGTGACTGCAGCCACTCCTCATACGGCTTCTCCTCAAGGCCTTTCACCGTCTTTGTTTCCCTCTCTGGACTCTCTATAACAGCTTTCTTATATTGTGACGCTCAAAATATTCAAGGTGAGGCCACACCAGTGTAGAGCAGAGCAGGGCAATCCCCTCCCTCGCCCATCTGGCGATGCTTCGCCTGGTTCCCCCAGGACAGGGTTGGCTCTCCTGGCTGTCAGGGCACTGCTGACTCATATTCAGCTTGCTGTCAGCTAGAACCTCCAGATCCCTTTCCACAGCACTGCTTTCCAGCATCTCATTCCCCAGTCTGCATGAACATCCAGGATTGCATCATTCCAGGTGCAGAATACCTCACTTTCCCTTGTTGAACTTCATACAGTTGGTGATTGCCCAGTCCTCTAATTTGTCGAGGTCTCTCTTCAGGGCTTCCCTGCCTTTGAGGGAGTCCACAGCTCCTCCCAGTTCTGTGTCATCTGCAAACTTGCTTAGTATCCCTTCCAGTCCTGTGTCCAAGTCATTTATGAAGATGTTCAAGAGCACAGGGCCCAAGATGAGCCCCGTGGAACCCCTCTAGTGACAGGTCACCAGTCTGATGTTATCCCATTCACTATCACCCTTCGTGCTTGACTCACGAGCCAATTGCTCACCCACCACATAATGTGTTTATCCAGCTGTGAGCTGGATATTTTGTCCAGAAGGATCCTGTGAGAGACAGTATCTAAAGCTTTTCTGAAATTCAAAAAGATGACTTCAACTGGCTTCCCTTGATTTACGTTTACTTTCATTAGGCGATAGGTTCCACCAATATTTTTACAAAATTTTGATGTCTTCAAAATTGACTTTTATATCAAAGTACTAATTTAGATATTGAAAAAAACCTATGTATTTAACTTACATAGGACCATGAAATAAGGTACCCATCCAATAAATATTTTCTTCAACTTAAAACAAATTTTATGCTTCCCTTTTAACTTGCTTTTTGGCTAGAAAAAAGGTAAAATCAATTATTCAGTCTTGCCCTAAGCTGAGCATTTTCATTTATGGTTCAGTAAGCCCATGAGATAAGCAAAGTCTCCTGGGTTTCACATTGTTTTCTGTACTGAGATCTCTACTAGATGTGGCAGCAATGCTCTAACACACTTGCCTCCTCTTTCAAAACTACCTGTTCCCCTGACAGCCAGCCTATGAGTTAGAACTTCTGTGCAATTTAATTGGCAGTGAAATTTGATTTGGCATCTAAGTTACAAGCAGGGAGATACATTTAGTGTTCTCCATAACCCTGTTTTTTCTTTCCTCCTGGACATACTCTTTATCTTCATGGTGCTTTTTTCCCATTGCAGTAGATGCCCCTGATTATTTAAAACATAAAGAATCACAGAATAAAAGTTCAAGGATTACAGGAAAGGTGTGCCTGTAAAAGACCAATTAACAGACTTATGTTTGTATATTGCGTGGCTAAATAAATAGCCAGATATAAAGGGATAAAAATTTTCCTTCAAAGAAAAACTGACCTTCAAAAACTGTTTTGGTATAGATCTTTCATTCCTGTAACATTCAATTTTTCTGATTTCCTTACTTTTGTGATAATTTGGGATCAATAAATCTAATTGATTTGAAGGATTCCATCACAGGCTACAAGCCTCATATGGAGACTTATTTGTTTCCTTTTAAACTTTTGTATTAAATGATGCAGTAGCAATACAAATAAACTATAAATAGACAATCCTCTGAGTTTAAAGTTTTTTTGGAACTCACTGTCAGAGAAGCGTGCCAGGCAAGAGATACGGAAAGCAACTGAGTGAAACCAATCAAAGAATTATCTGAAAAAAGTTGAATGTGTAAAGGAAAAGTCTCTCCAGTTGTTTAGAATAAGAGAAGAAAAAATAATTTACTGCAAGTAGAATGTGGAGATCCACACTGTAAAAGAAAAAGTTGCTGAAAGAAGAAAAGGAAGGAAGGATGGCTGTTGAATTTTTTTAATCATGAGCCTCCACATCTAGAAAATGTCTAATTGGCAGTAATTAACTTCTGTGAGAAAACACATCAACTCTTGTATTTTTCTGCTTAAATCATTATATTCTTGGGCTAGCAAAAGTTCAAGATGGTCAGTGCTGGAACACCTGCATGACTTCAGAGCCTGTGTGCTCAGAGAGACAACTGAGGTTGAGCTGGGCAACCTCTGGAAGCAAAGTCAGGCTTTGCAGGAAGATTACAGATCTTTAGTTCATATATGCAGGGAGAAAAGACAAAAGGCCAAAGCTCAGTTAGAGTTGAAACTGAACACTGTTGTGTCAGATAACACACATTTCTGGATGGCTGTGGGACAGCTTTGGTGTCCATGCCAAGGAGGCTGAGCCACTGGACAGAAGGCTGGGCAAAGGCAAGGGGAGAGAGAGCCAGGGGAATCTGAATTTAATTTAGGCCAGATATCATAAAAGTCTAACCCAGCAGCAGATGCTGGGTGAATGTCCAGCTCAGTTCATTGCCGTGAAGCACCTTGCTTTTAAAAAATGTATTCAAAGAGGTTTTACTATAGGCACATGGACTCAAAACGAGGAAGTTCAGTAATACTTTTGTTACAGAAGCGGATGGGTGTGCTGTATCATGGAAGCCTCATTTGCTGTATTGGTAATATCACCAAAACTGTCAAAATGACAAAACTAATAAGAATGTAGAGGATAAGAAGAGAAGCCTGAAGATAAAAGAAACTGTATTAGCTCATTTGCAAATGCTTCATATGTTCTGCAATGAACAAAAAAACAAAGCTAAATACACAGTACCTTTTAACAGTAACTTATCCTTGAAAAGGCAAAATAAGAGATTTGCTTTATGAAACATGTAAGTTCTTTGATGTTCTGATTTTATAACCTTGATGTACTTTTCCTTAAGGCATAAATTCTGATCTGCGCTTGATGCACACAGCAACACAAGAATGAGATTTAATTATTCCTTCATATGAAGAGAATTTATCTTCAGGTTTTGCCTCTGAACACGTTAAAAGCTACAAATTGTTTTGATACAAGTTTTCTCAAAATAAGGAGATAAACATTTGGTCTTAAAAAGAGTTGAATTGAACCCATTAGTACCTGTAGGAATATTACAGATATACAACTACTATTTTTCTTGTCAGTACTATATTGCAGTAACTAAACCATGTTGTATAAAGTTGTAAGGATTAATTAACCCTTTATTATTTTTAATTGGATAAACAGTATAAATAGAAACATTTTAAGACCAAATTATACAGCCTTTTGCATAAGTGTTATAATTGTTTATCTAGGTAATGGACAATAAAAAGTTGAGCAGTTTAGGAGAAAAAGACTAGATAAATATAAACCTAAAATTCATAAATAATGTATTTTCTCACAATTCCTCAAAAAAAAGTTATTACAGTTAGGAATTGTATTAGGGGATCAAGGCAGTTGTGGAAGTCAGACATAAGGCAGATTAAAACCATTGCTAAGGCAAGACACAACTTGTTTCATACCTCAAGTAGATCGATCTTGATCAATAAACCCACCCATAAATTAACCTAATTAAGGCACTCATTGGCCAAGTGCTGTTCTCTTTGGTGAGACAGAAAGGACCTTTTTGCCTGGTTCTTCTCTCCCTCCTCTTTAAAGGTAAGTAAAAATATGTTGTTTTGCTAGTACTACACTACCTACATATTGTCCCTCATTAGCCTCTTCATGCACAAGGACAGCAATACAATGAGCCTTACGTATCAGAATATGGATTTTTGACGACCCAATGAAGTCATCCTAGTTTTTCTTTACCCAGTTCTTGTTTTATATCAGAAGCAGTTTCATAATACAGTCTATAATACTCTTTAAAAATCCTGTATAGCAATAAAAAGATCTCTTACAGCTGCAATTATCAGCAAAAACATATCTGTGAAATAGAGCATACTAAATTGTGGGTCTCTGTTGTCTAAGCATCAGAAGGACGGTAAGTCTGTATGATCCAGCTAGTCCCATATTTTCCTACTTCCTCAAAAGATGACTATGAAAGTTGATCCATTCCTATTTAACTCACAGTCCTGATATTTGCTATGCATGGATTCACTACTGAATTAATGCACAAATAAATTCAGGATCAGAATTATAATGTGGAATTTTTAATTTCTAATCCTGTTATTTCTAGTTATCTATAGCAATTATGTTTCTGTTAGACACTTAGTATTAGACATGCTTTGCATTTAATTGGACACTGCCAATTACTTTAGGCCTACAGTGGATTTTGAATTCAATTCTTACTATAGCAACGTAATTGGATTTATTCACGTAGTTCTACCATTCAAAAGAATCACACACCTTAATTATAACAATAAAATGGGATCAGCATACATGACATGCCAAGAAAGCCTGATGGCCCTTGATCTACTCAGATGTTTGATTATATACATGGACATTATGCTCTGAGAAATCTGTTTTATATGCCAAAAACATAGTTCATCATATTTCAAAATCTGATCAGTAGCACTTTCATTATAGATTTTCTTTTTTAAATGAGCTATTTATAGTGAACTATGGTGACCAGTGACAGGACATGAGGGAATGGTATGAAGCTGTGTCAATGGAGGTTTAAGTTGGATATTAGGAAGAGATTCTTCACCCAGAGGGTGGTTGGGCACTGGAACAGGCTCCCCAGGGAAGTGGTCACAGCACCAAGCCTGACAGAGTTCAAGAAGCATTTGGAGAACACTCTCAGGCACATGGTGTGACACTTGGGGATGGTCCTGTGCAGGGTTAAGAGCTGGACTCGATGATCCTTGTGGGTCCCTTCCAACTCAGGATAATCTACGATTCTATGATTTTTTTAATTTCAAGACGTAGGTCTCTGAAAAATTTACTTAAATATAATCACACAGAGAAAATGTTTTTATTTGAATTTATGTTTGCAGATTTTTTTAAAACTATTTATGGTCTAAAACATGGTAAAAAATTTTTGGAGACAAACAGTAGTTGTATCTTCAGTTTGCTCCAATAGGTGGCTTTGGAAATAGGAACATTCTTTATATGCACAAGATTCAGTCTGGCTTTACCTATTTGCAATCAAATTTCCTCTCATTTTGTTAGCTTTTTTTGATATTATTAAGTATTATATATTAGATATCACTCCATGATGCCAGATTAGCCTACATCATTGTGTCCCACTATTTCTCTACATTTAGATGCCTTTACCATCTCTCTAATGTGCCTTAGCATTGACCATTCCTTAGATATTTGTCTTTTTTATTGCATTTCTCAAGCTCAGGCTCTAGGGGCTAGTGTATTTTTCTCAGCATCTATTGATACCGAAAGCAATATGAAACATATCTTCAAGCCCATCCAGAGAATAAGAACATTTTCTTTGATAAGTCTTTGTGTACTTCAATCTAAAAACCACCAGCAAAGATGTCTCTTCATTCCAGAAAGTTGTAGAGTCATTTTAAAAATAAAACTGCTGCAGTTCTTCCTCATGTGCTGGGTTTCGCCATTCCGTCTCATGTCCCCAGAAAAGCCTCTATGGACGAGCATTTTATTTCAGATCTTTTACTCTGAGTATTTCTACAAGGAAAATGCCTTGCCTCTAACTAACCAAGAAGTCACAAATGAAGTTAATGTTTCTTGCTAACATTTCCTAAGGAATTTGTCACAGCACAGTGTGGGCAAAGGCAGTCCCTTTAAGTGAGATTAGTTTTTCATAAAACTTTAAAAGGACAACCTCTGTAGAATGAAGTAAAAAGAAGGTCAAGTAAATTGCCGGAGCTTGTATGGAAGTTTGTAACAGTTTTTCAGTATCACAGCTCAGTGGTTCAAATTAACTGACTCAAGAAGTCAGTCTGTCTAAGTAAAACGAAGTTCAACCCTTTACTTTAGATACTTTGACACTTTCTCAAAAATATAGAACAATGTATTTTCTGATGTTTAGTTTGTGTGCATGTTACAACTGAGACCAGCAGCAGTTGCCAGAAGCTTTGTGTTCTTTATTGTATTAGAGCTGAAACACATAACTTCTGACCTCAACAGTAAGTTGAGAATAAGTATTCACCTGAAATATTAATAGTAGTGCCTGATCCTTGTCCCAACAAAATGGTTCCCCACTTCAAGGTCATCCTCAAGAAGCAGAAAAGGCTATTTTTCCGAACTGTTGCAATAATGACAGTTTCCGTGGGTGATCAATGAGATGGAAGAAGGAATAAATGAGAAAGATTCAGGCTTTGGATACACAGCAAGACCTGCTCTTGCATAAAAAACTATTTTCCAGTCAGGCAGCTGAAGAGAAATCAAAAATCCAGAGTGGCTAAAAGCTCTGAAAAATGGGAAAAGTGCTGGGCAGATTATCCATGGGCAGCTGGATGTTTCTAAGGTAACACAGCTATCTTGTCTTGCAGGACATAGTTCAGGTCTAAGAACACAAAATAGTGTGAACGGAAATCACTGCTGACAGAGTTCAGTGGGATGCTGTGCATAGATCTATAATTTGTCTAGTATACATAGGCTCTCTATTTCCTACACCATGGAGCTTTCTTCCTTCAAGACTTGCATTTCAATCACAGCACATTCAATACAGAGGTTCACATTGCACACTGGACTACATATCTTTCTGAAATTCCTCCCATTTTTTGCATGTCCCTTATTCAAACAATTGAACAATGCAGAAGAAGGGCAGAGAAGCTGCGGAGCGTCCTCTACTTCCCAGCCTGCTGGTAACAGACAGGTTAGCTCATGCACATACAAGAAGCATAAAATACAGCAATTTATCTATAGTAGATTTTTGCTTCTAAAGGGGAGGAGTCCAGAGTAGAGAGGAAAAGATGAGAAAGAGTGGAACAAGTGTTCATTCGATACATATATGTTGCTTTCTTCTGAAAGAGTTAAAATTTGGAACAAAAGAAAAAAAGCAACATTGCATTGTGATCTAAATTACAAAAAAAGTGATTAAAGAGCAGGATTTTTTTTAAGAAATTGCTTCTG
Organism: Pseudopipra pipra; assembly: GCF_036250125.1. Lineage (NCBI taxonomy): Eukaryota > Metazoa > Chordata > Aves > Passeriformes > Pipridae > Pseudopipra > Pseudopipra pipra. Next base: position 35,123,755 of record NC_087553.1, on the reverse strand, counting down.
TTTTTCTAATTTAATACAAGAAAATGTTTCCTACTTATAGCAAAGCTTCAGATATGGAATAACTTCCGTTTCTTTGAACCATTAGCTTTGTCTTATTAGTCTCATGGTAGTTTCTCTAACTTAGATGTAACATCAGTGTCTGGAATAAAACGTTCTGCTAAGCACATGGTGCCAGAATATTCCACGTCTGAAAACTTCTAACATTTCCACGCCCTTTCATGCTGAGACTGAAAAATTTTCATAAGATAAGTGTAAAGATAATGTCCTTTGCAAAATATCTGTTCTCAGGAGAGCATGTAGGAAGTGTAGAGAGAAGAATTGGTAAGATGAATTGAGAAAGTTAGAGCATATCTGGATTCTCTGTATTATTCCATCAACACAAACTTTATTGAAATTAAAATAATAAAAAGGTTTAGATTCAGAGGAGCTGGTGAATTGTTTTTCTTCCAAAAATGTTCAAAGTGCTCTTAGAAATCAAAGTGTTTATTTTTCTGATAGATTTTTTGCTTTTGAATTAGTAGTCTGATAATATGATAGTTTTCAAGTCTAAATTAAAATACAAGAGAGTGATCAAAAGGAAGATAAAAATCTTTATTGATTATTCTGAGCAGTTGTGTTGTATGTGCTGAATTATGTGAAAAAAACATGGTTGGAGGTGTGCTTGCAAACTTTCCATGTAAATGTTGGAAAGACTTATACTGTTTAAATAACAGTGCCTTTTCACACAGTGTAGAATATTAAAACCATCTACTGAAAAAACGTTTTATAGTATTTCATGTATTTATTAATGCTACATTTTTTAAAACTGATCCTGTCTTTAAAGTCAGGCATATTAGGCCATGACTAAGACAAAGCTGCTGTGTGCAATTATATTGAAAATAAAGGAAAAAAAAAGTTTCTTAACTCTACAGTTGAAGAAACACACTTTGAAAGCACACTAAAATAAAGGAAAAGATGGTATACAATCACAAAAGTCATTTACAGACAGAGAGGGGAAAAATATTTGGTCTTTTTAGGTCATTCATCTAAAATATTTTTCATAATAAGTGCTGAAGAAAAGTGGACGTGAGTTCTGAGCAGGATAAAGTAGCAAGAGAGATATTCGATTACTGGAAAAATTTCATGGTTTTGTTTCCTAGTCCTATAATGTTATTAAAAGCATTATGAAAAGAAATTGGGACCTTGGACTTTATTTTTTGGGGTCAGGAGAGATGAAAAACCTACAGTCTGTCATTTAATAGTGTGGTTTATATTTATGGCATACAAAACAACAGAACCTTCTCATTGCTACCACATCACAAAGGCCCCCTAAGGAGCAGCAACCTAGTCTGTTCTTAAAACAAGTTTCAAAGGGAAAAAATTGACAGCTGAACTCACTGGAAGATGTTTTTAATTCCTAATAAAAGATTACAAAGGTTTGTAAATTCTTCATCTTGCTGTGTATACTTTGGCAGAGTGAAAGTCAGAAGTAGCTAGGAAAGCCAATAAACCACAGATCCATGCTGACTACTTTTTCTGCCTTTTTTCTTGACACTAGCCTGCATTTATTCTCCCTGTCCTAGAAAAAGAAAATTAGCTATTTTGCTTAACAGTTCTAGCATTCTTTAATTACCAGTAAGCTCCCAACAATACTGAAAATGAAGTACAGGTCATAGCTGCCTGTTTATTGTCTTGCCTTTGCTCTTTGGCAATAAACGGAAAGTTTATTATCCTTCTTATCTTTTGGAGCTCTTAAAGAACCACTTAAAGTCAGCTGCAATTTTTCTATCTAGAAAGATGGAATATATCAGATATTTAGTCTGATACTCAAAAAAATGCACCATGGCAAGGGCAAATAATAAAAGCAAATAAATTCTAATAATTCCAACTAAGTATGCATTTAGTGTTGTAAGAATAATGGAAATAGAGGTTCTTTATGATTGTGGGGAAGTTAGAGAGTCATTATTTGTTTTTAATATCATACCTTTAGTATTGCTAATTTCCAACAACTATTAATAGTAGAACAACAGAGATTTTTTTAAAGGAAATATATCATAGAAATTAATTAACAGACTGATATATTTGTGGACCTTTGCAGCTATGGTCAATGTCTGCCAAGGCATCTCATATTTTTTATAATTTAGATACAATACTGCCATCAAATTCTAGCATTTATAAGACTGACACGAGTTAAACTATAAGGCTTTGTAATTTTAAATCAGAAAGATAATGACACCAGAATACATTTATTTTCATAAAAAGCATAAAAATACTTCAGACTTCAATGTGTATTTGATTAAAATTCAATAACAAATAATTCATGGGATACTAAATCATGGAATATATATTGATATGATACAATATATAATATAACATATAATATATAATATCTAATATATAAAATTTCATATTTCAAATAATCAGAAGCAGCTGTAAGGGAGTAATTTATCTTATATATTTCCATCAGTTTTCCTATAGAGCAGTATTTTTCATGTAATATGTCATTTACACAGTGACAAAGCTTTGGAGGCCCCTAGTCTGAAGACACTGACAATCTGAACAAGACATGCAGGCCTTTATCATTAATTCTTCCTTGGAGAGACAGAATACTTGTAACAGAGTTATCCTCATACTGTAGGTGATAAAACTCTCATTTCTAGTACCTCAATAGGACTTAAAATGGAAATGCTCTTTCTATGCCATAAAGCACAAGAATGTCAAAATTTTTTAGGCCAGGAAAGAAGCTGAAATTTTTTAAAGTATTTTACTCTTCTATCTCTTAAAAAAACCATAATTACATGCAAAAATTTAGCTTTTCTTAAGGCAGGCAGAAGCAAGAAAAGAGGAGAGGAAATAAAGAGACATATACCTTCTTGTCACTGCTCTGAACAAAGAACAAGAAAGACAAACGGTAGCTAATATGAAACAAGATTTAAGTTTTGCTTAATTGGCACGTTAAGGTGCATGGAGTTCCATATGTTCTGCTAGGGGCTGCCATAAATACTGCTTCATGGAATTGTGGGTCTACAAACAGATTCATTCTACTGCAATACCTGCTTCGTAAGAAAAAATGATTGTTTTGTTTTGGAGTCCCTGTTCTCCAGTGTTATTGTCTTCTACAAAACAACTTCTTTAAATGTTTTCAAAATTACATTAGAGAAAACACTTTACCTGCTAGCTTGGAAAAAACTCTAGATGATGATACTAATGAATTTGTCTTTTATCGAATGGCATTTTCACCTAAAACTTTAGTGCATGAAACATTTAATGTCATGGCAGATCCTGTTCCTTCTTTAACACTGTCAAGATGCTTAATTTTTTTTATGGGAGTAAGATGTATTCGTGAACTAAAGAGTATCACAGCTACAGATCTTGCTACATGTCTAATAAGCCCTTGAAGTGAGCCAAGTGCTGCCACTCCATACTGAAGGCAAAGATTATATTTTTACCTTCAAAACCCCTGCACTTCCTTCTGTCTTATAGAAGTTTCAGAGAGCTTTGTCTTCAAGCAAGGGAGATTTGGAGCCAACTGATATTTGGAAAGATAAATTCCGCAGAAGCCCTTTGACACTGAGTTGCATTTTCTGTACCTCTGGAAGTCATCCTTGGCTAGCGGACTGTGGCACCTTCTGTATCAAATACTCAAGCAGGAGATCATAAAGAATTCTACTCAGAGAAGCTCATTTGAAAAACAGGAGATAATGAGAAAAGTTTCAACATTAATAAAAAAATAAAAATAAAAAAACCCAAAACCACAAAGAACATATTTTCTTATCTAAAGTATTAGTAGACCAGCATTTCAGACTTTGAAAATGTTGGGTTAGTGTATTTGTTTTCAGTCCATGACAATCACTAATCAGTTCTTCTTCTCTTTCTAGACAGTAACTCCCTAACTTCTTTACTGATTTGTTGTTCCTTGATTCAGTAGAATTCCTCAGATCCTGTAGTTACACACAGTTGGTTTCTTTAGAGAACAGTCGTTTCTTAGACCTGGTAAAATATTTTCCAGACAGCTGCTTATCTACAGCCATTGCATTTGTTTGCTACAAACTATCTAACTACACTACTCTAGAACCGAATCATTAAAGAGTTCAAGAACCTAGTAGAGCCATACTTAGATTATCTTACTATGCAGGTCATAGCATTTGTAAGCTGCTGCAGATCAGTACTATAACCATCACGGAGGGCTTGAAATAGTGAAAAAGCTGCAGTTATCTGATCTTTCTAGTTCTACTTAAGGAAAAGTTTACTTTTCAGAGGCAGAATAAAAGATAAGTTGCCTGTCAGTCTGTTATGCCTGATGTATACTATTAGTTATAGTATTTTTATTAAATGGTTATGCTTGCAGAATTTACTATCATCTTCCTGTGATGGATTTCAGTATGGAATCAAACAGCATGGCGGAACAGAGAAAATTAGTATAGATTTTTACATTCAGTCATACTGCATGCTGAAAATCTACAATTATTTTTACAATTGGAGTAAGAGAAATAAAGTTCATTTTCCATATTCAAACAGCTCCTTATATATTGTTTACTAGATTGTTATTTGAAATCTGCAGATATATCTCCCATCACTTTTCTTCACTTTAGAAAAGTGAAAAATGAGAGTGAATTTCAGCAATAATATGTCTAATTTTTGTTGTTTCAAACCTGAGTATATTCCTTTAACCAAGCATAAGGGTTTCATATTAATGTCTAATTTCAAGATTAGACAAGATATAAAAAAATTGAAGAAGTTTTACTATAAAGTCTCTGACTTCTTAAAATTGACCCCTACAGCACCTGTGTTTTTATCCAAAGAAGGATCATAGAGCAGTTAAAGGGCTGACAATTTTAATAGATGGATTTTACAAAGCATATTATACCTTTATTTATTAAGTCTGGATTGATCTCTTGATATGTAAAGTTAGGCATAATGCATTTTGTTTTGCTCTCTTAATTCCTGACAGATAGGACTACATCAAAACTATTTTGAATATTAAACAGACAGAAATTTCCTTCAGCAATGTAAGAAAAGTAAACATATAGAGTCTTCAAATTTGAAAACAACTCTACTACAAATATAAATCAACAATATTTTTAGATGTGTTCTTTAAAGAAAGATGGATCTGAAAGCCAAAACTACATCTGTTTTTCACTGGAATCCCCAGTCTTACCCTGGTTATATATACAGCATTTTATACAAAATTCAGTAAATGGTGTTTATTTCAGTATCGTGAAGTCATTTTACCACGCCTATATCATACTCTCTAAAATAACACTGATCAACAAGGGATCATACAACCACACATCAAACCTTGATGCACAAAATTTTCTTAAAGAATAACCTATTCCTCCTTAAATTTTCAATATGTAAAAATATAAGCTAAGTTTAAAAGCAAAACAAATATTCACTCTAAAATTGCTGGACCCTGCAGATAAGTTTGATTTTACCAAAAATCAGCACAAAACCCCCTAACATATACATCCTCAGCTGCCCTTACAATCTTAGAAACAGATACTTTTTAGAGTAGTTTATATCATTTAACAGTACACAGGAAAGAGGTTGGTGGAATTTCAAGTAGGTTTAGAAGTCTAGGTAGTGCTTCACAGCACAGATATAGAATACCAAGTGCAATGAACCTTGCCCTGAAAGCGAAGATGAAACTTTTATGTTAGAAAGATGAGTACTCAGAGAATCCCAATACACTGACAAATGGAGAGAATCTGTATTTCCCTTGGTCTTTAATCCAAATTCTTTTTGAAAAGAGAAAAAATAGAATTTTATCTTCAGTTAGCAAAAAATTGGTTTTATCTGTGTTCAGCCATTTGTAAAAATTGTACATATAATTAAAATTATTTTAACTCTCACATATCATGCGCAAAGACACATATGCACTGTAAATAAAATAACAATGTCAACAAGCATGCTAGTTTTCTCCTGATCAGATAAATTCACAGCTGAATTTTCTGAAGAATATCAAACCTTAGATTACGAAAGATCTTTAGAGCTGTTAATTAAACCCTGTCAGGAAGAAATATAACATTGTTATTTAGAAGAAATTAGGTAGAAGAAAATAATGGGTTTGACCCTCTGTTCTTACACTGGTTTCATGCAAATGTGATGTAAAAAATCAGAGCTAGCATGCCTGGTTTTCCCAAATATGCAGAACATATGGAATGAAAATGTTCTTATTATTTCTTTAGTAGATTATACGATCCAGTCATACCATACTGTACATTCATCTGTTATCTGAATGATATATTTTTGTCATTTTCAGTGAGATGATAAAAGAACTGCAACTATATCAGAACTGTAAGTGGAATAACAGCAGACTAAATGGTGATATAGCAGCTGGTACACAATATGAGTGGGACTTAAATTTGAAAATATCCATATCCTTTTTTGTGTGTGAGAGAAATGCAATCCAATTTGTGATTTGGATCTCAGTTGCTGCAGCTCCCATAGGAAAGCTTCCTGCATATTCTTCAACCACACTACTCTGTCTCACTTTAGTTTCTCAAGATCAAAATGAATGCTCATTGCCTTGGTAAAATCCTCCCTTCAATAAACACAATTCCTGTCTCTAAATTCTTCCTCTTACAAGAGCGGTGATCTTCAAAAGACTTAACTCCAGCCCTTTGCTCAATTGCAGAGACCTAGGAGATTTGTTACATTTTTGTTCACTGAACAGAGAATTACCAGAAATTCTTTCATAAATGCTGACTTGCCAAAAGCTAATGCTCTTGGTTTTGAATTATCTATAGAGGGAACTGTGTTAGCCATCATACCTAAGTCTCTTTTTTTGGCTACTCTGGGGAAAAAAGACAGGCTAAATGTGATTTTCAAGCCCTACATGTGCTTAATTGCACATTTAACCCAATTTTCTTTGTTGTTTAATTGCTGATTTAGGCTTAGATGTAATGGCATTCCTACTTTTCTGGTGAAAGCTGTGAGCCAAAATGAGAGGCATGCCAATATCTCCTAGTGCATCTGCCCTTGGTTGTGAGGCTTTTTACCCTACAGCTCTGAAATCATTCTTCACTGATGTGTGATCAGCTATTAGGTTTTTTTCCTGAAACGGAAATCAGGTATTCAAAAGCAGTTTTCTGATATCTGGCATTATTTGAATGAATCACAGAGAGGAAACATGCGAACATGTGCACTAGTATATGCTGATTTTCCCCAGCTTCCTTAAGGTCAGAAGTCTCCAAGAGGTCAAAGTCTATAGGTGAAGTTTGCTTCATTTGGATAATAAATGGGAATGATGAGAAACAACTGTCTGGGCAATTCATTCTTTTCTGGAGAAATGGAAGGTAAGGTCTCTCTCTGTTCACTGGCTTTCTATACAGCCTTACTAAGTGATATTCTAAAAACAGTAAAAAAACTGAGAAATAAAAAAGTCCTATATACAGGGTTCCCAACTAGTCACACAGCATGGAAAACAAATCCTGAAATATGCAAGCATTTTACGTATATCATATTACTACCCACAGGATTAGGAGTGTGATGGAGTCCAGCACACAAGGCTGGACTCCTTCCTGGACTCTATTCCACTCTTCCTGGACATATCAGATGCTTCAACTATAGTTCCACCAGGACTTCAGAATTTCATTAGTGTATTATATTACTCAGAGACCACACAATAATCAGCCTTTAGCTGACTGTATACGTATACAAAGCAAAACTAGATTGCCATACCATCAAATTTGTCTGGTAAAACACAAAACATTTTATAATAATGTAACTAAATAATACTCAACACCATATTTAAGTGGTCTGTGACAGCTAATGACATCTACATGCTTTCTCAGAGATACTTTTAAACTCTGGCTTCTGAAATCTCTGAAAATTACAAAAAAATCTCTACTCTTAAAATTCTTTCAGTGCACCAAAGATTTATGATGTCCTACCATTTACGAGCGATTCAAAAGTGCTGTTTTTTCATAGTCAAATATATGTATATGCACACATATTCAAGTTCATGTATATACATTTGGCTTATATATAATTATTGGGTGCAAAATAATCCAGTGAAAAAGTGACTGTATAGGTACTGCGTGATTTTTCAAGTGCATTTCTCAAATTTTGCAGAGTAAGGCTTTATCAAGACATTTCAAAAAAAATGTCAGGAAAAAAGAACCTTTATAGTATCAACTCACAAGCATGTTGGAAGTACTAACCTGCTTCATATCATTTACCTTAAAATACAAAATATGTATTACTTTTAAAAAGTCAGTGCTCTTGAAGACATAAATGGATTAATTTACCATTCACCTGGAAACTGCCCTGAAACACTTCTGTTGAAGTTTCACAACATCATTATGGTACTTCAGGAAAATAAAAGCTCAATCAATTAAAATAGCAGACAAGTCTTGCAATGAAGGCAGGAAATATTTGTTTCACTATGTTACTAAGGTTAGTGACCATGCAAAGGGAGCTACAGGTACATTTGCAAGCGCCACTTCTCTAAAAAAGTATCTGACAGTTGATGAAATAACAATTTCACTGATTTCACTTAATTTGAGATATAATTTTTAGCATAAACTGGATAGATAGCAAATACACAAGATACACGGATATTTATAGCAATGGATTAAGCATAACTAATTAATAATCAATGGTCTGTCATACAGAGAGGGGTCATTTATATTATTTTATATTTCTACAGAGTTAGGATCTTTATCAAGTTAGTAAACCGAATTATTTTACTACAAAAATGGTCAGCTACCTTTATTTTAAAAGTGATAAATATGAACGTGGATTTTCCCATGAGCTTCTTCTTTGAACTTGTGACTTTCCTTTTCTCTTTAAATGCTTAACATACGCTAGGCATACTATTACTTTAGTAAATGTCACCATTGTAACGCTAGAGACTGATTCACAGACCACACTGGAGTCAAGATGATTTCATTTAGTAATTCTAATTGACTAAAAGAGTTCAAATTGTTCTTTCCCTAGAAAGTTGTTTGAAGAGATCAAGTCACATTAATTTTGGCTGAGAGATAAGAATTAACCTAAAGGTGTAACCATGAGATCTACTACTGCCTATTTTCACTGACATGCCACCACATTTCCCTAACATAGTTTTAAAATTAAAGATGCCCATACTCACAAATCAGGGTATTTAGAAAAGTTCTCAGTATGTACCAATGAACATCAAACTCAAACAGTACCAGGAGTTGGTCTTAGAGACTCTAATGCACATCAGTTTTCTCTGTTTATACATGAAAGCAAAGAGTTGATGCAAATTGCAGCAAAATATAGATTACAGGGGAGAATATATATTTTTCCTTTATTTTCCACTTCTAGTAATCACATGCAAAAATTTTTACAGATAAATTTTTACAGACAATATTACATTTAAGTAGAAGATGCTTATATGAAGAGGGAAGAGCATTTCAAACTAAATAACCTAATGAAATCCTCCACTTGTTGAAAAAGATTGGTCTTTCCACTGTTGTTTTACAAACAATTAGAGATTAATTAGAGCTTAAATTTTACGCTAATACTTTACTGATACTTTAATGCTTCCAGAAGACAAAGTGTCCTCCTATAAATTGCCTTTGAATAATAAAAAATCATGTGTAATGGAGGGAGAGTTGGTTTCAGAGACCTGTTATGAACCTCCTCACAAGCCAAAGGTGAGAAAAAGGATGAAATTTGGCCTGAGCTTCAAATCTGCAATGGAGTTGGGCTGCTCAAAATAGGGAACTAAGATCCAGTCTGTGAAGTGTTGTCCTACTGATGTTCCCGGAAGAGTAAGAAAGGAAGTAGGGAACTGTGAGAAACTTCCAACAGTAATTTTTTTGTTGGGAGATTTTTGTGTTTCATTTGTATGGATTTTTTTCCCTCATATTCCCTGCTGATTTACCCTGAGCTTAAGAGTGTAATTCTGCATAATTTATTTAATTTATTTAGCCTATCTGCTGTCTAACTCCCAAAAGGAGAATTGACAACCATTTCATACTAATACCTAAACAAAAGTGTGTAGTTTTAAACTGTAACTTGAAATTATTAAAAATCTATGACAACAAAATGCCCTGTAATATAGGCTAAAAGTTACCATTACTGGGGAACTTCACCACAAAGCTTGGTGTTTTTAGAAAAATCACATAATAAAAGGGTTGAAGATGGATAAGGACTACATAAAGAATCCAAATAAAGGTATCTGTAATAGGTAGCAAAACAGGCTAAGAAGTTTTTTAATGCTGGGCTAAATGTAAAAAGTACATCTACTCGTTTAATATCCAAACAGCCAAATAACATTGCAATTCTAGCCCACCTGGCACATAATCCTCAATAGCTCTAATTCCGGAAATGCCAAAGGTGCTGTACACTACCTGTTGGGTCTGAATGCCAGTAGCGAGAGTGTAAAACAAAATGCAAAGGAAAATATAAACTTTGCCTGGCTAAGAGAAAACAAATACTACTGGACTCGCTACACAAAACCTGAATGGATTCTTTTTCTTGATAAAGGCAGATTTTTGTGTCAGTTTACATCTATTTATGTTAGAGAGACACTGGAAAGTAAAATCATTTTTCTTAAGTTCCTTTAACTGGAACAGTGGAATCTGTGCCAGCGAATAGTGAATATTGAGGAAACTGAGACTCATTATTGACTTCAGATATGACTTCTTACTGGCACAGCTCTGAGACAGTGAGAGTACATACAAACTGGGAAAGGCTTTTATATTACTTAAGGTGAGTACTGTCTGCCTTCTAGTCACCAAAAATGTGCTATGCTGTGCTAGAGCACAGTATTGGAAGAAGATATACTTGTTTCTATTGCATTCAATAGCAGCTGTATTCTGCATATCAGTCACTGAATCACACTTAAAAAAAGAGGAACACAGTAAAAAAAAATCTCAATATAACTTTTTACATTTTGTTTCCTTACTATTCAAAAGGATGCAACAACAAATAATTACTTTTGAGAGAGAGAGTGAGAAAGAAATAAAAAGATGCTATACTACGTTCTAAACATATTATGGTAAATGTAAGATTTAATTAAGCTTTAACTAAAAACCATGACTGATGCTTCCAAAATTACTCTGATTAAAAGAGGATAGCTATTCAACTACTCATCAGCAACACAACTCCAAGAAACAATTCAAAGCACTACTCCTCCATAATGAAGCCATTACAGCTTCCCATCATATTTATAGGAATTCTCATAAATTTCTTAGAAATTATATCTATAGAGAAGCTTTATGTGTGCCTGGAAAGATATTATATTTTAAAAGAGAGGCAAAAAGTAATGTTTTTGAGGGATGATCTTTGCAGAATTGACAAGAGTCTTTAGTCTAATGGGTAACTTTTAGTTTGATATTTGTGCTCCCTACTGACCTGATTTATTTCCTTGGCTCCTTAACAAATAGTTTGGTTAAATGCATTGAGATTTATACCATTATCTGAAATTTTTAAAAAGTAAAACAAAACAAAACAAACAAACTGTTTCTGAATGTCTGAAATTGTTCCAAATCTGCTCATTCTTTCTTCATTCCCTTAGATTTGTATGTGAGCTGTGTTAGTTTTAGGTATGCGAGAAACATGATGGTGACTGTTAAATCTGCTGAAAGAAGACAGGATTATTTCTTCTGATACTAAATTGGAAGCTGAAAGAGAACTTCGAATTCAGTTCTAATATCACCCCTTTGTTTATCCAAACTTCAAAATGTTTTGGTATCTTTAACTGACCATCTGAAAATTCCCAGACCAAGCTACTATGTTCCCAGCCTAAGGAGATGATCATATGCACTACTGTCATCAGATGTGCTGATGTGCTTTATTCAAGACACAAAGGTTGATGCTGACATTACTTCAAGCAATAAATGCCTGTATACATATGTTTAGCGTAAGTTACCAATTTAATTCTTTTGCTGAGCACCATTTAGCAGATATTTAGCTTTATGTTTCACTGTTCATTACAGTGCTAGACAAGCCATCCAAGGCTTCAGGCCAACAGAGGTCATATTCTGTTTTCAAACCTTATGAGATACATCAAAGGCATCCACTGAGCCCATCTGGAACTCAGGTTCCCAACTGCATGAAACAGAGACTCATTTAATACCCTGGAATAATTTTCTATCTACTACTAATATAAAAGTGTGGTAAAGAAATTTCCATAACAATGTAATAAAAATATTTTTCTTTATTTCCTTGAGACTGTACATTAATAGCTTTTATTTGTTCAGAAATATAAGATCCTAATAATAATTTTCTCCATATAATATTTATTTTATTAAGTGTCCCAAGAAAATAATAAAACATACTACAAATAGTACGCATTGAACAGATACATCTGAAATCAGTATGGCATTAGAGAGTCAACAGTCTTTATCAATATAATTTTACAATATTTATTATATAATTTGCCAATAAAATTTTCAAATTATGTTGACAAATAACTATTTGTTATAATTAATAAGACTTATTAATAATTATTATTTAATAGTATAATTATCCGTTTATCAGTATTGACAAAGATTAGCTCAACATGGGGCAACTTAACTTCCTGGACTCTATCAGAGAAACACTCTTTCCCATAATGCGATTTGGGAGTGACAGAACTTGGCCTTTATTTTGAAATGCTGTTAATTAGATCCTGTCATTACAGAAATCAAATCTACACTAGTGTTTTATTTTCTATCAGGCAGGCAATCTGAAGCAAATTTCCCCATTATCTCAACTCACTTCGGTTTGCATCATGATTTCAGAGTGCCTGCACTGGGTGCTTCCTTGATGAAATGAAACTGTGAGAGTGAATCTGATGCTTTCCATCTATTTGTGAATGTTCAGCCAATGAGACCTGACAAGACTTATTCCACCTGGCCTCTAAACATGGATGACACAGATATATTAGATCCTCCTCTTTTGCTCTACAGACTGACTTTTATCCTGCCACAGTACTTATTAATGGAAACATAAACACAGGGATTCTGTTCAAGTAGCTTCCCTTACACTTTGGTTCGGCTTATAGCACAAGCATATCTCTATATGTAACCACACCCTCAATGCTTTTTCAGTGCTACTGGCATCTCCTCACCACCTTTTTCTGAGCTTTGCTCAGTACCAACACTGTTGTAGCTGATGGTGTAGGCAAAATCATTCCTCACACTGTGCCACCACCATGCATGCAGAATACTTAATTAAAAAGAAATCAGTTTGTACTTTGTTAGGTCTATCACTAGGAATAACACATTTCATATGAACAAGACCTCTTGTGGAACTGTAAAATTCCTCTTAGTGAAAAAATATGAACAGATTACTTAAGTTTCCATGAGTCAGTATTCTAATTCTTTCAATGGAAATACTGAATCCATAATCTTCTCATTTACATATTTGAGTGAATCACAATATCAACTGAACTATGTCAGCTGTCATTTCAAAACAATCCTAGCTCCCAAGTCCTCCATATATGTTATGCTAAGCATAGCTGCCAACTGGATATTGAAGTAGACAGGAACAGTTGAGGCAAAATGCAATTTATTTACTGAAATCATTACTAAGAAATCTAGTATTAAAAATCATGTGATGTATATTAACTCTGCTCTGTTCCAACTGAAAATACAACCTATGAATAAAGGTAAAATTAGATTAATGTTTTAATTCTTTCCCCAAGCCAGACATATGTATAGGCATAGTTCCTCATAAGTTCCTCAGTAAAAACTTTATTCGCATCTCAACTTATTTAAAACCATTAAAATCATACACTTTTTTGCTTGCCTTCAATCATAGGACCGTTCAACATGTCAAGTATATTTGCATTTTCTGGCTTCACTTGCTTTGTTTTATTTCTTTAAGATGGATGAAGAAAAAGAAGAAATTTTCAGATCTCCCACCTTGCAACATCATCAGCTGATACTGTTGGTAATGAAGACACTATGAGCAAATGCTACATGAATATCAGGCAGGCAACAGAGCCTCCTGCCTTACAAATTCCTAAACAACATACAAAAAGACCTTGAGGACAAAATGCTTTATATAAAATAAAGTTAATACTGTGCTAGGATGGTAGTGTCCTTTACTTGGTTCAATGTGTAGCAAATCAAGAAGAAGGAGGAAGTATGATCTAGATCTGAAGCAACTACTAGGAATGTATTTGAAATTTACAGTAAAATCAGCGAATTACTTACACTCTCCTCCCAGAAAAGGATGGGAAAGCTTCTGCAGTGCTGCGTAGCAAGATTGGTAATATTCATCAAGTGGAAAACCATGCCATTTCCAATAGATTATCATCACAATTTATACAGGATGTTCACAACACTCATCTACAGAGACACAGTCTGTGCTCTCAGAACAGGCTATGCCTATACTGTTCTATTTTTCCCTATAAGGAAAACTTATATTCTGAAACTCTATACAGCTTGTATTTAGCTAAGAGAACAGATCATCAAGTATCAAACCAACACACTATAGTGTGTAATAATCCTTAGTATCCTTATTAGTCTGGAAAATATCAGTATATTTCTTTGTCTAGTTTTATTTTCTATGTAAATTATGGTAAAAGAATCCGACACTGAAAGCACTTCTGAAATAGAGCCAGAAATATGGTTTTTAGCTATGATTCAGAAACTGTACCATAATTCTATTTCTGGAATAGGAGGAAAGCACTCCTATTGCTATTCCTCCTACTAGTCTCCTGTTTTTATTGGTCATATCCACTCAACTGCAAAAGAAACAGCAGCTCTAGTTTAGCCCCAGTGCTTCTGGAAGAAAAAGGAAAGGTACTTTCTGACTCTACCTCATTACGTTGCAAAGTAGAATTGGCCACATTCTGCATGACAGGGATTCTGCATATGAAAGGTGCATTGACTGCTCTGCTTGCTTACTGTTCAGTTCCAACACGTGTAATAATGCTATTATGTGGACAAAATATTTTTGTATGACAAGCAAAAGAAAAATCTACATGAATATTTACTTAAGGCACAAAGACTTCAAGCTCTATCTTTTTATTTTATTGTATGTGTGTATTTAAAGATCCTGGATTCTTCATTTGGTCTAATTATCATATTTTTGGAGTAAACAACATAATTTACAAAGTCTCTACAAAAAAAAAATACTACAGACAGTTCTGTGCTCAACTATTTTGTAATTTTATTTTTTTTTTTTGGAAAGCATGTGTATGTGTATGTCCATATGCTTAGTTTCAACTTGAGGCTTTGGCAAGAAAGATTAGTTTTCCACTACCAAATTCATGGTAATTGGGCTAATACTAGAACCATAATGTTTCTCATTTCTTCAGTAAGCAACCTGTGTTTCCACCCAGAGGAGGATGCAAATGTATCTATAGATCAAAACAGTCAGTTAATATTGAGTCACCCTTCTCAGTTCATTGCATGCAGAAAAACATATTCATAAAAACTATCAGACCATCTTATTGACTGGCTAGAAAAAACAAACTACAGAAAATATGGGGCCATGCAGCACTATTGATTTTTAAACAGGAAGAGGGTATGTGGTGGGGCAGCCCGGCAGCCCAGTTCCAGCTAAAACTCAGAAGCCAGCCAGAAAACAAGTAGTTTTTCAGAGATACTCCATGTGACGTGGGTGTCGACTGTGGTTAGGACATTGTCTTTCATGAGCTCTGATGGCCACAAATCACAATTCTCTGGCACAACAGAATTATGCAAAAAACCCTCCAACCCTTGTGCAGATAAAATTATTTCTCTAGATACCTAAGGCACATTAAATAATTCACAGTAACACTTTTAGTGTATAAAACAGGCAATAAAAATATATATCACAGAATAATAATAGCAAATAATAATAAATAACACTCACTTGCAATGTAAGACCAACCTTTGTTGCCATTTGTCATTTATTCCTAAGTAAAAGGGCCTGTAAGCATATTTTTCACACTACTCAAAATTCCTAAATTCCAAAATTATATAAAACGCACTTACACAGCTATAAATATTCCCAAGGTAACTGCAATGAAAATCACTTTATTATTATCTCCTCCCTTTGACGCTGCCCAGATTTTTTAAACATTTTTTTTTGTTACATGCTAAAGCACTTGTCCAGCATTACTATTTTCTATCACAGTTAAATGTCAGAAGTCTTTAAAAATTAGCTCACTAACAGCCTTTCTGCCATCATATTTATATTCACTAACACATCTTTCAAAGCTTCTGAAGACAACTCACATGATCTGCACCAAAACGTGTTGCACACAAACCCAGTTATTCAGTGGACTCCTGTTATAGCTGGCTTTTGAGTGATGTTTACCATCATTACTGATACAAGTTACCAACTGGTTATGGACTTGCAGTCACAAAGAACATGCCTCTAGTACTTTTACATGATGTTTGTGCAAAAAATGTACTGTGCCAGTGTGATAAGTAAGAAGAGAAAAATCTTTATTTAGGTAAAACTAAGGGAGAAATTCCACTCCTGGCAGAGGGTTGCTGAAAGGAGCTGCCTACATGCTCAGCCAGTCGAAGGGTTCAAGGTAAGATCAGATTCCACAATTCTTCCATGGACCAGGTGACACAGCTCTGAAAGTATAGACAAATTTTTGACTATTCTGCATGTTATATATGGCATATTTCTACATGTGCAATTAAGTCTGCATAGAGTAGGAACAGTCATCGAATTTTACAAGAATTTTGTGGTGATATGAGTGATCACATCAGATACAAGGTGACTAATAATCCATCTCCATCACAAGAAATATATTTTTTCATAGCAGTGGATATTTCCGCAAAGAAATTTAAAAGCTCTTTTCTTTGATCTGAAATTATATTGCACTGAAATATGTGAAGCAACAAAATAGTTGAAAAGTTATGGCCTACTAAACAAGAGTAGCATGGCACACCTGCCCAAAGTATAATCTAAGGATAAATGTATGCTAATAAGTACAATTATAAATTCTAGCGAGATACTTTCTCTCATAGGAAAAGCTTTTTGTTTCATTTTCATATAAGATACATGAAAGAAAATAAGATTAATGAAACAGACAGTATAAAACAAGTTCTGGGTAGATATACAGATGAATTAAACTATTAATATAGAAATTAATAGGAAAATGAATGAGTGCATCTACCATTTCTTATAGAATATGAGATTTTTCCCACACAGCTCAAAACACACTGTGTAACAGAAAGCAACATTTTTGCTTGCATTCTGTTAACTCACTATTACTGGCATGTAACATTTAGTTGCTAAGAAATAAAAACCAGTAGGAATCAGTATCATGGTGATAGATATGTTTTATGTATAGAAATATTTCCCAGTTTCCCAGTAACCCCGTTTCAAACCTTTGATCAGCAATGCACTTTTACAGTACTTCATAGTATATTTATAATTTTATGTCATATGAATATTTTAGGATTTCTCTGCAGGTTTTGTAAGAAAGCAATTTTATTTCTTCAGAGGCCTTCTGATCATTAGATAACTTTAAAAAATTACTTTAACCTTCTTGGGTTTCAGGAAAGACCAGCCCTTACTTCGCTACTTGTTATCAAAAAAGGAGTACACTCTAGTTGTCCTAAGAGTACATTTATAAATGACAAATCTCATCTGACTATAAAATGGGCTAGTAGTGCTCCCAAGCCTTTGAAAGTTTGTGTTTAACATTTATGGAAACTGTTACTACATACTGCTGATGCCAAAGATAAAGATCCAGCCAGATCCATGAGACCTTGTGTAGAGGCAATTCAAGCATGTTTTCCTCTCTCTACTGCACGTGCCTGGCTCCTGTGTTCCTGGCTCCTATTGGCAACTCCTTTTAGTCCTCATTTGGGTCTGTGCTTAGATCTGTACTTAGCTTAATAACTGAAAGTTATAAGAGCTAAAAATACTGTTCATAGAAGTATTTCAGGTTTTTTTCTTTTGCAAAGATGCTGAAAGAGAGGAAAAAAAGGCTTTTTCAGTTCAAATTCTGTTGAAATAAAGATCATGTACAATGTGACAATATTTTGAATGTTCCTTTGGGCAAGTTAGTGTTCCCATGTATTACTGTAGACAACCAATTTAAGAAAACAAGAAATATTTACTGGATATGATAAACACCAACACAAACCTAAGCTGCTTTTAAGTGACCAAAGCGGCATTAGACAACTTTCAAAAACAAAATCCAAAATTTCAAAATTAAGTTCCTTTGTGCTATGCTGTCATTAAAAAGAGAACAACCCTCAAGGTCCCAATAAAAACAGCCCAAATAAAAATATTTTTCAGTGAATTAATATTTCCCATTTCATAACCAATGATCTAGTTAAAAATATCTCCTTTCTAATCCAACCTTTTCTACCTGTATCATTATTTTATGCACATAAACATAAAGCTAAATAGATGACCCAGCAGAGAACAAAGAATGTTACTACTTGGATTTTGCTGTTTACAATGTTCATGACAGGTACATGCTCACTGTGGGACTGCTGGCAAACCTCAAGTAGCTAAAATACTATATTTTTATCAATCTTGAATGCAAAAATAAAGAAAATCGCTGCTTTATGTTATATAGCTGCAGAAGTCTGTCAAGGTTGGCACAAGTGAATTGAGATGAAACAAGGAGATACTGAAATACAAAGCACTAAACTTTGGTATTGCCATGCTTATTATAAAATTAAACCTTGTTCATTATAACTCCTTCCTTTCATACAATACATAACTTCTTTATATGAGCTCTTCTCCTATAGTTTTCTATTTTAATAACTTTAATCAAGCATAGTGTAGGGGTCAAAGATTAAGCTTCTTTGAATTACAGCAGATCATTCAGGAAACATACTGAACTAAATCATGCTTTTAACATTTGCAGAATTTCAGGACAAATTTCCTAAGCAGAACAAAGGTACTAGGAATATCATAGCTTCTATATTGTTTCAGATATTGATTTAATTAGAGGCAGACATTGGAGCACCAAAAATCTTCAGATGGTTAGTCTGTCAAACACTAACTATGATTATCCTCCACCCAAGCACTCCGATAGATGCACCCCCCTGTATGGCCAATCTGATTCCTTGGCCATTAGAGTCCAACTTGGTCTTATTTCCTGAGAACATCAGTGACACCCTGATAATAAAGTTACAACTTGCACACATGCCTTGTGTTTCTTTCAGTACTATTTCTGTTGTTGAAAGAACTAACATGTGTTATTGGATCAATGCACAATTAATTCATAAAATGTTTAATCATTACATCAATGTACAGTTAATTCAGTAGCTTAATCACACATCACCCACCATCAGTCAGCGTTCAGGACCTCATCTCAAAAATTTTGTATTTCTTCAGTTTTGAACATGCTAAAAATTGTTTTTACAACGATTATTTTCACACATTTAGGTTAAATACCATTGTACATATTTCAGATTAAGAACCATTATGCTGTTCCATAACTTTGCAAGCTATTTAAACAAAAGAGATTCTCCATCTCCAACAGATTCAACATAACATATAGAAATAATAATATGGGTAGGAAAGAAAAAAGGTGAAAATACTTTAAAACAGATCAAAATAATTAACAAGAGTTGTATGAAGTCCTTCTCAGCAATTATTAAATTTGCAAGCAAAAATTGAAGTAACTCAAGAGGGAAAGAGAAACTACCACAAACATGGTGGTCAAAACCTAGGAAGCAAAGAATGACAAAGCCAAGGCAAGAACTGGAAAGTTGCTTCACATCTCTTTATATTGCACATATGTGAATAAATAAATAGAAAAAATAATTGAAAAAGGGCATCAGACGACAATTCAGAGATTTTTTTTAGCGCTGATAACACCAAGCTGTTCTAGAACACAAACTCAGACTGTCTGGAATTAGCAGCTTTACATTCCAAGGTCATTTAAATCTACGTTGTTCATTAAAGTATCCAGAATGAAACTGGAAATTGAGTTCTGCTTTCCTTTTTATTTAGTGGCCCCTCAGCTCAAAAATCAGCAGAAGAAATGATTTTTAAAAGAGAATTTTGTGTATGTAGGACAATGTCTACTGTAATCACAGAGATTGCTAGTAGCAACAATACATACTGTAAAAAATACTCTTAGTACTTATTTTCATAAGTTATCACAGAATAAAATATTCAAATTGGTATCACAACCAAGCATCCTAATTTTTGTGACTTTTTCAACTGGATACACTCAGAAAAAATACCTGACATCAGGAACTGTGTTTAAGAGCATAGCCACAGGATGCTGTACAGAATATTTAGATTTAGTGTGTGAAAAAAGTAGTCATGCTGTAGAGGAACAGGCCTAGGGCAATCATGCCTCTGAATCACTGCCAGGATCAGCAGATCGTCACTGTTGGGAGGATGCTACTCTTTCTGTACAGCCCTCAACTGTCATTTGACATCACTGTGAGAAGGGCAAGACAGTATAATTAAAAACAATGGATCTAAATGAAGACAGGAATGAAATGCAGTTACTGGCCCTAAGGAATGGGGTACCTGGATTTTGTGAAATAAGTTTGCCATGCATTTTATGATCAACTTTTAATTGCTTCAGATTCCTTGCTCTAGTAGTATACACAGGGTTTATTACATATTAAAGACATCACTCTAAAATAGCATAAAGTAATGAAAAAGACAAAACTGTAAAACAATCAGGAACAGGAAGGTTATTTAAATCCTAACTGTATCAGAGGCTGAGCTGAAAAGGCTGTTGCCACTTTAAGTAGTGGAGTGTTTGAATTGCCCTGCAGGGCCGAAGTGCTGTAAGGACCATCTGGGGCAGGGGTGTGTGTGAGGGTTTTTTTATTATTGTTAAATCCTAATGTAGGATTACACAGTTTTTCAGAGCCAAGGCACTGAAGACTGCTTATAATCAAGTGCTACTGAAAGATGTTTGTAATTAGACTGGTTTGCAATTTACAGAACATATAATACATTCTTACCTTTAGCTAAGTGCACAAGCTTATTTCCCTGAATGAGGCAAAACTTGGCTTAAAACTGAGAACCTTAATAATCCTAACAATAGACTGCTGTTCTATCAATTGCACGTGTATAATTAGTATTCACATGAATCAAATTAAGCATCAGCCAGCATGAAACTACATTCAGGGTTAGTATTAAAAATCCATACAGGTACAACATACAAAGTTTTTAAAATTGTATAATATGAGTTTGGAATTTCTGATAATGCCAACAGAATGCTTATCTGAACTAAACAAAAAGATGGTGTGGGTCCAGGTGAGGAACTATAAATCTAATGAATTATAAGATGACAATCAATAGCAACATCATTATGAATGTAATTTGGTGTTAGTGTAGGAGCACTTACATGCTGATTTTTTTTTAAAGCAGCAAACTCACTGTGATGATATTGATTTCTTACATATTTTTTCCTACCTATACAAAATTAATGAACACATAAGCTTCTTAACATATTAGCTACTCTTACTCAAAGTTTACCTGTCATTTAAAATCCTTTCAGTTTTATTAAAGTTCACTTACCTGAAAAGTATAAAACCGAGTCCCATTAGGAGGATGCACTTTAGGAGAGGCAGAGACAGTGTTCATATCCGAGAATATCATTTCTGGTCACACACAGTACAATCCACAGAGAGCTACAGATGCAGAGTAGAGTGCTAAGCTCGGAGACAGATCCTTTTATACATTTAGGAAGGCAATTGGACAGAATTCAGTCTACCCCATCCATTCAGTTGTACAGCCACAGCGCTTTGAATTCCTCACTCCTACATCTGCGAGCTAAACTGTGAGGTCATTGCTCCCTGACCTCTAGCTCAGCTAGCTTGTTATAATATGCACAATGAATAAAAATTAGAAATACCAAAGAAAAGAGAGCTAGAACCTACAGTATATGGAGCTTGTGCAGAATCTGGCAATGCTTTGGACCTGCCCATCTGTTCTCAGTGATAATCACCTCCCTCCACCACAGCCTTGCAAAGTGATTATGCTAAGCATCCCAGTTAACCAATAACATACAGTTTCATTTTGAGCAAGCATGCACAGTGTAAAACAGAGGACCTCTTCTGACTAACCTGAAGCATGCCTTGTGTTCAGTTTATAGCTGCATTTGTTAGCAATGATAATTTTATCATTTCAGTTTCTGACAGTTAAGTTAACACATACAAACTTTCTTTAAATAACACAAAGGTGTCTTTTTTTTTTTGTTTTGACTGTCTGGAAAAAAAAAAGAACTGTGTATTACTCTCTAAATTAGCAATTTTTATATTTTTTATTTTTTTGGTGCTACAACTGAATACAAATAGGGAGAAATAAATATTTGTGAGGCTGTTTACAGAGCTATACTCAGTTTAAATATAATACACATTATAAGTTTCTCTTTTCTTATTCTTTTTCGATTCTTTTTTTCTCATCTTCAGTCTGAATCCCCCTTTAGGAAAGGTTTACCTAACATTACTAAGTATAATGTTGGAATTTTATTCTGACACTTACTGCGCCTAACAAAGTTACAGACCTACACCTTAATTCATTAGTTACACATGTTTTTAAAATTATTTTTTTAAGGCTGATAATATTTGTGAACACCTGCATTGAACATCCAAAATGAATTCATTGCATCTTTTCTTCACACACAGATCATTTGAACTACACAAAGACACTAAGGAACATAATATTACAAGAACTTGAACAAGTGTTCCATTTACAAAAATTGAAAACTAGGGTTTCAGTAAAGGGTAAAATTGTAAAGTGGTTGCAAAACTAACTCTACATGTTCCGTGAAGCACTTTGTATTTTGTTCATAATTTTTAAAAGACAGACAGAGAAACTACTTAATAAATGGTACTTTCAAAAGGAAACTTGTCAAAATTCTAAAAGCCTAGTGAGTTTCCAGGCTGCCTCTGTTTTTCATTCTGTTTTATCTTAATGCTTTTAGCAACCGAAGATAATACAGCTTCTAAAGTAAAATTACTATGAAAGGAGTTGGGAAAGATGCAGAGATGTCTGTCTGTTTAAATGTGTATGTCAGAGTGGTGCATACTACAATAATCATATTTTGTAAGCCAAAGAGAAAAAATCCTCTTAGGCCTAGTCATATCTAACAATTTCTTATAATTACCATGATATGACTTGTATAAAATTTACAGAATCAAAGCAAAACTACCACCTGGAACATTTTCTTAAGACTGAGATTTCATATTACAGCTTATTGTCCCCTCTTTTGAGTTCTTTTCCAGAAAATCTAGATGCTTGTATTCACAAAGAAGCCCCTCAACTGGTCAAATGAAAGGTACTGGTTTGTTGATAATCTGAGACTAGAACCTTTTACTACGAGCTGTTACTTTTTTCTTTACAGTGCCTACCAAACACATGCTATTTCTCCAAAGTGCAACAAATACAGTTTCTTTCATGGACAATTAAGATGGTTTGCCCTGAAAGATTACAGAAATTTACCTTGGAGTTTCCTCACCAAATGCATAATTTGAAGAATTCATGTGCAAAATCCCACATAAATTCCTTCAATAGACAAGCACTTTCACTGCTAAATAACTGTACCTGTACCTATTAGCTTGAACTTCTCTTGCTTCAACTTTCATAACTTTTAATCCTTATTTCTATGGGGGATATAGGAACCTCAGTTCATCTTCCTATACTGCCATGTGCTAAGCCTTAAACCAGTTTGTTCATAGTTTAACCTAACTGCTCTAGTCACAGTCTCAATAATGCCTTTCACGATCACAACACTATTGCTGTATATAGACTTGTTAGTTCCTTACTTGTTCCTCTAGGATGATACATTTTCTTTTAGCTGCAGCCTTCCACTGGGAACTCTTCTGGAATCACTGTTCTCCAAGACTTAGCTGCCCATTATTTGAAAAATGCTTTTTAAAATACTGCTTCTCATCTTTTATCTGTTTTGGCTTTCCTGCCTAGAGTAGAGGAATTTGCACTTAAAAAAATGACTGCCAAGCCACCAGCAAAAAAACTAATCCCTCTCACCCCCAGCATTTAAGTTCCAATAAACACATCTCCCTAGCTATACAGTATAGATCTGCACAGAAGGCATGGCATTGTTTGTAACTGTTGTTCTATCTCTCCACTAACTTTTACCTTATGAAGAAATGCTCCCAGTAATGACTATAAGTTTTCTTTTACCTCACTGCAAAACAGACCACCACCATGTTCTTGCAGGATTCTCATGGAATCAGAATGTCATTGTGATGTAACACTCAAAACAGATTGAAAATGTTTGTTTAAGAAGTGATTTTCTGAAAACTGTGAAACTAGCCTCCTGTCAGAAATCAGTTAGAGTACAGGTAAATTCAGTAAAGCATGAACTGATGCATGGCAGAATGCATGTTCACAATTACAGAAAGAGTCACATTTCAGAAAAGCCAGCAGCCCCAAAGCTAGAATTCAGCAATCTCCTCGGAACAAGGAGCTGAAACCAGGTCTCCCATGTTTAATTGAATGCAACAACCACTAGGCAGGGTATCAAACAACACAAACTGAAAGCAGACAGAAAATGGAACAAAATAAAGGTAACTGAACAGACCCAACAGGAAAAACAGAGCAACAGGCCTAAAGACCATGACTACAGCTCAGTGGTAGAAGTGCTCACAGGGGTTGTGATCCCCATTCAAACAATAGCTCCCATGAATCTTCCAACAAATGATTTAGTTATTCTATGAAGTAAAAGAGTTGCAGTGGAGCAAAAAAAAAAAAAACTCCTACATGAAAAGAAAAAATTCTACATGTTTAAAAGTGCAGGATATGGCAATGCTCCTGCTTTTGTTTCTGTTACTTTCAAACATATGAGTTATCAAGCTCTGACTTGGTATCATACGCATTATGTTGACTTTACATTTTAATTAGACACCACTCTCCAAAATTTTCAGTGTGATAATTTATTTAATTTTTAAGTGGGTTTTCTTTATGTATAGCCTACAATTTTTTATAGTGGGCACAAAATCCATGATATATGTTGAGATATGTAGAGATATGTGTTTTAAAGAACTCAGTAAGTTACACAACAAAAAAGAAGGCATATGAAGTGTATATTTCAGACCATTATGTGAAGCATTTTGAAAGTTCAGGGACACTAATGCAAAAACTTGTATCTCTGACTGCAGAGACAGGATGCACTTTTTTAAAATGACCAGCACGCTTAGCTTTCTAATATGCTAGTGCTTGTGAGATATAGTTTCTCTTCAGAGTATGAAGTACCATAGAAAGCAGATGTTTTGAGTTAAGATTTAAATCACTAGCTCTTATTGAATTAGGTGAGTAATTATCCAGAAACATGGATTTATATCACATATTGTTCTCATTTCTGTCTCTATCAGGAAAAGCCATGTTAAAGAAACATGCCTTCCTCCAGGAGCAATGAGAGTGTGTGATTTTCAGAACATTAGAGAGCTTTCACATTAAACCTCTAGACCCTACCACTCACAGAAATCCTACTAAGCTTCCAAAATTGACAGCACTGTACTGGAATTGATGTTTCTTTATTATCTGCTGTTGTAGACATCAATATAGAGGGAGTATCATATGATACATTACTCATCTGGCTTGAAATATCCCAAATTTGCTTTAAACTGATAACTGTTAATGTTTATAGAGTTCTGGTTTCCAACTATTAATGGTTGAAAAAGATGATAAACCTTTACCACAGTTCAGACAAAAAATATTCAAATTGCGTAGAATATCTTCATAAAGTCACATATAAAATCTAATTGTTCTTCATACCCAAATTAATTTATAATTCCTTTTAGCTTATTTAATGAAGTTCTACACCAGAAGTATTTCATTTTCCATCCACAAAGCAACACAAAAACAAAATCTGACAAATTAATATACTTTAAAAAGTGTATAAAATTCATACATACCAAATTCCAGAAACTAACCATTCCCAGGTAGTTCCCAGAAAGCAAAGTGGGAGAATTAAGGAAAATTAATCATAGTACAAGGAAGTTTTTGCTCCCTTTCAGGCTTCCAGTACAAACAGAAAATCCTTTTAGAATTGAAAACTCATAAAACTAGACAAACTTATCTTATTGATTAGTAAAGCCTGTTTTTCATTCTGTCTCTGTAATTAGGACTCGATGATCAACATTTCCATCATTGTTCTTTGTTGCTTGTTATCTTGAATATGCAAATATCAACACTTGTAGAGGGAAGCATGTCTTAAAAGAACAAGTGCTGGTACCAAGGTATTATGCACTTATGAGCCCTATTTTAACCTTGAACATAAGGATTTGTGTAACTGTTGATGACAAGTAGACTGCAGAACAAAATATCTTCTGTCAGAAGTAAAAACTATACGTCAGCAATACTAAAGGATAAAACATGTCCAAACAGGTTTACTCTGAATGATGGCTTCCCTTTCAAGCATGAGAATTTTTAAAGTGCCCTTACTTTGTTGTATATACTGAGACATTTTATCCAGTATTGCAATACTTTGAAAAAAGACAGTCAACATCTACTAATAAACTTCAAACTTTCACAACTGCTTTTCTTTTAAATGGCAAATTTCAGAATTCATTTATCTAACACTAACTCTCTCTATGCTATAAAAGGTCAATAAAATCAAAATCAAAATCTCTGATTCAGTATTTGAGTTTATGAATATAGTTGCTAATTTAGATTATATTTTATACAACTTATCAAGTATGCAGTCCATAATCAACAATTATCCATTACAACCACAATGATACTAAGTCCAAAAGATACCATTTGTTTGCCTGTGCAGGAGCAAAATTTCCCTTTCATTTGTACATTTGGTTCACCATGGCTAGGAGTCCTGTGCAGCAGTGCTCTACAATATTCTGATCACCACAGGTGTGAGAAATTAATTCTCACACTCTCAAGACTGAATGATTAAATAGTTCTATACCTGACTCACTTGGTTCAACAAAGCTAGAATAGAATATCCATAGTACCATTCTTGAAAAAATTCAGCTCCTCAGCACTGGATCTGTGTTTCTTCTGTATAACCATTAGTAAATCAAGACTGTACACAGAAGATTGTTAGGTGATTCAAATGAACCTGATTTAAGTACTGGTTTTATCTATTTTTAAGTTATGTGTTGATGACAGTTACTGACTGAGTGAACTGAAAAAAGAAACTGTATGAAAACGCAACGCTTGTATATAGAGAAGTCTTCTGGACATTAGGCATAATGTGAGAATTGAAGGAGGAGAGAATGGCAAAGTTGAGAGAATATGTAATGAAACAAAACAACAAAAATTTGAGGGAAGATCTATTTCTGAAAGTTATATCTTAACTGATTTAAAAAGATACATACTTTTCTTTTTTCCATGATTCTTGTGTTTCAACTTCCAAAAGCACAGGTACTAAGCTATATTTAAAACACAACCTGTGTCCTCTGTCATTCACTTTTGATGCCAGGAAGGACTAAATTTCAGTTTTCTGACATAACTATGTATTTAATGAAAAAGTCTAGAGGGTCCTTGGATATTAAGACAATTTTTTATGTAGAATTGTAGCAGTGACTGTCCTTATGGACATTTTTAATAAAATTCCAGTCAAATCTTACATTAACTCTTCATGAATCAAGACCAAAACCTCCAAAATAATGTAATCACAAATGGTAGTAAAGAAATCGTGAAAACAATCAGCTTGTTTTTTTATATGCGTCATATCACTTAGGTATCACTTTTGTTATTTACATCCTTTAAGTTGATTATATTGTAATGTTATACACAGTATAACATTAAGTATAAGTATATAAGTTATATATATGTATATAACATTAAGTGTAAGTATCACTGCACTTTGCAAAATACAAGATGTTTCATACCAGCAAATGTAAAATCCAAATCATGTACATTACTGCAAAGGATCACAGTACATTAAGGATGAGAGAAATTATGAAAGAACATAAGAGATGATAATCATTGCCTATGTATCATCCTCAGCAGAGCAGCTTTTTCTTTTTAAGTGAACATCTTACATTATGTGCCTCATCACAAGGATAAAAATAGGATGAGAGCCTATGATGGAAAAACAAAAGAAGATACAGATTTGAGATAACGTGTTCAAAGACTACAACTTAGCACAGCTCACTATGAATAGATATCTTCCCTAACTGTCTATTCTCCCTTCAAAAAATGTTTTTTCTGCCTAATGATATTGTTTTATTAATTTTCATTCCACTCATTTATTTTATACTGCAATTGATCTGCAATTTTTATATACACTGAGATGTTTCCTGTTCAACAAGTATAAAAAGTATTCAAAGAGTAAATTACTAATGAAAATGAGTAACAGCATTTTGTCTAGAAAGAAAGCTCAGGCCAAAGTAATTGTCTTTGTCATTTATTTCTATTTCTGCTCCATCTGGAAAGTATTTTTTGTCTTAACGAGTGATACAGGTTGCTAAACTGATCCTTTGAGTACAAACTTAGAGAACTGAATTAAAAGCTAAAATTTATGACTGATTAGTTCCATACTTTACATTGGAAATGGAAATACTCACTTGAATAAGGATTGTAGAGATAAGTAGGCCTTCACAAAAGGAGGTCTGTTTTTTTTCTTTCTCAATTAAATTTTCACAATTTTTCCATAGTGTCAATGAATATATTTCTGAATGACCACAAACTGAAAAATTATGAATAATCAGAATAGACCCATTAAATTGCATAATCATGCCTTCTTTCACATTGTGCAAAATTTGAAATATTACTGATGTTCTAATAAAATTCCCAAAAAGTAGTTTTACCCTAGTATCTTTTCTGTCCTGAGGCTAACTAGAGCGACAATTGGAATGTGATCACAACCATTGGAATTGGAACCTGATAAAGGACTGTTGAAGAGAGCAATATTTACAATCATACTTCCAAAACCAGTAATTAATTTAGTTGTTTAAATAAAGATACCTTTCATCTAATTTTCAAGGATGCTCAGTCTTTGAATAGCTTCTCTTAAGTCACATCAACACTGCTGATACCATTTTGAGTCTCACTGTTGTACACACAAGAGGCCAAGCACTTGGAGTGACTGAGCAAGTTTGAAAATGTCATTCCTTTTGCTCCAACCCCATTCACAAAATGCAAAATTCCCGTTTATAGCTAGAAACAAGCAATCAGGCCTTCTAATGCTTTTTTTTTTAAGTAAACATATCACAAGTTAGTAATAACATACTAGCTTGAAAAGACTTCAAGACTTTGCTACAGTGCACATCTTCACTGTCATGCATACAGCCTTGTAAGTTGTCATGGTAGAAAGCAGGAACGGTCTCTTCTAAAAATGTATCCTATTTTTATGTGCTTGTCCTTAACCTCTTGATAACATTTTCCCTTTTTAAAGTGCAGTGACATTGTTTGTGTACTGATACTGTCTAAAATCATCTTTCCAATGGAGAAAAGATATGGGATTATAGAACAAAACAGTCAATACCATCCTGAGGGCAAGTGGCTGTTCCAGCTCTCAACCCAGCAGACTTTCATTTCCCCTTACAATCTATTATAAAAATATAGAATGATCCAGCAGCTGCATACCGTACCAATATATTCAGTAGAAGCAAACATTGCTTTTTTTCCTGGGAAGAAAATCATGATATACAAATACTCTTGAAATATAATTTTCCAGTGCTAGACAATGTGAATTCCAATAAAACTAAATATTTTTTATTTTCTATTTACTTCATAATTCAGACTTGAGTAATCATAGAACATGCTGTGATGATTAATGCTAATTTAATGTTGATTTTCAATATCACCCTATTTATCTTTCTGAAAGTTCTGAAAGAAAAGTTAAAGGGCAACAATATAAACTCACCATTTTTTCAATCTTTGGGCTGAATGGCTTCTAAACTTGCCAAATCCCAAAAGAGGACTTTCTAAGACTTAATCTTCACAATAGCCACCTTTATTCTTAACAAAACATGTTTTGGAAAAAAAAAAGAAAAGTGGGACAGGATATTAAGTAAGTAAGGTTATATTTCCAGGACCTAGGAAAAATAAAAGTATTTTTTATTCCCTTTCTGAATTCAGTCAGGATGACTTCAATATTCATCGTGCAAATGACTAAGCAGCATTATTCATGATTTATCTTGCCATGCGTCTAAAAAATGCCATAAACTTATAAGTAGTGTAATAAATATTTTGTTCTTAACATTCTTACAGCTTAATCTATATCTGTATCTAAAAAACTGAGATGAAGATGGATCAATAATTAACAAATGTGTGTGCCTATATTAAATGAAGAAAGAACTGTTATTAAAGATCACAGTCTAAAAACCTACAGTTGATCAGGAAAAATAGCTACTTGACAAAAGCATCAAAATGTAGTGAAACCTAAATTAAACATTGTGATACTGACAGAGTAATGCTCTCATCTTTAAACAAAACCTTGCCCCTTCAACATGGTAGCAGATGACTACTGCCTGGTTCTGCACTCACAGCTCATTTTGAGTAAGGCTGAAAGCTTAGTGGTAAGACTATAAAGATGCTAGATCAAAAGAACATCTCTCATGGACAGGGAGTCTCAGGTGGAATAATGGCAGATGGAAAGCTGAGAATTATTTGTCTGCTACTGAGCAAGGACGCATTGAAAGCTCTTTGCCAAGGAAAGGCAGCTTTTCCATTTCTTTCTTTCATGAAGGCAAGAGCACAAATGAACACTGGCCTCTTCTGGTGGGCTTTATTTGCAGTGTGAGTGTCAGTGTCTCTTGTGTGCTACCACAGGTTCCCTTGACAGTCAGTAAAGACAGGCATTTTCAAGGGGCACTGCTTCTGACCTATTTTGGATGTCTATTTTAGCTTGAGATGAATCACACCACAGAGGTGGGAGGCAGAAAAGACAGAAATGCCTACGCTCTAGATATCTGGAGTTAGGTGCAGTGAATTCTACTCTGGGAGCTTGAAATGAATGTTAAACAACTTATCAAAATATGACAAGATATTACAATCAAAACTAAAAAACCCACCACTGATTAAATACACCTGAAGGAAAATTACTATAAGAAATAATTATTTCTATAACTACGTGAAATAAAACCAAATCCACACAAACCTGAAACCTGCTTTTCCTACTTTCATAAAAAAATTATGTGAAAAGCAACATCCACAGTAACAAATTCACAGTCACATCCAGATTAAGTCTGCTATTATAATAACATGCAATATTAACATCCCAGACTGAGATGCAGAACATTATGGAGCATGGGAAAATTAACTGCAAAATGATTCATTTTTTATGAAAGTACGTTGTTGACACAAACAAATCACATCTACAAGGTTAAATAACATAGCAACCTCAGGCCAGGCAGTTCCTAATTCATAGTACTACATCTGTGCTTATTTTATGTTCACTGCAGCATGAACACATTTCTTATGTACATTAAATAAATGATAGACATTTATTGCAATTCAAAGCTCATAATTTCGTTTAGAGTTTCATATAATTTCACATATTACATTTCAAATAATTTCATATAACAGCTTTAAATTTTGATCAGCGTCAAGGAGTGGCAATGTTAATCAGTATGTTCTTAAAGTGGCACAGAAAATCCTTAAAAAACAGCAGATCACCGAACTTAAAATACATATAAAATATATGCACCTGTGGAAAATGGAATAGTAAAATCACAGTATTTGTCCTGGAGAAAATTTTCCTAACTGTAGTGTATTAAGATTTTTTTTTTAATGGCACAAGCCAACTATAGATTTAACCTGCATTATCCATATACAAGTTTAGTCCTCTCCTGAGTCTGATGTAGTATGTATTCTCAGCAACACCTTATGGGAAAGATACCTACAGAAAATTATACACAGAATATAATATGTTTGACTTCATCAACTTTTTTTTTCTTCACCCACTGGCCTCACTTCTGTTAAGAAAATACATAGATACATTTGGTGTAGCTCCTCTATAGAAGTGACATTTTACATAAATACATTGTGGTTTATTTCATCTTTAGCTAAACTATGCTAATTCTGACAGCCTCTCTTCACTTAAAAATTCCTTCTTACCCCTAATAATTTTCACTATCTGTCTCTACATCTCCAGATAGTAGCTTACCATGACAGAATAGATCTTGCTCCTTCTCTCCACAACCAGATGGAAATCAAAAGGAAACATTTAATCTTACTCCTACTCCTGTCCATTTACCAAGACTCCAAACCTTCTAGATGGTGCATGGAAAATAGCACTGAAATTGCAGTTGACTGTGGATTGCTAAGATTGAACAACAGTACACCTTAGAATAGACAGGTGATGTGTGAAGCAATTTAGACCAGCACAATAAAATTCTAACCCAAAGTTTTCAGACACTGTCCAAGAAAGGTATTTCATTAAATGGCAGAACAGTTTTCTATACTTACAGTCTGTTTAACTGAAAATATTAAAATGACCATGGACGTGGTTTGACAGACAAGCAAGATATAACAGTTGGGAAAATAAATCACAGATGAGTCAACAATTTAAATAAAACTTGTGATTTTATTTTTAAAAAATTGCTAATGACTCATTCACGATTATCTCTCCATAATTTTCCATTACATACACTCTGCTACATAATATCTGAACAGATGAACTTGGCTTATTTGCAAGGTACCCAAGATATTTTATTGCTTCATATGTCTTTGAATCGTTCACATATTAAATTAACCAGTGAATTCTTACTTTGCTTTACAAGAATCTTCAAAAATTCTTCCTACAATTTTATTTTTGCAATTAATGTATCTAGATGTTATAATGGTAAAAAGTTATTAGAGAACAAAATGTTCATTCTGGAACACTGAATGCTATAATTAAATTAAAAAGGACATATTTGATCAAGTTCCATGGTTAAAAAACATCCTTTCTCACGAGGGTTAAAAATAAGCTTTTACTGTTGTCTACAACTTAAACCACAGATAAATCACTCGTCTGGATACCTTTTCAAAGACTCTTTTTCAGTTCAGTTGTGTCTTGTTTCAGTTTTTTTTTAAACAAAGATCATCTTCCCAAGCAATCCCATCCCAAACATTACTGTGTTTCACTGTTACTGCCCATTTCCAGAGCTGCTATTTCCAGAGCAAGAAAGAGGTAGGCATAACATGTCAAAGCTAAAACAGAAGAGGTAGCAGAGTTGGCATGGAGGTTGTGACATCATTAGAGGGAAATGGAAAGCTGTATTTATAGGAGTAAACTAAACATGCTTGGCCAACTGGCACAGAAGAGTACACAAATATGCTAGTCAACACTGAAGTGTCCAAAGAGCCTGCAATAGTCCTATTCCCACACCATAATTAGTAATTGCCTGGAAAAAGTATAAATTAGTGTGAATGAAAAGTTTGCCAGGATCTGGGCCAACAGATTACTACTACAGATGATTGTGTTTGACCATCCCAGAATATTTCCCAGCACTGTTTGATTTACTTGCATATAAACATGCTAAGCCTTTCCAGAAGGTTTGAAGTTATGGCACATAGTAAAAGATTATGTGCATTTCCAGTCTTGCTGTTGAAAATCATTTGGTGTTTAGGGTAATTAAAGATAGGATATGAATGATCAATATTAACCAATTATTTCTAAAACTTCAATCAAATAAACCATACTGGATGCAGTGTAGTAGTTAAATTTTTGCCTAAAGAGTGCAACATTGGAACTGAGGAGAAATTCAGACCGGTACCATATAGATAATGGATACTTTTCATTAATTTCACTTAGTTATCCCTAGCTCTTGATGTGTTCTGCCTGTATTGTCTACAGAAGATTGCTGATTCCTGGCAGGTGTGCTGCCGTCTTCAGGGCTCTTTAACACAAAAGTCATCTAAAACAAGCTTGGAACAAATTATATTATCTAGATGTATTGCAATAGTACCTCCTGAACATAGAGTGCACTCAGTCTGAAATAAGGCCTGAGAGAATTGGGAGATGTCAGTTTTGAAAACATTACCATTTTTTATATGCTTATCCATGCAGAATATTTGGAAGACTCTTCACAGTTAATAATGAAACAGAATGTGAAAGGTGACTCAAGATTCAGGCATGGGTTTACCACAAGCAACAAACAAGGAGAAACACACACAGAGTTGTCAAATAAAGGACAAAGCACATAATGTTTATAGCATAAATCTAACAGAAATATGAAAGAACGCAAAGAGACAAAACTCATCAGACAGGCAGAACAAAAATCCAAACCAAATCAATATAATGCAAGTTATATGGGAGCCGTCAAGAGCATAAAAGATATCTTGTATTTCAAGCAAATACTTAGAAACTAATATATCCTGTTATTCTTCAAAACCAAGAATATAAAGCAGAAAAAGAGCAAAAATTAAAAAGATAATAGAAGATTTTTTTTCCCATTACAGGGAAAACCTTTTTGTAAAGAACCCACAAGAAAAGTCTAATGTAAAAAAAATACCTGCAAAATATTGAATAAGGTTTGCATGTGTCTTGTAATCAGATGTAAGAACTCAGGTAAATACAGATAATTATACAGAAGTAGAATTCATAGAATCACAGATTTATAAAATGGGTTGGGTTGGAAGAGAATTTGAAAGTCACCTAGTTGTAACCCCTCTGTCATGGGCAGAGATGACATCCACTCTACCAGGTTGCTCAGGGCCCCATCCAGCCTAACTTAGAATACCTCCAAGGGCTGGGGCGTCCACAACTTCTCTGGGCAACCTGTTCCAGTGTCTTAGTGCCCTCTGAGTAAAGGATTTCTTCTTAACATCTAATCTAAATCTCTCCTCTTGTAGTTTAAAAACATCCCTCCTTGACCTATCACTCTCTGCCCATGTAAAAAGTCTCTCTCTCTCTCTCTTTTCATAAGCCCCTTTTAGGTACTGGAAGGTGCTATAAGGTCTCCCCAGAGCCTTCTCTTCTCCAGGCTGAACAACCCCCTCTCTAAGCCTGTCTTAATAGAAGAGGTGCTCCATTCCTCTGATCATCTTTGTGGCCCTCCTCTGGACTTGCTCCAGCAAGTCTTGTCCTGAGGACCCCAGAGCTGGATGCAGTATTCCAAGTGGGCAGAGCAGGGGGGCAGAATCACCTCCCTCTATGCAGACCAGGATACAGATGGCTTTCTGGGCTGCAAGCACACACTGTTGGCCAAAGGAAGTTTATATCTTAAAAGTATCTTGAAAGTTTCAGGCCTCAAATAGGAGAACAGCAGTTCAGTTTTCAGTTCAGTTCATCTTGGAGAATGTTAAAATTTTGTAATGAAAATTACATGCAATTTATACAACAATGGGTGTAGTCCAGCCAAGAGGGATCACATCATAAGCAGATATTCCTAGAGAAGTGTAACTCTTAGCAATATTAAAAGAGGAGGATATAAAGCTGTTGAAACATGAGGAGGATATGCTAAAAATGAAAAAGGGGGAAGTAAAACTTGAAAAATATTCCATGACGGTTAAAATTTGTCAGTGAAAGACAACATTTGGATCGTATAATAGCCAAACCAAAGACCAATGTAGCAGATTTGCTGGGCTGCTGCTGGTGGTGTTTTGTTGTTTCTTTAAGGTATTGGGCTCAGTTTTAAAACACTTTACACTTCACTTTTAAGGAATGAGTTTTCTTGGAATAGAGGAGACAAATTACTAGATGTGAACAAACCATTTCACATATTTTCTCAAGATTAAGAAGGTAAAATATGTTCTTATTAAAGGCTTCCTTTGACAACTAGTAATTCCTTCTGAATATGTTTGGATCAAGAAATACCACTTTTTGCAGCCTCCCAGACAGTATAAAAAGCCCTACAG
Organism: Pseudopipra pipra; assembly: GCF_036250125.1. Lineage (NCBI taxonomy): Eukaryota > Metazoa > Chordata > Aves > Passeriformes > Pipridae > Pseudopipra > Pseudopipra pipra. The sequence goes on along the minus strand of NC_087553.1, from coordinate 35,088,205 downwards.
AAGCAAAATTCTACCTCAATCCTTGGGAGAAGCTTGCAGAAGGAAACAAACATACACGTGAACCACAATGTAACATTTGAATTCAAGTTTTGCTACCCTCTTCCATGGTAGATTCTATATAGAACCATTTAGATTGGAAAAGACCCCTAAGATCTATTCGAACTGTAAACCTAAAACTTCCAAGTCCACCACTGAACCATGACTAAACTAATCACCATGTCTACACAACTTTTAAATACCTTCGGGGATGGTCAATCAACCACTTCCCTCAGCAGCCTGTTCCAGTGCTTGACCAACCTTTCAGTGGAGAAATTTTTCCTAATATTCAACTGAAATTCCCCCTTGAGGCCATTTCCTCTGTTCCTATCTCTTGTTACCTGTGAGATGAGCGTGATAACCATGTGGCTACAACCTCCTCTCAGGTAGTTGTAGAGAGCAATAAGGTCTTCCCTGAGCCTCCTCTTCTCCAGGCTGAACAACCCCAGCTCCCTCAGCCTCTCCTCATCAGACTTGTGCTCCAGACCCTTCAAGAGCTTTGTTGCCCTCCTCTGGACATGTTCCAGCACCTCAATGTCTATTTTTAATGAGGGGCCCAGAATTGGACACAGGATTTGAGGTGCAGCCTCACCAGTGCCTAGTACAGAGGGATAATCATTTCCCTGGTCCTTCTGGCCACACTGTTTCTGATACTGGCCAGGATGCCATTGGCCTTCTTGGCCACCTGGGCACACTGCTGGCTCATGTTCTGTCAGCTGACAGCCAACACCCACAGGTTCTTTTCCACCAAGCAGCTTTCCAGACACTGTTCCCCAAGCCCATAGAGCTGCAGGGGGTAGTTGTGACCCAACTGCAGGACCTGGCACTTCGCCTTATTGAACCTCATACAACTGGGCTTGACCCGCTGATCCAGCCTGTCCATATTTTCCTGTTGATAATTTTTATCCATTTATGTATGCTATTCTAAGCATTAAATGTGTGGTATGGTGGTGCTTCTTATTTTATTGAAACAGAAAGCAGTAGTTGCATAGCAACTTTAGGTTGGCTTTTTTTCTTGATTTGTCAGAACAGTTGAAAAGTTTCTAAATTTAATATATTTCTAGACTTATTTTACATCTCTTGAATGTAAATTAATTACTCTCAGTGATGACTCTCTTTGTGTCCTGGTATCTTTCATTCTCTCCTGACAGTGTTTTAAAAATATTTTTGACATTCTGATGTTGCTCTCTGAATAAGAAGGTACTGAATTGTGTACGACCTGGCCTTACAGTTAACTTAATCTTACTAACACTAACCCAGAAAAATCTGTATTTCTCTATATTGTCATTGCATTATAGTGATTCAAAGTCTCTTTTCTTCTGTGCAGCTTGAGCTGAGGTTGTTTTTTACTTTTCAGTATACATCAGTAATTCAGAATGACATTGGCAAACTGCAGTTAAAACCATTAATTTTGCATCCAGCATGAAGTATGAAATACCTTACACAACTTTTTTTCGGCTAACTTCATATTACATGACCAAAGAAATTTTGTCATTCTCACTGGGATTTCTTGAGAATGGCAAACCTTAGATGGTCTCAAGTATCAAGAATTGAGACCATGTGCCAAGACCAGCTCTTGAGTGTATGTTAGTATTTACAATTATGTGACTTGATCAAGGCCACACAAATAGTCTATAGCAGAGGCAGCACAGCGTGCTTCAAATAAACATTCAATTGCTATAGCCAGAATGCAGGATTTTTTTCATTCTGTTCTCTTGCCACACTCCAGCATGTTAATAGCTGTAATCAGTGACACAGCACAGTTCAAAAGATAACATCTTCCTCTAGGAGTTGTTCCTGATGTAATCGCCAAAGTACAGATCATACTGAATCTTGCAGACAGAAGTACTGCAGAAAACTGTAGGCAGCTCTGCTTGTAAAAACTGAGGTTTTAGAAACAATTTCTTTTTTCAGTCTGCTGTTTCACAAATGATTTCACCTTTCAGCAATATGCAGTGACAAACAGCTGATTTTGGAGAAGCAATTTTTAATTAAAACCTGTTTCTCATCCTTTTTGTTTCAGTTAATGATTGCCAGGAGGTGTTGCTAACCCCAGGCCCTTTTCAATACATTCTGAGCATCCTTATATCCTATCACCTTCCACAGAAATGATGGGTACTCAGCATCTATGGTAAGTGGGATGACATAGATATTTCTCTGGCAGCTGAGCTATGCTAAATGAAAGGTCTCTACTGATAGGTTCTTAGTTTTTTAATTATTTCTTCATGAAAATAAATTACTTCCAGTCAATAACATTACCCTAAAAATCTAGAAGTACAGAATAAAAAGTTGTGGCAGTTTTAAAAGTAAATAACTTTTGATAGGATGTTCATGATTTAACAGTTTTCAGTGCTTCCTAAATCAAGTCTTAAAGTCGTAATACATATGCATTCATGATAATTTATTTCATGATTGATTGGGGATTTATTACCTAAGTTTGAGATAGGATCATGTGGCTAAATTTAGAGCACTGAGTGTTTTTGCTCATTCATTCCTTCAAGAAAAGAGTCATTAACTATAATATCTATAAAATGCTGCTTTCAAAACTACACCAGACCTTTTCCATCAGAACAGTTACTTTCAACATTATTATTTTTGTTCCATGTATTTGGTAGGTTATACAATGAAAGTGTTCTGATTTAGGCATTGAAACACAGAGTTTGTCTGGCTTACTGGCTCGTTTCTCTTGTTAACTGGCTTCTTCAGGAATTTGGTGAGCTAATTTTATAGAAACTATTAATAAAATTTACTTTCATTAAAATCTAATTGGCTCAGACCATTTGATGTTTTGTTGTGAAGATGGCAAAACACAGGAGTTTTATCTATGGCTATACACAGAGAAGTCCAAAATGGTACAGCTCCATACAGCCCTTTTTGCTCTACTGACTGTGATGCATCAGCCTTGGAAACATACACAGAAAAAAAGAAAATACTTTTACTCCTTTCCTCCAGCTGATACATAAAATACCACCAACCTAAACCCTGAAACAGACACACAGTGAACACTGCAGCTTCCAAATGCGCCCCCTAATAACTTATAATAAACTACCATGCTACTTAAAACAAATGTTATACTGTATGAGTAGGGTTCAAAACTGTTAGAAAGGAAAGGCTGTCTGACAGAACAGTGTTTCTGCTGACACAGAATATTGCTGCATAGATATTGCAAAGATGACATAAGGGAAAAAGTTTAGATTGGAAGATAAGGAACTTTGCTCATGAAACTAGGTTACATAAATAAAAGGATGAGGGAATAACAGTGGAATGGTTACACAATTACCACCAAAAAAATACTTCATCTACCATCCAAGTGAGGACTTAGCCTTCTTGCATTGTGTTTTCACTCCAATTCAGCATACAAGTATCTTGATGTACAGCTAGGTGCTCAAAGAAATTGTCTAGCACAATGAGTAGCTTTATATTTTTCTACTTCAGCTAATAAAAAAAGCAGAGCTTGTCTTTTTCTATACAATCCAGTCAGTAGAGGGACGGTTCTGTGAGCTACACATGAATTAAACAGCACTGTGCAAGGTGAACAGCAGGAAATAGAATAATTATTGCTGAAAGATTACATGACTGGAAGAGACTTACAAATACTTAAATAATACTCTGTCCAATGTGTCTTGTATTGGGTTTTTTCAATTGAGGCATTTTATGCCTGATGATTATAAGCATTAAGAAAACAAAGCTTCATCTTCAGAAAAATGAGGACATTTCTTCAGGAAGAAAAAAGGAAAACAAAGCCAAACCCAAGTAAATAAGAAGTTACTTCAAAGGAATTCACCTTATGTAAAAGATGTAGCATTCCCACCAAGTTGTGGTTGCTTCTAAAACAGAACTAATTATCCCCATATGACTTGTAATTGCAAATACAAAGAGAACAAATGTGGGTATCAAACTCTTAATGCCAAAATAATTTGTGAATCATCCTACCAAAGGTCACATCGAAGTTGCATACTGGCTTTTGAATAGAGCCTTTAGGAAAATACTTAGGAAATCTGCTGATATGCTTAAAAAGAAGAAAAAAATCCACCCCGATGGTTCAAGAAATTATTTTAGAACATTTAACAACTTATGGACAACTTATTTCAGCATGCACAGGTTCAATTCCACACTAATCTCTGCTTAGTACCATGGTTCTCCACATACAGTAAACACTCAGAGCATGCTATGTATCTGAGATTAGAAACTGGCCTCTCAGTCACTAAGTAGGCTTTTCTTTAAGTACATACATATCCTATTTAAAATGTGAGGGCCCGCTTTCTAATCTCCATCAAGCAGGATGCAGTTAGCAGACACCTACAAACGTTCAACAATGCATGTCAATCTGATGATTTCTCAGATGTACAGTGATATATGTCACAAATGTAGCATGGACTCAGGCGCTAAATCTCTAGAGAATAGTCAAGCTGACACAGGTGCTTTAGAGGCCTATTTGTGTTTTAATGGATGTGGAAGGGAAGATTTATATGCACAATTCATTTTATTGCTAGGAAGAGTTATTTGTTACATGACATGAGAAAAACCAACATCTTCCAAGCAAAATATAACATCTCACACAGGACACGCACCTGAAGCAGCCATCGATATGATATCAAGGCATTATAAGACATTATAAGGCATTGTTTCTAGTTATGGATACGACGTTGAAGCAAGAAAGCAGCCGATTCGTTTTCAGGTCTGAGAAGCCTAAAAGCTGATTTTCCACAACCAGCCGAGCCCCTCTCCTGTGCGTTCCCGGCGCGTGTTACATCCCCAAGCCCCCGCAGCGCAGGGAGCTGGTGCCGGGAGCCGAACGCTCCCTATCCCCTTCCGCCGACCGCCACCTGCCGTCGGGCCGGGCGGTCCTGTCTGCGGGGCGAGGGGCAACTGCCCCGAAAGGCTCTTCCACAGAACGGGGGAGAGCCTTTAAGGATGTTCTTCCAGGTCACCTGTAGGTGAAAAGGGTTAATAATTCTGGGGAGATGCAATGTCTTTTCGTTGGAACGAGGATAATGCTGGAAAAAAATATGTCCGTTGGGGCTTCATTCCCCTGCATAGGAGCTTCTGGGAAAAGAAATCCATGACCAGCTAAGAGATGGGTGCTTACTATACAGCATAGATTGCTCAGTCCATAACTGTTGGTGCAGATCAAGGAACAGGAGAGTGTTTGGAATATGTTGCCCAGACACTGGTATCAGCATGCCAACTTTATATTAAAAACTATTAAAACTATTAAATATTAAATTTTAAATTCAAACTATTAAATTATTAAAGTTTTGAATCAGTCACTGGTCCATTATTTTTTCACTATTACTTTAACAGAGAGGCAATAAGTAAAAACTACCTATAAAATCAAACTTTTCTGCAAGCCATATCTTCATTTCTTGTCAGAAAGACACTCACATTATTTAGTGGATTCAAAGGTAATTCACATTATAATCCTTCCATAGCTAATGCACACAGTTATAATTTTAGGAACCCTTTGTGTTATGTATTGCTTAAAATTAGTGATAAATAGCTCTAATGGAAGCAGAAGGCAATTACAGCGGAAGTAAATCGGGGGTCCTTTGAAGTGTTATTATAGCTGTTATCAAAATTAAATACATTTGTTGCCTCAATCAAGAGAAAAGGCAGTAAGGTGAATGGTAAACTATTTTTAATACATGCATAAAATGTTTCATCTGGAAAAAAATATGGGACATATTTTTGGATTATTGTTTTCTTAATTTCTGGATATTTTAAATCTTAGCAAGAAGTCCAGACAACAATTCATAAGAAGTCTTTAGAGTTTCAGTCTAGCAAAAATATTTGCTCATAAACAACTTTGCTCAGAGCTGATCTGAAATACATGTTTTAGGAAAAGGTTTAAGATGAGCCTTCAAAATCACTGATAAATAGGAGTACCAAGTACTTCTCATGAAAATTTTCTCAGTTTGTTGTTAAGACTACTGAACTCACTAGAATAACAAATATTGTCTTACTGAAATGAGTTTTAAAGTTCAAGAGTGGGAGAAGTATTCATATCCCTTGTGAAAAGTTTGTACAGAACTGTATGTCCTTCTGTTTCATGCAAGATAAACTGTACAAAAGATATAATCATGTCTGTCCTCAAGAGGTATTATTGTGTATATGACATTCACGTAATAACGCTACTATAAAGTGCAATGAGGCCAATATTTTATAGGAATCACAGAATCAACCAGGTTGGAAAAGACCTCTGAGATCATTGAGTCCAACCCATGACCCAACAACACCCTGTCAACTAGACCACAGCACTAAGTGCCATATCCAGTCACTTCTTAAATACCTCCAGGGATGGTGAATCCATCACCTCCCTGGGCAGCCCGTTCTAATGCTTGATCACTCTGCAAAAAATTTCTTTCTAATGTCTAACCTAAACCTCCCCTGGCAGAGCTTAAGACTGTGCCCTCTTGTCCTACTGCTGGTGGCCTGGGAGAAGAGACCTATGCTCACCTGGCTACAACCTCCTTTCAGGGAGTTGTAGAGAGTGATGAGGTCTCCCGTGAGCCTCCTCTTCTCCAGGCTAAACAGCCACAGCTCCCTCAGCCTCTCCTCACAGGACTTGTGCTCCCTTCACCAGCCTCATTGCCCTTCTTTGGACCTGCTCCAGCACCTCAATGTCCTTCCTGAACTGAGGGCCCAGAACTGGACACAGTACTCGAGGAGCTAACATTTTTTGTTGAATTTATTAGTGTGAAATTCATCAATCATAGAGTATCAGAACATACAAACTCTGCCATTTATTACCAGAGTTCTCAATTCATGATATACAAAACAACAGGCTGGTGATCTGGAAGAATAAGTTTTCTGCTTCTCTGCAAGTGGGTGGCAAAATACAAAGAGAAGCGCATTACAAGGAAAGCAAACACTGGTGGGAGTCACCTCTTCTCTTAGTCATGGGATCACCCAGAGCACGACCAGCTCAGCACAGGCATGGGATCCATCACAGCACCTCACCAGGCCAAACAGAACTGAGAAAACCCACAGTAACCAACAAGAAACCCCCAAATTCCCACTCAAGAATTATAAAAACCTGAAGGAATAGGATCTCTGAGACTGGGAAATTTGTGTCAGGTGCAGAGTTTCTCTAGACTTCTATCTGTGTTGGAGCCAGAAGTAATTAACTTATGCATAACACCTGCATAGATGGGTTGTATTCTACAAATATGCTTCAAGCAGTTAGATGCCCATCTGAAAACATAACCTGCCTGCAGAAGGTAATCAAGGAAAAGAAGTTGTGGGCACCGCTGGAAAGCCAATGGATCTCAGAACTAACTGTCACTTTTTAAAAATTGTGCAAAAAATTGCTCTATACCACAGCAAACTCAGGCAAACTGAAGATTATTGGCTCAGGGTTTTAAGAAGGAGAAGCAGTAGGCAGCAGCACCATGAACTGTGCTTGCCAGGGCTGGTACAAATCTACAGAAATTTATCAAAGATAACAATCAATCAGTAGGGAAATTGTGCTTTCTTGGCCACCCAAACACTATGACTTAAATTTAAGTGGTTGATGGTTGCATTTATTTTTGTTCACCAGATAACAGACAACACCTTAACATTCACCTTGGCAAAACATGGTGGAAAGCTTTATCCAGCTTTTGTCAAGGACACATTTCCTTATGAGCATATGTAAAATTAAGTGCTTCATGTAGAATGTTTAAACATAGCTTTCCTGTCAGCTGTAATTGTTTTAATGACCTCTTTGAATGAGTATGAATCCTGACTAATTACATAATACAGGGACAGATTCTTGATATTATTTTGATATACATAATAAAATGAAAGCTAACAGCCATTCCTGGTAGTAGTACACATCCCATAGTATTTTACAAGTTTGAGTAACTATACAAAGCCAGGATCTTTACAGAAACTAGAATTTCTTATATTTGGAGAAGAAGAGGAACAAGAAGGTTTGGGTTTCTTTATGATTTCATTTTAATGTATTTTCTGTGCACATAGAAATCTGAACATTGTGCTATAACTACTGAAAAGAAAAAACAAAACGGAACAAACTTCAAGCAGTCTTTTAATAAGAAATAATGAGGCAAAGGAGAAAAAGCCCTCAGACAAAACAAAGATCAAACTACATCATTTTCCTTCTGTCTCCAGCAGAGCTGTGGCTCTTAGATTCCAGGCAGATGTATATCTATGTGCGATTTCAGAAGGAGGCACCCATCACACACACCGAAAGACGAAAAGCTGTTCCTAACACTAAGAAACTTTTCACACATCTTAAACATGAACAGACGTTGAGTAAAGGCAATGACTTTCTTAAACTATGCAAAGTGGTATGTATACCCATTTATAATATTCTGCCTTCTTCACAAACAGATTTACTCTCACACATTACACTTTGTAGGCTGCAATATTAGCTCAAACTACTACAAAAATTATTTGCACTGCTGCACTGGATTCTGACTTCCAGTGGCTGAGATGAAAGCACATCCTTCTTTCTGCCAAAACATGAGCTGATTCAGGCCAAGGATAGGGCATGTCTTCCCTGTTAGAGAGGTTACAATATCTGAAGCTGCTGAAGACAGTTGTTTCAGAACATCATCTGGTAACTTTTTGAGTAATATAACAGATAAAACATTCTCCCCAAAACTACAAAGCAGCAGCAGGTAAAGAGGGAAAGGCAAAAAATGTCAAATCCATTAGAATAGTCATTCAATGCCACAGAATTCAGAATATGCACAGCCTGTTTCTGTGAGTTTTCACTTCCAGCACTTAGTAGGTTTCAAGTTAAAGAATGTTTTTTTTTACTTTCACGCAAAGAATATTTAACATTGCAAGATAAAATAAATTTTTAAAAATTTGGAAAAAAATCATAGATTATCTATGTGCAAGATGCTAATTTCTATCTTTACTTCAAGTTTAAAACAAAGCAATACTCCTGCAGAAAAAAAAACCAAACAAACAACAAACCAAAACAAAGAGCAAAAAAGCCAATTTCTGTTGTAAATGGATAGTCAAAACATCCTTCAAATTTTCTTGCATTTTCTGTAGAAATATGTATCCCTAAGCACAGTTAAAGGGCATACCAGGCTATTAGATCTCCAGTCTTCTCTACTTGGCAGCACTTGTGTTTTTCTACCACATTAGGTCACTTACTGATCTTTCAGAAGAGAATGTAATATATAGCTTGTGCTCATTTTGATCTGCATTCACTGGAGGTAGACGCATTGAACTTTAAGGCTTTAATATATGCTTTTAGCCCAAATACACAGACATTAGCAGAACACAGACAAAATACACTTACCAGGATAGGAACACAAGGGTAACAGTGATCAGTCATGTTAACCTGCCCTTCAGCAACAGCAAGAACAAGCTACTTTTTGAAAAGAAAACTACAGTTTGAAGTTTGTCAGGAAGCCATCAGAAATAGTCTGACACCTTCAAAAGCTTAAAGGGAACCTTTCAGAAAATTTCCTTTTTAAAGAGCAATTCACATATCAAAGCAGATTTCAGTCTGATTTAGTGTTTAAACACACACCATTTGACATGAAATAATAGTAACAATCAATGGCTATATAGGATCACTAGGAAATTTAATGGAAATATAACAATTATTTTCACGGTTATGAAATCCACTCAACACAAAAGTATTTCTGAGTACTCTTATATGTCATTAAGTTATATTCATTTTGAACTTCATTTCCACCAACAGACAGTTATTACAAAGTTGGTATATGTTGGAAAGAGACAAAAAATATAAATCTGTTCACTTGTTCATTGAATCAGCTGTTGGGAATTATTCTGCAGAGATGTATATAACTGAAAATATATATCTGTGTTATATATATTTCTGTGTATATATATTTGCATATATATATAATGTTAAAATAATATCAGTGCAAGAGGATATTTGTCATAGGAGAATCTCTTCTGCTGTTAAATGAAGACAAAAGAAATCCTGTATTAAGTTTTGAAGTGAGACAGTTTTTTGCTCCTACACAGATGCTTCATTTCTGACATACCAAATGATCAATGTCAGTGTGATGCAGCTACCTGATGAATAATGGTATCCTTGTTGAGACAGTTGTAAACTCTTGATCATGGCATGCAATACCAAGCTTTATTTCAACAGCTACTCTATGTTAACAGCTCTATGTTAAGAGCATACTACATAGCAAATGCACTGGAGGATCTGAGAGTGCCACATACACATGAAAATACAGTGCAGTAAAAAAGGTGAATTTTGAGTACTGATTCATTTTGATTTTATGTAAATAAGTGATAGCTTGAGTAAACGGATTAGTTCACATAAATAGATTCAATTTATCATCTCATTTCAATTTAATAAAGCACTTCTATTTGACATTTTTAAACTTAATTATTCTGGAAAACAAAGCATGAATCTAGCTCCAGTACTGAGAAGTACAGAGAAATATCTAACCTAACAGAAAGTCTAAGAAAACTGCAATTCACCTACATCATAATATCATCTAGTACAGAAGTGACTGCTGCACAATGAATGCACTATAGGCTTAAATCCAGACTGTAATAGCTGTCTGTACTTCAAGGACAGTATTATGTGCTCCCTTTGAAGGCCATTGTCTTGATCTAGCATACAATTTTATGAAACTGTATAACTAAACTTACTGTCTAAAGTAGTTTCTGCAGGAATCATAAACCTCATGTTCTCAGGAATTAGCGTCAAATCTAGTTTTGTCACTTTGTTATCCTGGAGTACGTGTAGAAGCATCACCTTACTTAATACTTCAATAAGCTCTGAAATTATTTTTGGGCTTCCAAATCAGTCCTCATGAATCCTTACAATAATATAAAAGAAATTTTTTTCTTATTTCCTTAATTCTCAGAGGTAAAACTGTAACTATAGAGACTACAGCTGCTGAAATATGCAGTGCCCAAGTGTAACTTGGCACTGAAGCACAGCTTTCAACAGGATTTTGGCAGTTCTGCACAGTGGAACACGTACTTCCACAAGATGGTGCTCTTTCTTTAAAAATCCAAGTCTAATGTGCTTAACAGGAAAAATGTCCAAAACTATACGAGACTCAACTCCATTTTAACTGTGCAAGTATTTTCAATGATACAACACCAGAGTATGCATAATAAAATGTTTTGAATAGTAAACAATGAAGATAAAAGAGACTAATTTGCTTGAGAACATGGGATTTAAAGCACTGTAGTCTCTGGCCAGTGACCTCCTGGCAATCCAGCTGAGGTCACATAAAAGGTGTCTTGTGCCTTGTTTCCCAAGACAACGTTCACCATGGCAAAGTTATGGGAAGCCAAGGGACCACATCAGCGGTTCTGCAGCAGTGGCAGCAGGTGTCAGGGTGCTGGGTGTGTGGAGCTGTGGCTGCCTGCCCTGGTAGGAGACAGAGCTCCACAGCTCTGGTGTGTCCTGGGGAGCTTCACCCCACACCTTTCATGGGCTACAAGGGTCACCTGCAGCACTGAGTGATGTAAACTGGACATTTGGTTTCAAAGTATCAGACTGGATGTGCAGAGTCTGGAGTTCATTTCCTATTTTTGCTTTGAACTCATTACTGAGGAGTTGGTTCAGATGGGTTCCAGACAGATTTAGACACACCCTTCAAGTCTGTGACAGCTGGGATTTGCTCCATGTAAAAGCTTCACTGAGAGCAATAGTGTAGTGGGTTGACCCTAGCTGGATTCCACGTACCCACCAAAGCCACTTTATCACTCCCCTCTGCAACTGAGCAGAGAAGGAAAAATATAACAAAGAGTTCATGGGTTAAGGACCAGCAGAGATCACTCACCAATCATCGTCATGGGCAAAACAGACTCAAAGTGGGGATATTAATTAAATTATTACTAACAAAATCAGAGTAGGATAATTAGAAGTAAAACAAATCTTAGAAACACCTTCCTCCCAGCCTTCCCTCCTTCTCCCTAGCAGCACAGGGAGACAGGAATGAGAGTTATGATCAGTTCATCACAGGTTGCTCCTGCCACTGCTAAGAGAGAGGAGTCCATCCCCCGCTCCATCGTGGGGTCCTTCCCACGGGCAAAAGTTCTTCATGAACTGCTGCAACATGGGTCACTTTTCCACAGGGTCCAATACCCACACGGTGCAGTCCTTCAGGCACAGGCTGTTCCAACTTGGGTCCCCCGCAGGGTCATAAGTCCTACCAGGAAACCTGCTCCAGTGTGAACTCCTCTCTCCATGGGTCAACAGGTCCCTGCCAAAACCCAGGACCCCACTCCAGCACAGGCCTCCCATGGGGTCACAGCCTCCCTCGGGCATCCACCTGCTCCAGTGTGGGTCTCCTCCATGGGCTGCAGGTGGATCTCTGCACCCCCGTTGACCTCCATGGACTGCCGGGAGACAGCCTTTTCTCACCGTGGTCTGCACCACAGGCTGCATGGGAATCAGTGCTCCAGTGCCTGCAGTACCTCCACCCCCTTCTTTTCCACTGACCTTGATGTCTGCAGAGTTGTTCACATGTTCTCACTCCACTTTTCTCTGGCTGAAAATTCATCTGTGCAATAACTTTTTTTCCTCAAATATGTTATCACAGAGGTGTTACTATCATTCCTGATTGGCTCAGCCTTGGCCAGCAATGAGTCCATCCTGGCACTGGCTCTGCTGGACATGGGTGAAGCTTCTGGCAGCTTTTCATAGAAGCCACCCTTGTATCCCCTCTTGCTACCAAAATCTGGCCACACAAACCCAATACATAGGGTTATTCCCAGAGTCAGAAACTCTACACAGTAAGCAGAATTGTCAAACACAAGTTTTTGATCTCTCTTCATTTTGTTTCCTCACTTGGGAAATATAAGATGGTTACATGCCTGAGTCCTGTGGGAATGAGGTTAGCACAAATACAATAAAGTTGTGAGTTACTCATAGGGACAGATAAATAACAAAAACACACATAGTAAAGTAAAATATTAATAGACTGGTAAAGTTCTGCTTTTGATGAAAAAGACAAGCTTCACTGGGAGTTGTGCAAACACTTCTGAAACCTGAACCCTTGGTCCAATGAGGCATATGTAATATTATATTTATTGATCTTAGCCCATTTTCATTAACTTAACTTTTGCAGTTGTTGACATTTGTTTCCCCTGAAAAAAGTTTCCTCTTGTGACCTGAATTGCCCCTAGTCATATGAAAAATTCTTTTATCAACAAATAAACTTGAACCGTAATTGGTAACAGAGATACTGTAGCAATCACATCGTCACAGCAGAAGTCTACATTTTGTTAAAGTGCTATGAAAAAGCAGGTTATACAGTGAATAATATTGCATGACATTGGAAGTGGGCACTGGGCAGAATTAAAAGATACTTTAAGACTTCTCAAATACATGGGTAAAACATTGCTATGTGAATGAGAAGTAGAAGTATGTCAGATAGGTAGCAGGGAAGCTAGGGAGACTGGGAGACAAGTGTGCTTACAAGACCAATTTCCATTTAAAAAACACTCCTCTCCCTCCTCTACCTTCCCCCAGGTAATCCTCTTTCCTTATTAACACAAGGCACCCAATTTCTTCCCTTAGGTTGACAAGAAGGGTTCAGCACAGGACTGTCTCCTTCTCTGAAGGCTTAGGAGAAGTTACAAGGACAGCAGTTGCGAGTCACAAGTCCAGAGATCAACATCTTCTCTTTCTGATGCTGATGAGAATCATCCACAATTCTCTTCATAGCATGTCCAGTGCCAAGAACAGTAGGAATGTGTACAGTCTGCTGAAACAAGCAGGGTTGCAACCTCTCTCCCCAGGTACAGGCTCAGGAAGCAGTTCCCTCTAACCAGGCTAGTACCATTCTCTCTGGTCTCCTCATACTCATAAAAAATAAAGTGATAGAGATTCACTTAAGCTAAGTAATCAAGAGCAAAAATAAAACAGAGGAAAGCCTCTTTCTATTTCCTTTTTATTGTGATGGCTGGAACTTGCATCAGCTCACAGAAAATATGTGATCTGATCCTTGTATCAGTGGATCCAGCTAGGGAGAAACACAGATTAAGTTCAGTTTGCAGGATATTACTCCAGGACACTCTATCTGTTGTGCACACTGTTTTTCTTTACTTGTCCCTTCTCTCTTCAAAGAAAATATCCAAGAGATGCCAGTATGTGAAAGGATTATCACCTGTTGCCAACCTTAGAAATGCCCACTTGAACATGGAGCATAACTTCCATGCCCTCAGGAGACCAGTTTTGCCCAAATCATCTGCTGATTCCCAAAAATTGTTAACTGCTTCAGATGACACTGAGTACTATTGGCAGTTTCTCCTTCCTGCTAGTGAGGGAATCAGGCTTAGGTGGCTCAGCTTTTCTTTTTGAAAGAAATCATATGTCAGGGAAGCTTACTACAACATTCTTTTCTGATCAGTAATGTTCAGGATGACTAATGAGTTGCAGTGACTCAAATTTCAGATACCTTGAAGTCTTCATTATTTCTAAGATGGCTGGTTCAGTGAACAAAATGACCCAATAATTCTTTGAAACTGCAGCATTGATGTGGGCCAGGAAGCTAAGGAAGTTTTCTGAGTAGCTGTAAATGTTTCAATAATTAATGCTGCAGGTGGCTGGTTTGCTTTAGATCTCAATTCTAGTATCAAGAGAGCTCAACTGGCAGGAGACTTTCCAACACTTAGCTACATTGTGCAGAAATACAGGGGGAGAGAGATGGGACTTCATATCCCTGCCACCCCCATCAACACCCTGATGCTGTGCAAATCCTGCAAGTCTCTTTAGCTGCTTCATCCTGGATTCCAGATTTACCAACATACAGAGAAATTATAAAACCTTTTTGTAAACTTGAGTGCTGCCAGCTCAGTGAGACCATGTTATAGGAATTAGGAGAGGAATTCAAGCTGAGCTAAAGTCTCGTACTAAAGGGCCATCTGTACCACAAGGTCTATGCTCATTTTCCCGATTCAAAACAAAGGTGTGTCCAAGTCCATCTATGCAGGGTCAGCATCTAAATGCAGGCTGAGATTGTAATTTCAATTAATTCTGATTCACGGTGGGCATAAGCAATAAAATGGGAATTAGTCAGTAGATGAAAAATTAACAATTCTAAATAAGAATTCAAAGTTACAGTCTGAAGTGGAGAGGTTCAGACATAATTTAGTCCCCTGTCTTCATGTTACATATAGAATCACAGAATCATTGAATCATTAGGGTTGGAAAAGACCTCCATGATCATCCAACCCAACCTTCAAATTAATAACACCATGCTCACTAAACCATATCACAGTGTCATATCTACTCATTTTTTGAACACTTCCCGGGATGTTGAATCAACCACTTCCCTGGTCAGCCTGTTGCAATGCTTGACCACTCTTTTCATGAAGAAATTTTCCTAATATTGAACCTGAACCTCCCTTGGGCAACCTGAGGCTGTTTCCTCTTGCCCTGTCAATGGTTGCCTGGGAGAAGAGGCCAATCCCCACCTTACTATAACCTCTTTTTAGGTCGTTGAAGAGAGGGATAAGGTTTCCCCTGAGATTCCTTTTCTTCAGGCTAAACCCCAGCTCCCTCAGGTACTCCTCATAGGACTTACTCTCTAGACCCTTCAGCAGCTTTGTTACCCTTCTCTGGACATGTTCCAGCACCTCAATGTCTTTTTTTTAGTGAGGAGCCCAGAACTCAACACAGGATTTGAGGTACAGCCTCGCCAGTGCCAAGTACAAGGCACTGTACTTCCCTGGTTCTGCTGGCCACACTATTCCTGATACCAACCAGGATGCTGTTGGCCTTCTTGGCCACCTGGGCACACTGCTGGCTCATGTTCAGTTGACGACCAACACTCACAGGTTCTTTCGCCCTTGGGCATCTTTCCAGCCCATAGCACTGCAGGGGGTTGTTGTGACCCAATTGTGGGAGCCGGCACTTCACCTTATTGAACCTCCTACAACTGGCCTCAGCCCACTGATCCAGCCTGTCCACCTCTGCAGATCAACACTCCCACTCAACTTGGTGTCGCCTCCAAACTTACAGAGGGTGCACTCCATCCCCTTGTCCAGATCATTGATAAAGATATTAAACTGGAATAATCCCAAAACTGAGCCCTAGGGAACACCATTTGTGCTATGTTTGTAGCAGCACAGCGGATTTGAGACAATTGCAAAGATTAATCCTAGAAATAATAATTAGCTATCACTTCCTGCTCTATGACAGTTTATACTATTAAATTCTCCTAATATGCTGGTAACCAGCTTTCCCCTAAGATTTTGATACTCTCTGTAATGAGAATTGCTGATGTCTGGGAAATACTCTGATAAGTAGAAATTTTAGGTAGGAGTGCTATTTTATAGGCAGGTTTGTGGTATTTTTTCATTTTAAATTAAATATACTAGAATTAAGAAAGTTTTACACAAGCAGGCAGAACCTTTTTTACTTCTCAATAAATTTAAACAAACATATTCTAGGAAAATAAGTTAAATACATTTCTCTTGAAATACACTATCAATAAAAATATCAATAGTGGTAATCACTTTTTCTAACATAGATGGTACATTTTAAATGTAATTTCTTCTAGCATGGATCACAGAATATCCCAATAAGATTAGAATTTCAATTTTCTTCTACGAACAAGATTTGGCTCAGCCAGAAAAACCCTCTGGCAATGTATTAAGACAGTCTTTCTGCAACTTTGCTGTAGATACAGAGCAGAAGTTGTTTTTATGAAGCAAACAGGCATTTATGGCAATTTTTTAAAGGAAATCACTGACAAGGTTTTGAGAGAAACTCTTGTCTAATTTATTTATATTCAGTACAATTCAGGTACTGTCTTTACCCTGATTGTGCTATGCTTTAGGCACATAAAAGGACAATATGTATCATCATTTAGACAGGATACAGAGAGAAACAGAATAAACATCAAACAGATACGCTCCCCCATCATTCTTGCTTTTCCACATGTTGGCACAGCAAGGGAAAAAACCAAAATTCTCAGCTTCTAATGTTCTCAGAGATTCGTCAATGGTGGTTTGCTGTGGCTCACATGCAGAGGACACAACTGTAGAGAGCAAGTCAGAAGTGTGAAGCCTCAGAGAGCAAAGCCACAGGGACAGAACAATCTCTTAAGCAGCTGGGGAGAAGAGGAAACCAATTACATAAGGAGTAAAGAGGACTCGGAAGCTACAACCTAGCAAAAAATATTATTTTTTTTCTCATATTTTTGATGAAGAGTTGAAACCGAACAGGTTTTGATTTTTTTAATTGCAGAAATATGGAATAATCTGAAGCTGTAACAAAAAATACAAACTTTTTTTATCAGCAAACTATACTCTCAAAATCAAATGCAAACTCATATTTAAAGTTAAGGTTCCAATTCTATATGTTGTTTTCTGGAGGCTCAATAGACAAGTAAGTGGAAAAAAAAAAGAAGTTACTTTTCTATAGCTGAAAGTAAAAGTTCCATGAACCATTCTCCTTCACTCATACATTTTCTCACTTTCATTCCTTCTCAATCTGAAAGTACCTTTTACAAGGATAAAGTAATTGGATAATTGTATGGATCTATTCCTCCAGAGCTGGCAGAGGGTGTGAAGATTGATAAATGTCATGATGAACAGGGAAAATTTCAATCCTGAAACATCATCTGGGATGCTGGTTTGAATATGATGCAATAAGAAGGTACACTGCTCCTAATCATGATAGTTGCTTAGAAGATGTCCCAAGACAGTGTGATGCTGAGCTGGATACTTTCAAGTCTCATACTACTAGTATTAATTTTACAAATCCTACAATTACCATACAGAGAAAATGACAACACCTATCCTATGACTTTGAGGTGGCCCTTGCTCTGAAAGAGATAGTAAAAAGATATAGTTAATGTCTCCACAAAGTCCTAGCTATGTTTAGTCAGTGTTTCCTAATGATTCTTTCAAAATCTGCCTAATTGAGGACTTTAATTTGATGAGCAGATGTAAGAGTTAATCCAAATTCAGGGTCCAAACAGCTATTATTAGTAATAATAATTACTGCAACAGGTTGACTAATACACAATGCACGATTATTCACTCACTATGTCTCTATTGCTGTTTTTGAAATCTATGAAAAGTGGGGGGTTTAGTATTTATTTAATATTGTGGGTGGTTTAATTATTTTATTAACAAATTTTAATTATTAATAATTACTTAATTATATTTAACAAACCTTGGTTGCTGCTTTTTCTGGAAATGTATGAGTATTCTCATCTGAGAATGACTCCTTAAATGGACCCATTTACATCTTTACATAAGATTAAGCAATTTCTGATTTCATCATTCACAATTATAATTACAAAATTAACTTTGCATATCTAATAAAATTCCACATATCACTGAACATTCCTCTTAATACATTCATCTATTAAAAGCAAGCATGGTCTAGGAAATTTATATATATTCTCCAGCAAAAAATCAGGGAAAAGTTATTTCAGCACTACTTCTAGATGTTAAAACCACATATTCAAAGTGGAAATACTATACAAAATATGAGTGTGCTTGTTATGAGCTGCTACCAGCAGGTAGCAGTTTCTTTTGCAGAATTTTTGGCTATCTGCCAGTGGTAGTCATAACTGATACCTTTAGCAAGTTATGTGTTTTCATTTTGTTCCTATTGTACTATAGAATTGCAACAACATTATATAAAATGGTGACATTTATATGGTAGATACTTCGCCTAATAAAGGAAACATTATGGTAATAATATCTAAAAGGAGATATCTAAAAGGAAAAGCAGAATATTATGTAGTTCTCAAAATAAGATGATAAAAATGAGGGTGTTCTCACAATGTGGGTGATGTATGACCAAAAATGAAAAGATTAGAGGATTCCCAAAGCACCTCCACTACAGTCAGGTATAGACTTCAAAGCATAGCTCTTTAAACTTAGCCAGAGAGGCAGACAAAGGCATCTCAGATTTCTTTTTGTATCACAGGCAAGATCCTCACAGCTGAAGTGCCTCAGAGCTCTGCCCTGCTTCTGTCTTCTTAATAATTTTCTCCTGTTCATCATCTCTTCTCTAGCACTGTGTTTTGTTTGGTTTTATTTTTTTATGCAGAAGCAGTTTTGTGCCAAAAGCTTGTGAAATAATGCGTTTGTGAACTCAAGTCTGGACAACCTTGAAAATGTGCATGAAATTTAAATAAGCATTTTGTTAATTTTCGTTGAGAAAAAAAAGTAAAAAGGGCAGAAACTGGAGATTTTGGATATAAGATACACATTTGCTTTGCTCTTGGCTCTGGCACTGTAGTGTATACATATGAGACTAGAATTACGATGCAAGAACCTCTCTCTGTTTAGAAATTAAAATCCAAAGTAACTTACTACAAAATTTGACATATTCAATCTGAGTGTCTAAAATGAAGATGTTTCAGCCACTTCAGACACAATATATGGCAGTATCCAGGAGGAATTCTGTGGGCAGATCTGTGTAGTTGATCTTACTGGTCTCTTTCTAGACTTGCTAACAATGTCCTGAATCTGTTATTTCAGAGCATGAGGCATCTCCCCTTCCTCCCTTATTCCAAATGATTTATGTGCTAAATCTTAGAATTAATCAGAGAATGGATTTTTGGTTTTGTTTTTCCTTTTCACATAACATGAAGATCTAATATATGAGAATAAGTCCTTGGCAAGACTGAGAACAGTGTTCTTACTTTACAGTCCCTAACTGGTGCAAAATCACGTCACTCATCTATTCAGGCAGTCAGCTCATTCAACAGAACACCAGCCTGCAGAGAGGTTTCCAAATTTAGCTGAGAAATAAACAACAAGGAAAAAATATGCTGAAAATGGGACGCACATAATAAAATAGCAATCAAAAATGCATCACACCGGGATTCACCTTTTAATGTTTACCACTTCCAGCACAGAAGGGGAGGCAATAGACATAGCAGGGATGGTAGCAGGAAGACCAAAAAAGACCTTTCTCCCTCCAAGTTTTTATTTAATCTACATTTTTAAGATGCTTTTGTCTGTGCTGCTGCATATTGACAAACAGAGTGTGATCCCCCCCCAAACACACACTTTATAGAGCTGAATATCAAGAAGAGTCACTTGGTAGGAGAGTTTTCAGAAAAATTGATACCTGACCTTTATTGTAAAGAGCTCTTTTTACCACAGATCAGATATTTTTGATTTTCAGTACCAACAACCTGGCCTGTAAGAATTTCATGAGACTAAATCACATTTTATCAGATCTATCACAAATGTGGTGAATCCAAGAATGATTAAGCCTGACAGTCATAAACATTTCAGGATCCTGATTGATTTTTCTGTGATACAAACAATAGTTCCTTTATTGTCTACAAGTATAATTAATAGTGATTGATTTCAGTTGTTTCATGTGGTGTTAACCAAAACCTGTATATCTTCAGATCAGATTTCTATGCAAAGTTTTGAGATTCTGTGAACTACTTTTAATTCAAAGGTAGTCTCTCTTGAATTCAGGCTTCTGTTAAATTAACTCTCTTTAGCAATATATTTAAATGAAGGTGGACATATACATAGTTGTGTAGATTTGACCTATACCACTCTGATTTTTACAATTCTGAATTTTATAATGGAAAATAAATCCACTTATAGTTTTTTGCTTCCTCATGTAATATTTGTCTAATTTGTCTCTGATCAGACTTCTTCACCCTATTGTTTCCTAACATCCAGCTACCTCATGTCACTACACGTAACACCTTTAAAGTTCAACAGTGATTAACTCTCTGGTTTAATGGCTAGGCATAAAAAAAAGTATCAGGATCTTTTACAAGTAACTTGGAGGCATCTGGTCACTGGGGTGGAATCCAAAACCCTGTATAAGGCACCAAAGACTTCACAGAGTGAACAGGAAATTAGGTATCTCAGAATAGCATCCGTAAATACAGACCTGCTGACTGGGAAGCTGTAAAAAGACTGTCTCCTTCTTAGTATTAATAACAGGCATGCAAAGCAAACCATAAGTGCCCCCTATTATAATGCTGCCACTGAAAGGATTAAATGTAGGAGAACACAGTCCCTAACCTTAACATTTGGCCAGCTCATTTTCCTAGAGCTTCCTCTATAGATATTCTTCTGCAGACTGACCTCCAGACTATGTAATTTAAAAGAATCATTTGCTTAAAGAAGGGTAGTCTAAAGTTGTAGGGAGATAAGCCTAGGGAAAGTTCTGATAAAATTGGGAAATCTGTTGAAGCCCACCATTTATTAGGTTGGTGGAGGGAGAAAACAGTTCTCCTTTCGTGCTTCAGAGTAGTTTCACTTTCTATGGTCTATTGTAATAATTCTCTGGGCAGCAAAAGGCCATGACTGCTAATGTACTCTGAGACATCTGCAGCGCACATTCATGATTTTTATCAAGAAAGATTTTGTCTAATGTTTGGAGCACAACTGTTTGGACTTCTCTGGAGGCTGCCTGTTATTTCTGGGGTATGGCAAGAGAAATCAGACAAAAGGATATTCTGTAAAGTCCTTCTAAATTGCTCTAATAATATTCAATCCTCTGCATGTATCTTCAAGATTGACAAGTGGTTTTGAGGCAGCTCTGAAGAACCATCAGGGAAATTGTTTATATAACTCTGAATTGGTTTTGATTGTCTGACAGTTTGCTGTTTCATAGGGATATATTGTGATGCATTTCAAGGACTCAGCACTTCTTAGTCCTTTTTTTCCCTTTATTGGGAGGTGGATCCCTGAAGATGTATCTGAGGTATATGGACCAGCAGTACACTCTCATAAGGATGATACTCAAGGATCATCTCCTTCAGGCTCAAGAAAAATGCATGCTTACAAAGTGGAAATCAGGGAAGAACACCACAAGGCCTGCATGGATGAACAAGGAGCTCCTGGAAAAACTTAAACATGAGCAGATTACTTACAGAAGGCGGAAGCAGGGAAAGATAGTCTGGGAGGAATACAGATAAATTGTCTGAAAAGCCAGGGAGCTGCTTAGGAAAGCTAAAGCACTGGCACAAGTAAATCTGACCAAGGACATCAAGGGCAACAAAAAAAGCTTTTTTGGGTACATCCTAGATGAAAGGCTACATCCTGTTGGAACAGGTCCAGAGGAGGGCCACTGAGTTGATCACAGAGCTGAAACACCTGTCTTATGAAGACAGTTGAGAGAGTTGGGGCTGTTCAGCCTTGGGAAGAGAAGGCTCTGGAGAGATTCTGTCTGCAAGCTCCTGCTATGGCTCTTGCTGATACTATGACTTTTAAAACAATACAAGGGTCCAGAAAACAAGGCCAGCAAGATGAACCTTGCTACAAAAGATGCCTAAAAATTTGGAGCAGTTGGTTGGAAGAAGGTTAGTTCAGTGTTCTTCCATGTGAGTCCAACAGTCCAAGCACTGGGTCCTGGAATTGTCAAGCTGTCCCTTTCCAGCTGGCTGGTCTCACCAGATCTGTGCTGCATTCCAGCTCACGCTTGTTCTGCCTGAGAGGTTGTGGCTGCAGAGCAACACAGCTTCCCTGGGCAGGATGCTGAGGGGGCTCACTGAGAGCTGCTGGCAGACAGATGTCTAAGTCATTCATTTAGGGTGACAGAGTCACGGATCCAAGCTGAGAAGAGCCAAAACCCAAAATGTCCTATTCTAACCTTTAGACTACTAAACAATAGCTTGTCATCTCAGGAAATAACCAAGTCCTAAATAATTCTGAGAACCACTGAGTCACAAGTGTGCACAGAAATATCTGAGGTGTTAACATTTCCGACCAGCTGTCTTCAGACTTCCAGGCTAGCATGAAGATGTATTGAATCACTTTACAGATCAAGACCACCAGTGAAACTAATCTTGAGACTTTGGGTCCTGGTTTAAGCACTTTGGACTGCCCACCTGAAGATACATACAAATATGCAACCATTGTTCATATTGAGAACTTGGACAATTTAACTAAAAGACTGCATTGGATTATCATAAGGTATGATATCATAAGGTATGTATGAGAAGCTTAAGTACAAACCTTGGGGATGTTGGCCCTTCTAAAACTTTTTCTGTGTATTCTAGACAGGCAATGACAATGACAACTTCAGCTCAAACTTTAGGGCAAGGAGAAAACATGAAGGAGATGAAGAAAGAACAGATTGGCAGAGGCCACCATGACTGACATTGCTCAGAGAAAGCCCAGCAGTATTTCATAATGTAAAGTAATGTATCTTTAGAACAGCATGTGCCTAGTACTACTTTTGAGCTATTTACTCTTGTTTTGTTTGATTTCTCCTTGTGGTGGGCCTGAACCCACTTTTACCATCAATAAATCAGACTAATGTGCTAGTGAAAAAATCAGTTATGAATTATCAGCAAAATTAAAAAAGTTCAACTTTATCCATGCCCTTACTAGTTCAAAAACAGAGTGGATGATAATATATCTATATATATGAAATATACACTCTATAAATAGGTATTGCGAAGATTTTTACACTAGAGGGCACTTTGCTTATTCCCTTATATTTCATGGAATTAGTACACTGTAACCTGTATGGAGTTTTCTGCAGTATTTGAATTCTTTCAGAAGCTTTTAGTGTGTAGGTTGTTTGGTTTTGTGGTTTTTTTTCAATAAACACATGAATATGAATATCAATTTCAGGCAAAATCTGAGATAACCCTGAAGATCTCAAATCATAGCAGGAAAAAAATTAGACAGTGCCCAGTCTAAATCCTTTCAATGACCTTTGGGGTACTGAAGCCACTGAAACTGAACCATAGTTCTAAGAATCTTTATGCTTATATTGCTAAGCTTGTATATACTGGCTAGAAATAAAATATACGATAGCTTCTCAAATATTTTGTAAAGGAGAATTTAAATAATTATTTAATACAACCTAAAAGAGCTTAGCTTATATTTTGCAGAGTACAGTGGCCATTGGGCTCAGAAGATTGACTCCTGTCATTCTGTTGAGAGAAGACGAAAATTGACAAACATATGCAAGGTATTTTACGTATGTTGCTGTCTATAAACAAGTCATACCACATAGCAGTTCCACTACTATATTTTACATGCTGCTTTTTTATGCACCAGATAAGGCAAGTATTTAGGTCAGGCTAATTAAAACTATGTACATATACGCACTCATTTTTTGAATGAGAAATATTTTTGACAGTCTGTTCTCTATGCAATACCTCCTACAAAAGTGGTCTTCTTGAGAAATCAGAGGTGCATGCACTGACCAATGTCCCCGCCTTTGGGGATATATGTGGAGTTTTCAGGCCCCACATATTCAGTCAGGGGCCTGAATATGTCAAGTAGAAGTAGACAGAGAAATCTAACACAACAGACACCATACCACATTCTGCCCTTGGCCTGGAAGGTTCCACACTTTAAAACACTAAAATCATACTGTTTCTCTCAGGGTTCATAGGACATAAAACCAAAGAAAGATCCTTTCTTTCCTCGTTTCCATCCTAATAGTCCATTCCCTCCTTTCCCCCGCTACTGTTTAGATATCTGAGGATAAATACATAAACCTGAGGAGCTAACAATGGAATCCTATACCAAAGGAAGGACTTCCTGCAGAAGTGAAGAATTTCAGGGTTACACAGTCTTCCACTGAAAGCCATTGTTGCCTGGCATACATGCCCTACGGTGAGGTTTTGACCTACTTGATAACAGGCATTATGCCATCCAAACAGATGGACAGAAGCGTAGACAGTCAGGAGACCGTTTGTACATCAAGCATGGATGACATGGGCATGATTCTCAGCTAAGAACATTTAAATAATTGTTCATCCAGAACTTATGCTCCTGTCACAGAAAGTAATGTGTCACCATTAATCAAGCTTGGAGTTTAGTGCCCTTTAGGAAAGGCACTGTAATGTAAGGTGAATATTATCACCTACCTACATAGGATTCTGGGAATGATAGGTCTGCAGCGCAATTACAAAATATTTGACTTCTAGTCCCACCTCTGCTTCTAACTTCCTAAGTGACCTTGAGCAATTCAGCTACACTGCTTTGTTCCTACTTCTCTTGTTTTACCAACACAAAATACTATAAGAGCAATATTATGAGTATAAAACAATGTGTGCAAAGCATCTACAATATAAATGGGTACACTACAACAGGTGCAAATCTCTATTTGCTGGTATGACAAATTTCACATGCTAGACCTCATATTGTTGGCTTCAGTATCATGTGGATTTTATTTTTTTGAAGATTAAAACAGTTGATTCGTAAGCAGAAGCAGACAGAGTTGCAAATGCTTCCATTTTGTCATTTCCAATTCACATGCTTCATTGATTTTGAACATGATCAGTATGTGAAATAAAAATGAGTGGGTACAACAAATTGTTCCAGACTAATGCCAACATTAATAATAGTCACTATTTATGTATTATTTTGTGCTAAAACTGTTTTGGAAAAGAAGCAAATAGAAAAGACATATGTTATGTACATATTTTTGTAAACCAGACAAATATCAAGCAGGATATAAAAAGATTAGGTATTATACAGAAACAATTGGGTGTATTAAAATGTGTCCTAAATGCTCATTGTAAATGTCAACTTTTAGAAATAATGTCTGGGTTGTTATTAGGATATGAATCCAACTTTCTTTATCAAGCAACTCATAAGTCAAGACTATCTACAAAGATCTAAGCCTGAATTTCAAAAAAGTATCTAATGGTATAGGAGTGAGAACCTTTTCCTATGTGACTTCCATCAGGTAGTTTGTTAACAATGTCTGAAAGTCTACTCAGTTCACTAGTCTCAGTAGCTCAAATGGGACCATTTAGTCAGCGGGCACTCTGTAATGCTGTACAGTTATTCAGGTGTTTTAGCACACTGACAACCAATCAACTCTTTGAAGAACTCCTCATATGCTACAATATTTTTTCCTGCCAATTAGATGCTAATGGAAAGGATATTATCCAAATACACTGCAAGTTGTTATGAAATCCAGTTAAACTGTACTAGGATAAACTTAGTTCCTAAAAGCATCTATCAGAAAAACTAAAATATGTTAAATTAGTTATCATAATAAATAGTTACCTGTTCAAATAAACTGTCCATGAGCAGTTTAGTTTCTGGAAAATATACTTGATTTTAAAATAAGTGCTGTAGAATATTTTAAAATTAATGTGCCATACACTCTAAGACCATTTCTAAGAAACCAACCTATTTGCCAACTGATAGCACTGTAGCATTTTCAACCTTTAGTCAAGCTTAACTCATTTCAGGGAGAGGAGTCATCCTTCAAATATATGGCATGTATTTATTATCCAATTCACAAAGGTTTCAGCGCAACAAAGCATCATTGAGCCTTTATGATTATTAAAATGTCAAAAGAAAATCTAATCAGTCATACTGTGAATTTTCCCCAAATAATAACCACCACTGTTATACTCTTACATTTCACTGTTGATGACAGAGGAGGTCCAATATAAAGGGCATGCCATGATCTTTTCTGTGTAATTTATATAGTCAGGAGTCATTCTTAGGGCATCATTAAAAGCAAGGTACACAAGGAGAGGCATAGCTGCAACAAATGGAGCTCTCAGAAGATCGCTCAGTTGTAGCACAAATAGGAATGTAGCCTTGCAAACAATGCAAGCCATTAGAGGCAGCAAACTACTTCTATCCCACATCACCTTCAGCAGCGGATGACTTCTTTCTTAGAGCATTGCTCTACGCACATTTCCTGTTGAATGAGTTGCTCTTTTTGTTTCTCCCTCTCTGAGGCACGAGGCACGCAATGCCCCTCTGCATTTTCCTTGAGGTGATGTGGTTGTGCTTCTCACGGTTTGGGTCTGTGTCTTATAGGTACAGCCTTGCTTTATCTTCATACCTATGTGCGAATGCAAATATTTCCATTTTGCTTGCATTTTACTTTTATTTCATTTTACTTTTTTTACATTTTGTATTTCTATGCATTTATTTTTTATGCATTTTATATTTTTATTTGTATTAGGTTGCAGCACTCTCACCGCTGCGTCCCGGGTTCAATTCCCGACCAGGGAAAAACTCCCCCGGGCAGATGAAGCTCGTCGGCCCTGTAAGGCCATCCATCTAAGAGAAGGTCACTCTAAACAAACCTACATCCTGAGGACCTCACTGCCACTGTCCAAGCAGATGAACCTCAGGATTAAAGGGTGGGCTCAGTTCAGCGCACACTGTGTCTCACCTAAAAAATCCACTGTGCAGGCTCGAAGGGTTAATGACCTTTCCCAAATCTTCGCTCGCAAAGACTGGCCATACATTATTTCCACTATTTCTGAGATGATTAGTTATAAAAATATGATTTTTGATCTAGGAAGTAATGCAGTAACCTTCGCAAGAGGAAAAGCAAGAGACAGGAGTGTGTAAAGGATGTACTCAAAATTTCCTTGAGTTGGGCACACTTGATCATTTTATTATTGTTTCTAACATTGAAACACTGCCTTATTCTGCATATATGTATTGCAATTCCTTTAATAATGACAGGAGGCTTCAAACTCTTCCTAAATTTCAGAAATAATATTAAATTATTTTTAATAAATTATGTGCCTCTGTGACTACTGTATAAATACTCCTTATAAGTATGTATTTATAAACGTATTCAGATTCAGGAAGATCATATATAAGTAGGAATATTTTTCATTTCTGTTCAAAAAGAAATACATAGCCAGCTCCCACTGGGAAATGGGATAACTAGAAAAGTAAAGATTACTGAAACTGTTCTTTGTGCATAACATATAAAGTATTTACATTCCTTTCTGAATGTACATTAAAATGAATTTATTTTATTTTTACGAGAAATGTCAGTCAAATCACTAGCTTGAAGCAAACACGTCACTTTTATCACACCTCATTAGCAGCTTCAGGGGGAGCATTGCTTTGGCTCATCACATTTGAGAACAAATCTCTAAGAAGTGCAAAAAAATAATAAAAAAGCTGTAATTATCTTTTAACAATTAAGAATCATAGCTGAATCACGTGAACTGAACTTTCCATGCTAACTGAAGAAGACATGAAATTGCAGTACACCAAAAAAAACCCAGCAAAGAGCCTCCTCCCCTCCCATCTTCTCTGGGGCTAATACGATAGTCTGCCTTAGAGATTTTCTAAAACTGCCAACACATGGCTGTTGCTGACAGGAGCTGACATCCCAGATACACTGCAGGAATTGTTATAGTCTATGTCCTTAGAGGATCTCCCACACTGAGCATCTCACACTGCCCCTTGCATTCACTTTAGGACTGTACTGTTACACTGTTTCACTGTGACAAAGCACAGGATTCCTAATACATAGAATGTTTTATTCCAGACAGTTTAATAACTTAAATGTTCCCATGCCCAATACTGTGCATGACTTAGTTGACATGTCATGGTGCATGTAGCTGGCCTGGGATGCTTACAGAAAAATAATATTAATTATAGAAGGATTCCAAAATATGGAAGGCCTATGTAAACATCAAGATTTTCATAACTGTTACAGTTTCCTGTGTAAGACATTAAACTTTGCTATTAATTTTATATTTTCATACAAATACATTCACTATCTTAAGCTCCTCTCCTGTATATTGCAAGAAAACAGTCCTATCACTCTTTAGTGATGTTGTTCATTCTTCTTAATTATCTTCAGGTGAAAGCTTTACGCAACATGTTTGTAAAAACTACTTTTCTTATAGGGAGCTGATAGCTTAAGGCATTACACTTTTAAATAAAATCAACTTTGATTTTTTGTTAAGATATACAAAATGGTATATTCACCAAAGATGCTGTAAAATAAACAACTGTTTCTCCTCTAATGTGTTTAAAGAATGTTTCCTAAGAAACAATAAAATACATAATTTTTTTAAAAAGTTCTGGCTGGAATTAAACTATTGCACTACAAAAGGAGAAGGTTCAAAATTCAAAAGATGGGCTACGGGCTTGCTTTCTGTCTGGAGTACACGGGACTAAGACCTGCTGATTCTTAAAAGCCTTCTCCAGTATCTACACTTGAATCCCTCTAAATGGTGAAAAAGTTTGTTACATGCAGTGAAGATTTCACACAACAAAGTTTTAAAAATACAGATGATCAGGAGACAGCCTACTAACACATCTGGTATTTTCCTGGTTGGATACTATCAACATGAAAAAAAATATACAGTTAGTTCCTATGTATAGCTAATGCCTTCAAAGGGCATCTTATTTTTCATTTGATTTCTGCTACGCTGGAAGTCTTGAAAGATGGTTGCATCACCTATCCTGGAAATTTGAAAACATTCAAGGTCAGGTTGAGTGGGGCTCTGAGCAGCCTGATGTAGTTGAAGATATCTCTGCTCATTGCAGAGGAGTTGGACTAGATGATCTTTAAAGGTCTATTCCAACCCAAACTGTTTTACGGTTTATGATTATTATGAGGGCTAGGCATACCAGAATAATTTAGCTGCATTGTTATAGCTTAATACAGTACTGTACAGCATTCAAATCACTACAGAATCATAGAATAACAGAATCAAAGAAAGGCAGGGACATCTTTCACTATATCAAGTTGCTAAAACTCCTGTGTAACCTGACCTTAAACAATTATAGGGTTGAGGCACTTCTCTGAACAACCTGTTCAACAACATAAAAAATTTCTTTCAGCTATTCAATCTAAATCCACTCTCTTTCAGCTTAAAACCACCGTCCTTCATCCTGTCACCGCAATCCTAGGTAAAAAGTCTCTCTCTATCTTTGTTTTAATTCTCTCTTTATAGGTTCCCTGGAGCCTTCTCAAGGGCTGAACAACCCCAGTTGTCAGTAATCTGACAACTATTCAGTTTCTCAGGCCCTCTTCAGTTCTTATATGCATCATAGGTCTCTCTTTTTGGGCTTTTTGGATACTACTGGAGAAAAGATCATAAAGACGCATGCTTTAGCTTCTTCTTTGTGCCTTATTCTTCTCAGTGATTAGTACCAGTGAATTGCTATGGGGTTTTAAGTTGTATTATTGCCTACTTTGTAATTCATATTATTCATCTTTGACTGATACAGGAAATGAGAAATTATACATGACAAAATTGAATGTTTTTGTGTGCCCCTTTCAAAGGGACAGATCAGTCACTTGTTATTTGCAGGTGACTTAATCCTTTCAGGGGATCGGGAGTGACACAACCAAAGCAACTTTCCACATCCTTATCATCTTGACATTTTATCCAGCAAATAGTTTCTCCATTCCATCCTCCCTTCCCACTCACCTTCTTTCATTTGTCTCCATCCTATTTACCTTTCCCTTCTGCTGATAAGAAAGCATTTGGCCATAATGGGACTTTATAAAATTATAACATGTGTTGAAGCCATACTCTGTCTCCATAAAAATAGTTATAACAGAAAGACTCCCCAAAACAAAAAAACCCAAACCAGCCAAAAAAAAAAACCAACAAAAACAAACCAAACAAACCACAAACAAAAAAAGAAAACCAACAAAAAAATAAACCAAACCAATTAAAACAAACAAACAAACAATTACAACCAAAGAAACCAAACCAAACCAAAACCACCAAAAAGCCACGAGGAGAGAATTAATCTGCAACGGAATGTCAGATGATTGAATCAGTGGTGCAAGTATAAGCAGGAAGAATGGGAGAATCCAACAAGGCAGAAATTACCATTATGCCTCTGGATATGAATACACATAAGGGAATAGACTGATGAGCACAGAGCAGCTCATCAGCTTCTTGTGTTAGTACTACAGCGAAAAATCCATTTTTCCTCTTTGTTTGCAGACTGTTTTCTTTGCATACCCTTCTCTAGTTGGCCACTCAGAAATACACCCTAATCCTTTTCCAGACCCCTTTCATCCAGTATACAAGTTATACTCCTTGTATACCTCTGAGAGAAACTCTACATAGCAGTAACAGCAGAAACTTCAGTATAATTTAAAATAACCTTAGTAGTTCCTTTAACTTGCAGCAGATTTAGCTGGCAATTAATGAATTTCACGCAGTTTCAAAGTGCTGTGATTATTTGGGAGAGATTCTCTCATATTGAGAGCTTAAAAGAGAGAACAAAGTGCATCAATGTATCTCCACTAATCTCTCTCTTTTGGGAAATGCCCAAGTTAATTTTTATCTGTGTTTCAAATACAACTATGACTCCTAGGAAGTTTAGTTTACGGGTAAGTCTACCTCACAATGCACAGAGTGGGCACAGATTAAGACATATGGTTACAAGAGAGAGGACTCTTTTTACACCATCAAAAGGCACATTAGTACAGCGGAATAATTAAGGCCAAAGAGACAGGAACTAATAGCAGTGTTTGCAGATCAACAGCATGAAGTATAACCTCACACTTCATAGTTGTAAGAAGCATCTGCTGCATGTGTTTCATCATGGCTGGGCTTCGCGAACGAAGATTTGGGAAGGCTCTATCCACATTTGCTACAGGCACGTTGGTGGCTTATGAGGCCAATACGTGACAGAAGTATGTGTAGAGAATAGTGTTACATACAGAAGCTGCATAAGCAAAGTACTGATTTAGAAGCGAGGCTACTGTGAAGTTTAGAACCCAACTGTTGATCACTTAAATGCAAATAAATAATTTCAGTGGAGAAAAATGCAAACAGCTTGTTTGATAGAGTGAGGAAGGTAAAATAAATTGTGAATGTATGTCACATGTCATTGCACAGATACAAAAACAGAGGCAGTACACAGAGGCAGAGCACAGAGGATATTTCCTGTTTTTTAACTTATATATGAATTGGACTGATTGTAGAATTCTACTCTTCCACTAATTCTATTCTTCTAGTGGCAATTTCCTCTATGGCTAGTCACCAACTGCGGTTAAATCTAGTCTAACACATTTCTAATACATTTTTTCAAACTTCATGGGATAGAAGCCTAGAACCTTGAATAAGGCTGACAGAACTTCTGAGATGTTCTGTTAAACCTTCTTTACAGGGACTACTCAGTGCCACCGCCTCTAAAAAAATAAAAATATTGTTCAAAAATTAGAGTTTCGGTTTCTTTCTAAATAATTGTCTGCAAAATTATGTTTCCCTCCCTGAGGATCAGGAACATGCTATCACCATAACTTCACACACATAAGATTACATTTTGGTAGCTTTTATGCAGAGGCAGGTTTGTTTACCACAAAGTAAACACTTTTCACTTTGACAAAATTTAGTTCAAATAAATGCCACATAGTTCAGATGTAAGAATAAGTCATAACAGAGCTTACTGAATTCATGTTCAGGTGCAACAATAACTGATTACGACTAAGGAATACCTGAGGCATAGCAAAAGAGCGCTATCAACAGTATAAAAAGAGAAATAAAATGCAGCCTTCAGCTGTACTAGGTTGCTGGATATGTCTCAAATAGGATGGTGATGTTAGAAATATTCTTTCTGGTTCCCCTTAGAAACATAAAAATCAAGTTAATATGAAATAGCTGAAATTAATACTCTTTAGATCCAAGGCTATTTAATATATTAATACATAGTATTTGGTTGCAACTTTAATCTTAAAATAATTAGTGTTTTCATTTTTTAACTAGAAAATGGGGCTCGCATGCGTTCAAGAGGACATCAGTTCTCCATGTGATTATTGCAATAATCTATATTGATTATTGTAATAATCAATAATGCTAACAAGAATGATTTCTGATGTAGCAATAATTTCAACATTTCTATAAAAGAGAAAAAAGTATGCAAATAAGTAACAGACTATGCCCTTCTTAAAAATTAATCACCTTTGTGTCACAGTAAACATCACCTGTTGTACAAGACACAGATCTATTTCCTTTAAAAGGTTTGGTGCGTATGCATAATTCACATAACTCTTACACCTTATTTAAATTGTTTCAAACCACTAAATTGCCACTGGTGACTTCAAAAAATACACTATTTACTTAGGGAGGGCACATTTCAGACCCAGTGCATATTTAGAGATTCACAGAGATTATGGATGGCAATAAAAATGGATATGTTCTGATGGAAATGTTCATTTATGACATACATATGTCAAATATCTAAACATTTCTTCCATTTGGCTAAACAAACAAACAAACACAAACCAGCCAAATCATTACAACCCTTGGGGCAAAATACTTTGGGCTTTGCAAGAAAGTCTATGGTGGAACACACAGTTCTCACGCACTTCTTTCCCTCCAAAAGTTACACCAGTTAAAAGTAGTAAGTTTCTCAATTTCCCACATATCACAATAAAAATTATAAACCTTTCAAATTAAAAAGCCTAAATGCATTAATAGTATCTTTGTGGAATACACTTTAAGCAAGGGTTAAACTACCATAACGCAGATTTCTATATGAAAGCCTAATCTGGCCATTTTCTGGGTGTAAGTACAACCATCGGACTTCATAAAGCACCATCTTCTTTTTGCTCACTTTTGATAAAGCCAAAAGTTTAGAATAAAATGACAGTAGCAATTTCATTGAAGACATAACACAACAAGAAGTATGACTGTTATTTTTTTTCTATAATCACAGTCACTTCTTTTCTTCCTTAGAAGCAGTATTTTTTTTCTCCTTTATCTACTCTGTTTCTTTGATACAGTTTTTCAATGGAAAAAGGAGGCAGTATAACAATGAGACAAAAGATTTTATTCTGTGTTTTGACTGCTCTTTAACAGTATTTTAACAGTGTAACATCCATGTAATTGAATATCCTGCCTTTTATCCAGATTGTCTCTTTATTGTCTGGTATTTTATTGTTCCAATCTCGTCTCCTAGTGCCAATAAAGACAAATACTTTATAGAACCTTTGTCATAAACTGGCCAAGTTCTGTGCAGCTTTTTTTTTCCCCCTGTCACTGCACTCTTAATACCCTCAGAATTACTAGGAAGTAGAAGAGACCTTATTTCTTCAATTACATTTTTTAACTATGCTAAGAACAGCAATTACTTCATTTGATATTTTGCAATATCAGGCTTTCCCCATCCAGGGCAAGAGTGGAGGGGAGTGGGAGGGACAAGCTAAAAAAAGAAGAAACACCCATTAAGGGATGTCTCAAATAATGGCCACCAATTCTAGCTCCATAACAATTCCTCAAAGGCTAAATACCGTGCAAGGAAAAGATCTAATACATTTTCCCATCACAGCCTTGCTGTCTCATGTCCATTCCTATTTCATTGTCCAACATACTATCATATCACTGCAAACCCTTTATATCATATGTTATAGGTCTATGTCTTTCAAAAACTTGTTTTTCCCATCTCATTTAAATTGAAACATGCATACATTTTCTCACATTAGAGAGAGTCTGTTTGGAGACTTTATTTAGTAATTGCCTTGTTTAATCTCTTTAAGTACCCCCAAGTTTTGCCAAAAATAAACAACATCGATTTGAAAGGCAACAGTCTTGGAAATTTACTACCACAGTAAAACTCTGCGTAGAAAATACAAATATAGAAAATTAAGAGAAAAAATAGGTAAAACATTTTTTACATCATTTTAACTTTTTAAAAGAACAAACTTATTTTCTAAGACTGAGTTATTATACCTATGACTGATTTCTGGAGTCATATGAAAAGAATAAAAGGGTTTTTTTTCTTCTTCCTCTAAAAGCTACCAACAAAAATGTCTATCTTTAACAAAAGCATTTGTGACACTGATGACACTCAGTTTTAAATCCTCAGTCAATTTTCCATATCTATATATCCATCAAATTCTACTCCTGACAGTCTCCTGATCTGAGATAACATATGACACAAATTTCTGATAGAACTTTGTCAATGCCTGAAACTATTACTCCAGAAGGACATTAAGCAAAAACACCCTTCCCCCTAATATTTAGTGTTAAATTGCGAGTAAACAGATCATTAATATCGATGATACAGTAAAAACAGATTAAGGTTTATATCATTACTTTTCCATTCAATTAATAAAAACTATTTAGCTAACTAAAAATATCCTGTATGTTCTAATTCTACTGAAATTCAACATCATGTCCATGTTTAGAAGTTATTTTCAGGATACAGAAGACTTTCACTGAAGAGTACTCCTTTGCCTCCAGCTAGATCATGTGTGATCTATTCAGACAAAGGATGGCAAGGAAATGCTCTCTAGATTACCACATTTTTAGCATTGCCTGACTGTGAGGTTGTTGATAACTTCAGTAATTCAAGTCACAGCATTTAATTCAGCACTTTTGCTGACAAGGTTCATAGAATTCCTTTGCAGTATTTTCACTTGGTAAGCAAGTGTTTATGTTTCTGGTTTCTGTTTTTGGACGGACAAAGTAGAAGCAAATAATGTTTTTGAAGTATTCCTCTGTTAAGTGGGATATTCCAGAAGCAGGTTCCTGTTTTATCATTTCCTAATTGCTTTTTCCTCTTTTTTACTTTCATCAAGAATTGTCACCTCTACCTGTGGATGCTGTTACATGGAAGGTATTACAGAAGGAAAAGAATGAAAACAAGTAATCCTTTACAGCTGATGATCTCCAATGGATAACAATGCATGGTTTTACACAATCGAGGAAATTAGCACTCCCATAGACTTTTTCAGACTAAAGAGGAGAGTGAGGAAATATTTTTTTGGTATTTTCTCTATTGTATAGGAATCACTTATTATAGTCAGGAGGTCACCTGAGGCGAGAGTTAACTGTGTCAACAGAAAGATAATGGATAGGAGGAAAAGGTCATCAGCAGGAATAGAGCAATATCTTCATTTTTAGCTCTGCATTTTGAATGGAGATGTGTCAGAAAGGAATTTTGGGTGGTAGAAGCAGTAGGGATGAGTTAGCAATGGAAACCCTACTGCCTCATAGTAGCAATTAAAAAACTAACAAAAGTCACACACCTGAAAACGTAGAAAGTGATTCCCTTGAATATACAGTGGGAAGACTGATAAGCTGTCTCACTACTGTGTGCTACGATGACACCATGGATGACATAAAGAATTGCAATATCTTACAGTCTTTATGTCAATATAATACTCTATCCTCTTTAAAAGAAACAAAGGAGCCTAAACCATGCTGTGAAGTAAATTGAATTCTCAGTAGCATATAGGGCACTTGAAGGGTTTGAGAGAACAACAGGATGGGAAAATGCCATAAAGCCATCTTGTTTTACTTGTCTACCTGCAAACCCTGTAATGGACAATTATCTTCCCATTAGAATGAAATTGCTGGCTCACATTTCCATTAGTACTTTACCCCTCAAATTGTGGCTGTGCTAGTATTTTCCTCTGCTCCTTGGCCTAATTTTAAACCATATGCCAACAATCCACATATAAAAGTCTGTAGAAAGGTCAGTCAGTTTGAAGGGAGAAATGACATTCATCACGATGAGGGAGTCTGGGGCTGGACATTGTTCATCTCACTGGATGTAAGTGTATTGTAACAAAAACATTCTCTACTTGAAAGCTGTTTACTCCCCAGGGTCATCCAACTAGGATTCAAGAAAGGATAAAGGACTCAAGTGATGTATCTGTTCTGAGGTTCGCCAAGCCAGACACTGGATTTCCAGATCATCCTCTGGGGGAGGTAGCACCACTTCCCCCCAGTGCAGCACTGTAGCTTGTGCTTATTGACTGCTACGATTTGGTGGCGGTGTCTTGATCTGGGCACTAGAATAATCCTTCCTCCAGAGGACAATGACATCAAGGGCAGCAGCTTACAGTTCAGTCCCTTTGCCTGGAACCACTGTGCATGAACTCTCTACCAGCTGGGATTGTTCCAGCTTGCATAGGGTGAGCAAGCTCAAATCTACTGTCAGAATGTCTCAGCTCCTGAAGCCTTAACTCCTTTTCCTTCACCTTCATGCAGAAAAAAATACTATAAGGAAAGTATGGTAATTAGGAAAATTTAAAAAGGAAGTAGCAATATAAATGGCAGTACAACTTTTACCAGTTCTCAAATTCAGTCTAATTATTTCTTTTTCTTTTTTTTTTTTTTTGTGAGACATTTCAGGGTTGTTTTTACTGTACACTAGATAAAATCACTACAGCCTGTCATCTCAAATGAAAACATTTTTAAGATGAGAGGAAATACTTATATACACATATATAATATATTTATATATATACACATCTATATATGCATTTTGTGACCGTGTTTGCTTTCACCAAGAAAAATGTATTGAGTCTTACTTTCCCAACTAATTTTTGAATTTAAAAATGTAACTTAAGTGCTATAAAGTTGTTACTGGGTTTTCTTCCAGTTTAATTTAGATAAGTTTTTCCTTGGGCTGAATTTTCTTGTTTCAGGAATCAACATAACTGAGCTATTCCCCTGTTCTTTATCTTGATTAACAGGATGATAACTGTTAACAAAAAGAAAAAATGATCCTTTAAACGCTTCAGGTCTCATGTCTCTGACACAATGGAAAATACTGTATTTTTTTTTCTACTTTATTTTCTACAGTTTATAGAATCATGTCACAAAATCATTTAGGTTGGAAAAGATTTCTGAGATCACTGAGTCCAACCTTTACATACCCTTTCATTTTTCTGTGCCTACTGTACCTCATATCTGATACTTTAAAATATTTAACCCAGTCTTCTACCTTTGAGAAAGTATTTCTGTACAAGCATAGCATTCTCAATCCCTTCAGGAAAATTTTCTGGTATGGTAAGCACTATATCTGGATATTAAATATGCTGTATTACAGGTAGCTTCAAAATCCCCCTAGCTGTTTTTGCATCTTTGTTTTCTACTGTTTCTCTGTTAGGAACTGTTCTTCCAAAAGGTTTCCAGTTCTTCCTAGAAGGCACAGCTACAACTCTCACAAGTAGCAAGTGCAAAACTATGAACACCACAAAAGGAGAAATAAAAGTCTAGACCTCAGACCCTGTAAAACCTCAGGAAACCTTACTCAAATATTTTGAGACAGACTTTGTTATACCTCTTGCAAACTGCCTAATTTTTTTCTTTTTTTACGGGAAAGCACCAGCATGCACCAACTCTAGTTCTGCCTCTCAAATGTCTGTACAGTGCTGATGTCACTTTCTAACAGAGAACACAACAGAAAATGCAGTGTAGCAGAAGCTACTACTACCACAGAATACGGTTGTCCTTCAGTGTAAAGAAAGGTTTATGTACTCTGTACAAATCAAGATGCTGCAGACATTCATATACAACATACATTCCATAAGGTTCATCTGTTGGAATTCCTGAAAAAAGCTGCCAAAAAAAGGAATGCAGTACTTAGAGTAGGCCATAAAACTTGTGATTAAAACAAATTGCTTCTAATTAAGGGTAACTAGCAACCTAGGCCTCATCTTGTGCCTTCTTTCCTGCTAAAACAATCCCCCTTTGTCCTACATTGAAACAGCTTTATCACACACTGGTGTGAGGAGAGCTCCAGTTATACTTGTCCAGAGTAATAAGCACCAATCAGAGAAGACAAGCCAGTCCAGTTTCATTAGGACCACGTGAGAACCTTTAAAATTAACTACTCTAAAAAAACAACTGTAGTTAGCTCCCCATTTAATATCTTAACTCCAGAAACATTAATTAACATTATCACATGCTTGCATTCTGAACGAGTTATGGTGAGTATATGTTTTTTTGAAATGGCAATGTAACAAAATTTAAGTGAGAATCACAGATAACATTTTTCTTGTAATTAGCACTCATTAAATACAGGATAGAAATAGTAATTTAAAAAACATCTGCCTGTCCATTCCTAATCAGCATTAGCCCCAAATTGCGTTAAATTGGGGAAACTTTTTTTTTTAAAACAAGCTTTTGCTTTGTATCAAATTAAGTATTTTAAATTCATTAAAGGTGAAATATCAAAATTTTAATTTGGAAAAATTCGAAAAAAATCTTCCAGATTAGCTTCAATATAGTCTGAACTAACCAAACTTTCATTCACCATTTCACTGTGTAGAAACACAATAGAAATTCAATATTCAATGAGCTCTAAAGTAATCATCCTTGCAGTTTATTTTTATCTAAATAGTTCTCTCCCTGTATCAATTTATTAGGTACACGAAGTTCAGGAACATCACATACCTTCTAGCTTTCTCAGAAAAACAATTTTAACAATGAATCCTTTTTTTTTTAACAGTATCAGCCAGCTTCTTTTTTCACTAGATATATAATTCGTAAGAATTAATACATTGAGACTCACAAGGGCTGAAATTTAATGCAAATACAAGACCGGCATATGCGAATTATATTCCTTAATTTTTATTTTCTATAATATGGTTTCCTACAAAAAAAGAATGAAGGCTTACTAACAAGTATTTATCAGTACCACCCACAAACTTTTCTCACTATTGTGTAGTTCTATCAATCACAATAAAAGCAGGCACTTACATTACTGGGTTTTGTTATAAATATAAACTCTGTTTTTCCAATTGGCCATTTACACATGCATTTTTAATACTAAGCATGAATATTGGGACAAGTAATGTCTTTTTACAATGTTTGTACTTGATCCCTCAGAATTACATAGTAAGGTCTTATATACCACGGGGATGGATAACTCAGTAATAGTAATGCTAAAAATTTTTGCTGGGGAAAAAGAAAAAAATATTTTCTAAATACAAGGCAAAAAAAGCTTGTCTGAATAGCAGAACTACCAAAGCTATTTAACATGCTTTTACACCAGATAAACAAGGAATGTTGCTAAAACACAAGGGAAGGCCTTCTGTAATATTGATTTGATATGACACATACACATACATAGGAAATCACAAAAACTACAGAAAAAAATCTGGGTTCACAACTAATTTAGTAATCCTTGAAGTTCAACAATTATATATCATGCTATAGCATCTTCTTCAAAGGACAAGAGAAGCATGGTTATTGATATAGCTCATCTAAATATACATGATTTAGAAAAGTCCTGAATATTAATGAAAGTCCAAATATTAATTAAAAAAAATACAAATTGAATGTACTATAGGCACTGAGACTTTCTACTACCATCAAAAAAAAAAAAAAGAACAAGTCTTCTATACCATTTTAGCGTAGATACTTATTAGTCCATAATTATTTAAAAACATATTTCCATACATAATCAGGACATGCATTTTTAAATTTTCTAAATACAAGTGTCACACACAGAGATACTACACTGCAAAAGTTACTGGAATTTTACAGTTTATACATAAGTATCTACTTACATTTTTTTTATAAGGTAACTTTGGCTAAACATTAATTAAGTTTTGTAAAAAGCAAAAAAAATCCTTAAGAAAATCCATTCTCCATAATTCTACAATGAACAACTATTAATTTGATTTTAAATCAAAATAGAAAACAATTCCTTCTCTTACTCATCCAACTCCTTTCCCCACTATATGATGACATGCAATATCGATAAGATGAATGTTTCACATCCTCCCTCAAGTGAAGACACAAAATAACGGCCACTTCCTATTAAGAGACAGATATGTCATATACATCACATGTATGAGGCCTTTCTGAGGCCTTCTGAGTAAGTACTGAGGTAAATACTACAGTAGTTTATCAATATGTACTTTAGAGGTATCTTGCATATACACACGTAAACCAAGATTCTATTGCAGTTATCAAAGGTGGTATTCTTACATGTGCCCTTCTGATCTCCAGAGACTGCTAAAAAACCTGATATAATACTGAAAAGAAGGAAACAAGGAAAGATATATAAAAGCAAAGAGTAGAATTTAAAAAAAAACTACAGTTATTATACACACCAATGTGTATTAAAAATAAACTAGATTATGACTGAATTGTGGTAATGGGTTGATTGTTTTGACAATGCTCTTAGAGATGCTGTTAAAGACACATGTAAACCAATAGTTAATTTTCTTATCTAAGTGAAAGCAAAGCAAATGCAGGTAGACTACCAAAATAAATCCATGTTTCTTTTCACTAAAATATGAAAAGATGACTCCATGTAATATAATCTAGTAAAGCAGCAACTAAAATTACAATTCTTTTAGAAGTGCATTTTTTCATTTGCATTTCAAGAAATACAAGCAATGAATGTCTCACTCTGAAACTGAACATAGGACAGACATACCAAAGTAATAAAAACACAGTGAAAATATCAGTGTCCTAGTAGTAATAGTATGTCAAAGTTACTCACAATTACACAACTGCAGGTATATTTTCCTAAACTCAAATAGTATAAAAAGGCATAGAGTGATCACATCCTGAAATAATGTGTTTAATGAAGCACTGGTTTCCATGAGGAATACAGCACTAATACATGCCTAATCAGGTGCAGTTCTTAATAATGTCTCCCGATAATTTAGCTATATATTTATTAGATACGATCAAATATCACATAATGTTTATTTCAAAGCAAAAAAGCATGGTTTTCAGGTTAGCCTAAATATTACATGTTAATAAATACCACTGAAAGCACAACTTTAAACAGAAATTCATCTCAGTCTGGAAACAAAACCAAAACAATGAAATCGTACTCTTAAACGATGTCTTGACAAGACTTTGATTAGGAGAGAGCAATGCTGTTTTGGCGCAGGCACAAATCTCACCTAGCCTGTTAGGAAGAAAAATTGTGTTTAGAAGGAACATCACCACCTACACTACAAGAATTATAGCCTTCCACTCCATGATGGACAAGATCCCAAGGAAAAATGCAGTTCACTGCCAGTAGCTTCTGCCTAATCATTTGTGATGGAAACCCAGTAATCCTGCTAGGCAGTGACTCATGGTATCCCAGGAACAGCTGCTGACAACAAAATGTTTAAAAGAGATGTTATCTAAATCACAGTACATTGGCACCCCACAGCTGGCTAGTGCCATAATGGCACAGTCATCATTCCAGTTGTTTCACACAATCCACTGAAACATCTGACTAGTACATTGGCTGGACTTAACATACTCATGGGCAGCTCCGAAACCCTGGAGCTGTCCGTTTCCCCAGCAGATGTGAACTGCTGAAGAAGAAGATATTCTTCTTTCATTGAAGGAACTTCCAAGCTATGACCAGAACTGTTTGAGAAGAAAAAAGAAGATCCTGGTTACTTCCAGGGAAGGATCCAGTACCTTTCCCAAAGGATCCACCTGAGTGCTTGTGCAGCAGGGAAGCTAGACAGGCTCTCTGGCCTGCAGCTCCTGGCACAGCCCGACTACACATGACTGAGAGCTCAGTTTGATGGAATTCTGCCCGGGAAATGATGAAAACAACCTTTTCCAGTAATGGAAGGTCCAATCAACCAGGATGAATTTCCATCAAGTGTCAAATGTTACCTTCCCAAGAGAAATAATAAATAAATCATCCTACATAGGACAAACACTGCACAGGAGCAGACTAATGGGGCCAAAGTCACAAGGCACCTTAAAAAGACCAAAGACATAGATGAAGAATGGATTTAACACAGAAATCTTGGTAAAGTCTTCACTTACAGGAACAATCATTTTAAGTGACTCAGTGTTTCATATGCATTCATCCTATTCTAGCCTATTCACTTTTCATTCAT
The DNA here is from genome assembly GCF_036250125.1 of Pseudopipra pipra. Taxonomy (NCBI): domain Eukaryota; kingdom Metazoa; phylum Chordata; class Aves; order Passeriformes; family Pipridae; genus Pseudopipra; species Pseudopipra pipra. The sequence goes on along the minus strand of NC_087553.1, from coordinate 35,045,961 downwards.
ATTATATGAAAATAGTTGTGAATAATCTAATATTTGTTTATGTTGTACAGCATTTGAAATCAGAGGAATTAGCACAGTACTTACCCTAGGCAGAAAGTGAAAACCTCAAAGTAAAGGTTACATTTAAGAAAACTCTGCCTTTCCTTAAGAAGATCTCCAATTACCGCATAGATGTTGATCTTCAGTTACATTATGTGTCTTTGGAAAGATTCATGCCTCCATTTCTTCTGCTTTAGCAATTCAGAATAACTAAATTATTGCCACTGCAAAGCCAGTATTTGATAGTCTTCACTCACAACATGGTTTAGAGATATAAAGCATTTTTAGTTTTATGTATATCAAATGAGCCCTGGCAGGACCTGAAATACAGGGATATAAAGATTTTTCTTTTTTTTTTTTTTTTAATGAAACCCCAAAAAGGCGAAACTATTCAATTTACATAATTCTTATTCGCTAAATATTTGAGAACCGTCTCCTATATGCTAGAGAAAAAGTCAAATGGGAGTTTCAAATCATCCAATAGCAAATAATTTGTTGAATAATGTATTTGACAAACACTATTCAAGTATCGAAGTATAGATCTCTAAGTATAATGTTCTTTCATCCCCTCCCATATTCATAACTTTGGGAGTAATTACCATCTGCAGTTCCTTGTTTCCATATTGTCACTTTCACCAAAATGTTTTGTTTTGAAGGTATATGTTGAAAATCCCTTCAGAAATTTTTGAGTCAATAATTCCAAAGGATAACAGGACATAAGGGGATAATTATATTGCCTCCCACCAATAAAAATAAACCAACTCAACACCAATGGTTGGAGTATATGCAGTTATATACCCAAAGCCTCAGCAAGAGCCAAAAGTTTGTGAAATGAATCTTTGCTAAGTGTCATCCTCTCTTTCAAGTATCACCAATAGGAAGCAATCGACCAAGATATATCCAATTATCTTGAAGGGTTTCATATATTTCCTTTTATGGTAGAAAAATATTATTATCTCCTTTGTAAAGTGGCTATTGCCCAGTCCCCTTAAAGACCTGTAGAACATTTAACCCCATTTTTAAGTATTATTTTACTCCAAATTGCCTCTCAGGCAGGAGGACGACTTATTTCAGTTATCTCATCAAAATATTTTAAATATGATTGAAAGCTGGCATTTAGCACGTAAAAACTGAAATAAATGCAAATATGTACCAAACTACACAACAAAATATTAACCCTTTCAAAAATAAAGTGAGAAGAATGAGTTAAAACCTGCCTTCTTTCTATTTGAAGCCTGTTTGTCCAATTTAGTGTGGTTTTATGTGATTTTGCATATTGTGGAGGTATGTATGTCCCCTTTTGTGGGTACGTAAATGCAGGTGGAGCGAAGGGGAGACTACTCCTGACCAGACTTCAACTGCAGTCACAATAGGCCATCTCTACTCCTCTCACAGCACTTTCCAAAGATCGATCACTTCCAAATGCAATTTTTTAAATAACATGGATAGGAGTAAGAATCTTTCGTTTTCAGGATTATACTGTTTCTTTCATGAAAATAAGCTCAAGTTCTACATATCTATTCCATATCTAGCTTATTCTTGTAAGTATCTTCCATTTACAGAGAAAATACTAACCTGTGGGGAGAGATTTCACGTGACAGAAAGTAAACATAAACACATATTCAAAAGTAGACAGCTCTTTTAAAATAAAAACTACCTTTGCATTTAAATATATATACTCCCTCCTATACCTCACAGTTTACTCTTCAACTCAGTAATGATGAGACTGCTTAATGTTTCTGAGCTTTGTATCACATTTGCTTCATGTCAGTGCTTCAGTGAAACACTGCTCAGAACTTGAAAGTCACTTTTATTCTAAGGTCCCTAAGCTTATCATACTCTTGGGACTAGATTTCTCGACTTCTTTGCATATTTTAAGCTGTATTTTCATAAGAGTAACTGACATTACACAGGCAGAATATAACAGGCAAAACAGATGCGGGGTGGGGAGGAGGAAGCAAGTCTACTTGGGGATTCTCAGTCATATGGTTCAGCTCTTGGAAGGTTTTTTGTTCTAAAATAATTTTTATATCAAAATTGTCTTCTAGTCAAGAACACATTTTATATTGAGGAGGCATAATGACCTTAAAATAGGCATTTCAAAGGTGTTTGTGCTTGTCTTTAAAAAAAAGAGCAAACTGGGTTTTGCCCAGGTACACACTGGTATCAGAAGTAATTCAGTCATGCGATTCTAAATACAGAAGGAAATTATGTACAATAAACTGTGTACAGTGACAGCCCGTATTCTCTTCAGCAAAGTAGGACTCTGGGGAAATTATATTATGTCAAAGTCACCCCTGTTGACTACCAGCTCAGTAAGTTGAACCCTTTGGATCATAAATTCTTGATAAATACTTTATCCATACAAGCAAGTATTTCAATCTTGGGGGAGCATGTCAAAAGTTACAGTGAGTAAGCCTCTAATTTTAATAACATCTTTAATTATATTTTATGTACCCATGAAAGGATAATGAGGGACAGGAAGAGAGAGGATCTATCATCCTAATTTTTTAATGGCAAACATTACAGCCTTCAGACACTGCACAGATATATGTTACCAATGATCCTTAACTTCAGTTCACAATGATCAATTGATTCTCCATTCAAGACCATTTAAAAAAATAAGTTCATAGATCTTCAGAAATAAAATAAAATCACAGTCTTAGCATATTTTGCAGTTTTGTTTCAAGGAGGGATCATAACTAAAGTGGAATAGGTTAAGGAAAATATGACTAAGGTTAGATCACTAAGCTATGAGAAAACCATTTTGTTTCAGATGTGTCAAGGAGTATGTTTATTCCAGATTTTCTTTTAAAACAAAATATCTGCAAGATTCAGTATACAATTGTCATTATGTGGCTTTTAGTAAGTGTTCATTGTTACTAATAGATATTACTGTCCTGAAGAACTGTAAAGAATTTACTACCTTCCTGTCAAGATACATGAACTGTTTTTATTACAAATGACAATCAATGTATCAATGTAAATTTTCCAGTAAGAGAAGAAAGCTGTGTATCTCATGAGAGACATAAAGAATAAACGTGTTTCTGCCAGCTGTTCTTTTGCTAATGATTCCTTTTTTCTTTCTCCTACTATGTTTAAGTCCCAATATACAGGGAGAGTTCTGTCTGATTATTCATGGCTGTTTGCCCTTCATACACACTTTGCCAAAGTGTGTATGAATATCTATGCTGAGATATTTCAGTGCACTATGCCTATCCAGATTTTATTACTTGCATTTTTGCACAAATAAAACTGGAGACAATTTATTCTGATTTGATGTAAAAAACTCCAAAGAAATGTGAAAAAATGTACACAATGCAGATGAGTGATAATTCACATACTCTAATTAGTTGCATTCTAATTAAACTTGAAGTTAGTTTGAGATTTGTTTTCCTTTTTCTTTTGAAATTTTTTATTTGTTTGCAAGCAAAACATACAAATCTGATCACTACCTGTTTTAAGACACCATTTCATAACTGCCCTGAATGTGTCCAAACTTTCTTTTCTTTCGACAAAGGAATGTTGATGTGGAAGTTCCTATAATAATCATTTGTGTTTCGCCTGTCTTCCTTAATTCAAATTAACATAACTTACAGATACAGCAGGAGAACTAAGAATATATCAAAATTTGTATTGGACAGCATTTGAATAGATTAAAATATTAAGCAATGAGGATGGAGAGAAAACAAACCCGTAGCATTTACTTCCCAGCCTCAGATCTTCATTGTGAGCAACACTAGCTCTCACTGAGGTCAGCTGGTGCCTGTATGGTTCCAGAAATACAAGACAATCTCACTGTCTGGTATTACTACTGCTTCTGAGAGGCCTGAGAGAGGTGAGAGCCAAGGTCATTGCATATTCCTAAGTTTGTGCTGCTCCAGTGCTCATAATGGCTTTTGGCACATATAAGGTGCAGCAGGAAATAAGTAGCAGGGATGTCCAGAGCTGAAGTACAAGAGTTTGGAACTCCATTTCTCCTGCTCCTGATGCACTTCCCTACCTTAGTGCCAAACTTGCCAAGGCAAAATAATATTCCACCGAGCCCTCTCTGTGCTTAAAAGCTTTTTACAAGCCTAAAGGATAAAGCAAAGATAAGTGAGGCACTAAAAATAACAGAAGATACTGAGGTCTTAATACAACTCTGTGGCCAAATTACAGAAATGCTAACTACAATGTTCTCCAATAGACTGTAATCTGTGTTCATTCAATCTGGCTGTTCTTGCCAGTACATCTCACAAATGTGATGCATTGCTCAAAAGAGGTCTTGGGTCAGACCCTAAAGCATGCAATACAATTGAACTTGGTATCAAATATGACATCTAAATTTCTTCACTACCTGGCCCAGAAGTTGTAAAAGTTTGGCTTCGAAAAGCTGCTTACTATTTAATTCATAATACAGCAGTGTTTACAGAAACAGAGCACCCAACAGCCTGTAATGTTTATCTGTCTTTCTTGCTCTGCTTAATCATTTCTCTCTCACAACCATACAGTGGCATTAGAAACTGTTTTGTGAATAGAAATTCTCCTTCCTTCTGTAAAAGTGAACATTGATATTTGTAAGTAAAAAAACCCCACCCCAATTTACGGATTGCACTTACACTGTATTTTTCCTTAACTTTGAGCTGTAATTTAAGGATATATCAGATACAACCACACATTTCCATCAGGGTAGAGAACTAGGAACTTAGTTCTGGGTTTGCTTTGAGCCCTGCGTTTGAAAATAAACTGTTATGTTCAAATTTCCCTTCCTGTTCTGAGTATCCACAAGAAAGACATGAAGAAACAAAGACTGGAAGGGAGCCTTCACCATGTGGTTGAAACTGATTCAGCCATCAAAGTGGAAAAAAAGTTAAGTTTTTCAGAATCAGAAGAAATACTTCTTCCTGAAAATCTCTGAGCATTTCTTGCACACACAGCAAGTATATTCAGACACAGTTTTCAGTTAAGCCTTTTGTGATGTTTATTGGTGAAAAGTGTCTTAAACACATAGTGAAATTACCCACCAGTAAATAAAGTTTCAGGCTGATAATACCAAATATTGAGCTGAAGACTGAATGCAACAGAAAACGAGGGCTGCAGCAACATAACAGAGACTGCTTACCTATAACCAAACAACCAAAACCCCCCACATAATCTCTCTTGTGCATCTAGGTGTCAAAAGTAGTTGCTTGATTCATGATGCATTTATCTTCCATAAGAAATGATGTTTCTTGACTTCTTTCTCTCTCAAACTACAGTATTAGAAAGATAGCTACCAGAATTACTAAATAGAATTCTAGGGAGGGATTCACTGGGAGCTAACCATTAATCATACCATGATGCAAAACTGCTTATTTGTGACATTCTATAATCTACATCTTTGAGTTTCATCTGAAATTATTTCTCAATTTTGAAAGGAATTCTCCACAAATTTCAGTGATTTTACTACTTCCCTTCAAATCTACTAATGAAATTCTGTTTTGTAATTGTAAGAATAAAACTTGCACAAAGGTTGATGTGGGCACACACGGACTACCGTTGTGATCAACACTGTCTTCTGCCAATCAACACTGGCAAATTATATTCCTCTTACTATCTTGACTCACTGTCCCATCTTAATAGCACATCTCTGTTGTAGAAATCATCTCCTTGTTCACTGCAAAGCATTAGCAGACGTTAGTAGTAAAGTTCACAGCAAATATGAACGTGTTTTTTAAAAACTTCATAGGGCACAATAAACTAACTTTACTAAGGATAGGTTTTAAAATACTTTAAACAGATTTTATATTTTTGATTAAAAATTTGTAATTTTAAAAATACAATTTTTTTCTGTAGCTCACATTATGAGCTAGACTCCCCACTGCAAGTCTCTTTGTGAGCATTCTTAACAGCTGTACAAATATCAGCCACAATGTACAGGCACCACGCCAAATAGAAAATTACCCAATAGATGAAAACATCAGGTCTTCACTGAAATTGTTACTTTCCAGTAAATTCTAAGGTACACATGTGAACAGTACTATCTCAGTTCTTTAGAGTTCAAAGTGATTGTTTAGTCTTGAGAAGAGAAAGCTCTGAAGGGGTCTCACCGATGCATATAAATACTGAAGGAGAATGCAAAAAGGAGATAGAACCAGACTGTTCTCAGTGATGTGCAGTCAATGGACAAAAGGCAAGGGGCACAAAGTGGAATACAAAAAATTCTGTTTAAACATAAGGAACAAAAAGCTTTTTTACTGCAGTGGTGATCAAACACTGGAACAATCTGTTGAGAGCAGTTAAGAAGCCTCTGCCCCTGATGTTATTTAAAACAACTGGACATGGCCGTAGCTACTCTAGTTGACTCTGCTTTGAGCAGAGTGACTGGACTAGAGTGTTGCCAGAGGTCCCTTTGTCCTCAATCCATTCCATGCTTTTTGATATCAAGTTCAAAGTGAATCCTTTCCACCATAATCAGTCCTTAGTTTTATGAAATAAAATAATTTTTAGGAATCAAACATAGGTGCTCAAAAAATGTTGAACCTGAGCCTTCAAAAATCAACTACCGAGTTCCACAGAAAAACAAAAATCATTGATTTTATAGATGCTGTGGCTTTCTACAGGACTTTTTATAGTAAAACAGATGCAGGATAGGGAAATAAAGAAGTAATTTTATACTGAATAAAACTCACCTTCAAATGTTATGTTCTACTTTAAGTATGCAAGTATTACTGCAGCGAATCCATTTCATTTGTCACTGAGAGGAATACACCAATGCGCACAAAATACTCAAACCATAGCGGAGCCAACAACTGACAAAATTGCCATTCTGTTCTCCCATAAAATGGAACAATATACAATGCTGAACAGCTCATCACAGTAAAGGATGAACATATAAAAACAGTTCTAGGTCTGCTATTGGTGAACAGAATTGTCATAGGCATAGAAAAGTGCTACAGTCAGGTTGCAGTGTAGCAGCTGTGACTAGGGATTAGACTAACACAAGCAAAATCTTAAAAATTGAAATCTTCCTGAACACTCTCTCAGTAACAGGCTGCTTGTTGCCTGTCTTTTTTTTTATTTTCTTTCTTTTTAATTTAGGTAGGTACACATAGAACATCAGAATGATGCAGCCTTTCCAACTGCTTCCCCCTACAAGTTGCTTACATGAACTGAAACAATTTGACTTCAACTATCCGTTTGTACTTAAGATGGTCCAAAAAGAAATTCTCAGGATTTTCCCTGCCTAGTATGTAATCTATTCCACATTAAAAACTTCTGTATCTAACACATTAAGAAGACAGGAATCACATCAGTATGTTCAAGTCCAAACATATGGTCAAGCACAACTGACAATAACATTAATTTAGAATGTGACAAGCACCAATCCCGACAGAGTTCAAGAAGTGTTTTGACAATACTCTCAGGCACATGGTTTGACTCTTGGGGATGGCCCTGTGCAGGGCCAGGAATTGGACTCAATGATCCTTGTGGGTCCCTTTCAACTCAGTATATTCTGTGGTTCTGTGAAATATTATGCAGTCAATGCATTTTCCTCACTGAGTGTAAGAGGTTGATTTATCTGCAAAACTGATGTACCAGGAAATGTCATTAAAAACAAGAAATACAACAAATCATTTACCTCATATAGACATTTTAAAAAGGTGGCACTATGAAATATTTTCCAAGGAAGAAACTTGGTTAGGTTTACAAACAATACTAATGAACAAGGCCAGATATAGTCTGAGCCCTTCTCTTCCGTTGCCCAAACCCAATGAACACTGTCACATTAATGCTTTATACCACAAAAATGAACTGACAGGACTAGCATTATCTACTGATACACTTCCATTTTGTGTGGCGTTTAACGTGGCTTGCCTTTGCCTTCCTGTTCCTAGTGGGATGAGATGGGCCTTAGGGAAATTTTTTAAAATCACATTGTAAGTAGAAATAGAAAAGAAAAATTTAAAAGAACAATGCTTTTGGAGCAGTGGAATTCTACTCAAATTCCCTTTCTTAAATGAAGCAATTCCCAAATTCACATGTTTACTTTTTATCTGAAGCTCACAGAAGAAATATCTAACATAATTATATAGAAATTATTAAATCTATACAACAAATAATAATGTTTTAATGCTATCTTCAGAAAACTACAACTAAAGAAAAATACAAAAACATGCAAATTAAGCAACTTAATTTCAAATAAAGGGTTGAAACCTTCTTCAGCTAATTTCAAATGAAGAGTAGATTCCTAGTGAGAGTTCTTAAATGGGGAACAGAAGAACAGATGGACATACACTTTTCCCAATTCCCAATTTATATCCGATTTCCCAACCATCATGATTAGAGGATAAATGTTAGAACCCTTCTACTGGAAAGAAACAAACTTGGAGAATAAAAAAAGACTTACTCAAAGTTCTTAACCCAGCATGTTGTCATTGACCCATTGGATAACATGAGAAAAAAGGGTAACAGTTGAGACTCTGAAGCAATTAAGGCTGAGTTAACTGATCCAGAAAATTTTAATTGACAAGTATGATTTAGAATTACAAAAGAAAGGCATAAGGTGAGTTCAATTTCTATGAAAAAAGCAAACCAAAGCAAACTCCAAAATATTAAACTCCCATCGTTTAGCAAATTCCTACTGTATATACAAAAGTTCAGACTTATTTACCATTGCTTTATGAAATCCTGTTTTGTGCTATAAACAATACCTCTTTCTAACATAAGATACAGAAAAATTCAATTAGGGAGGAGGGAAAAAAAGGAAGAGAAAGTGACATCTGATAAAATTATGGATCTACCAAGCACTGATAGGTACAAAAAGGATCAATGCAGTTTCCACTTCTTAATTAAACATACACCTGAAGAATAAGATGTAGATCAAGAATTTCTGCACAACTGTAGTTTGCAACTGCAGAGAAGGACAGCTATTTCTTTTAAAATCCACATCGATAGTATCGAAATCAGCACAAGCCAGTAGAGCAAAACATATTGCTCTCATATGTATATGATCATCCCTCACATCCCCTTTAGAAGGCAGAACACTGGATGAAACCAAATTCCTACCTGTGAGCCAAGATGCACATAGGCGACTCGGATGTCCGCTTCTGGGTTTGTCAGTGAAATCTATAGTCAAGGAGGGGTAGGAGGAGAAGAATGAAAAGCCAGAGTATAACACAGCTGCATTAATTACTTCATCTTCAGTGCAGTTTGCACTGTTTTTATCTTACAGCAGCCACGAAGTGCCACTGCTCATTCTGCACTTCCATTGTTAATCTACAGTCTTAAGATTGAAAAGACCCACACATTAGTTCAGAGTTAACCTGACTAGAGTGGAATGGACTATTGGGTCAGAAGTTCTCTCAATGGCATTACAAACACTGACTGATCCTGTCACCTTCCAAATCTGTTACTCATTCAGCAGCAGTGAAGTACTATAATGAAGCATGAAAAAGTTCTTGATTAAATGAAATCAAGTCTGAACAGTGAAGAGTGGGAGGCATTGTACTAGATGGCCTTTTCTGACCACCACCAGCACCTCCCTGCCTCCATCAGATTGAATTTCTAAGGTCTGTCTGGTAGTCCTATCAGCACTGTACTAATACTGTTCCTATGATTAAAACACATTATCTTCTTTCATCTTGATGCAATATATTCACAATAATTTATCTTTGTTATTTGCTTGGTAGCTCTGATCTAAATAGATGTACATCATAGTTCCCAGTTGTACTCAACCTTGTTTCTACCTGGAGACAGAATCCAGTCATAACCTTTCGTACTAAGTTACCAAACTGGACATGGTTGGCACGTAAATAGTGGCTGGGGGAGAGTAATAATGTGTATGAAATATATTGGCAGTTATAATTTGTATCCCTTTTACAGGACTTGGTAACCAAGATGACAACAGGTATCCTTAGTCTCTTAGGCATTCATGGTCTGCTTTCCTGTATGTCAACATACATCACTCTAAAATTTTTACATAGAAAACTAGATTTCAGGGGTCATTGCACCTTCAAGATAAAAATTGCTAGGGATAGGAAGAAATGCTAAACAGAGTAACAACATGAATGATAATTTGTGACATGGTTAGAATGTGTTAAAGAAAAAGAATTTAGTAGGAAGTGAGGAAACTCAAGCACTTGTCAGAAACTGCTCAGCATTGAGTATTATGAATTTGCATATCCCAGAGCATCTCCCATGTAGTTTTTTGTTTCCAGCCAGCATATCAAGCTTGAATGTGATTAAATATTTAATATTTGTGCTCTATAGGACTTAAGAATCTATGCAAATATTATGTCAGAATGCATTAATTTCAGAAGGGAACAGAAGAACCATGTTGTAATTTGTGTCATTTCAGTGTTGCAAGGAAGCTGGAATAATTCTTCTTGTGTAAAAACGCCAGTTACTTCAACAAAAAAAAATTGCACTTCTTTGTCATCTATTTAGATGTTTTGGCCATGATAATCTAAGTTTCACTGTTGACAGATAGACTTAGTGCTTCTAAACTACAGTGAAAATCAAGCTATATTTGAATGTGCAGAAGAAGGGAAATAGGGCACTTTATACTGCATGCCAAATAGAATGATAATCAGAACAACTTCCGTGTTAGAGAAATAAAATTAAGCTGCATTCCAGTGCCTAAAAACTTATCACAACTAGCATGGCTTAGGGGGTCAAAACTATCAGGCAATCTTAATAGCACATACTGCCACCCACTCCACCTTTAATAAGGTAAACTGGGGGGGGGGGGGGGGGGGGGGGGAAGCACACCTGTAATCCCTCATCCAGTTCTGGGCCCCTCACTACAAGAAAGACACTGAGCTGCTGGAGCATGTCCTAAGTAACAATAGAACAAAAGGAAGTGGCTTCATGTTGTGCCAGGGAAGTTTTAGGTTAGATATTAAAAAAAAAAAATTCTTCACCAAAAGGGTTGTGAAGCACTGGAAGAAGCTGCCCAGGGAAGCGATCAAGTCACCATCCCTCGAAGTGGTTAAAAGACATGTAGATGTGGTACTTAGTGACATGGTTTACTGGTGGACTTGGCAGTAGTGGTTTAACGGTTGGACTCTATGATCTTAACAGCCTGTTCCAGCCTGAATTATTCCATAACTTTATGATTCAATATATTTTCTTTATCCTTATGGTTTATTAATTTAAAACACTTATTTTTTTGTAGTTGTTGAGGATACATTAGCAATTCTTAATAACAAATTTTTTAGGTCTTTCTAAGTTCAAACCAAAAGTATCAGACTAACAATGGCCAATCTGATTTGCTTTTCTTAAACTGAGGTTTTGATTTAATATTGACAGCCATGGCATACACAGCACAGTCTGCTGACCATTTTTCTTTTCTGCAGCCAAAGATTCTCCTATGGAAATAAATCTGTTGTGTTAGTAGGAATAAGAAGATGACTAAAATACTATTATATTTGAGGAAGAACACAGCGTGCATTTCCTGATCCAAGTAGAAAAGACAGACATAACCAGGCTGTAATTAAATTTGTTCATAGCTGAATAGCTGTGTCCACAGTAATTTTGATCAGGGACAGAATTTAAGATACTGCTTTGCATAGAGGTAACATATACAAATATACATGGTCCTTGAAAAAACCCTCCCACAGTAAAAAAACCAAACATAGCGGAGAACAAGAGGACTCCAGACTAGTAAAAAGCCTCAGGTAAAATGCAATTTGTTTTGATTTTAAACACTATTGAGTGTCCTCAGATTACTGATATTTAAAAAACTTGTCATCCTAGAAAAGTTACCTTGCAGGAGCTGAGGAACAATGCCATACCTTTAAGTCCAGTGTGGTTTTTCTGTTTGTTATTTGTTTTTATACTATGTTGTTAAAGTAAAGAAGATAAGACAGTTGGAGACAAAATGGTTCAATTTCTTCTTCTTACAAATTTTTTGGATAGCGCGTCACTAAAACAAGAATAGTTTAGACAAACTACATATCTCACTGCATTAATATAATAGAGAATAGGGAAAGAATGAAGGAGTTTGTCACTGAAATAGACAATTTGGATTCCCCTGATCATGGAGATCTGACACTGTCTCCAGTTGTGCAAGTGCACCTAGTCTGTGCACAGAGAGGGCAAAAATACAACTTCATTTAGCCACCAAGCCCAAGACATGCTAGCCTCCTGTTTTCATCTCACTGCCCCACCCCTCACAATGGGAGAAATTTCTTGGAGACGGTCCTCCTCAGAAAAATGCTGTCTGCATTAATAAGAATGGAACATACTATATCCATTCACATACCATAGTATCCTGCAACCAGCAGGATACTATGTGATTTTTTATAATTTTAATATATTAATGTAGGTTTGGACCAAAAAACAGGTAGGCATCTGACCTCCTGATAACACACCTGCATCACGTTGCCTAGCCCTAACAATCTTTGTAGTGGTATGTTTCAGGAAGATAGCAAACGTGTCTTTCAGAGAGAAAGCTTCATTATCATAGCATCAGACTCCAATGCAAGTCAACAGAAACATCTTCAACTGTCTAATTTTACATGGCTAAAAAAAATTAATAAACTCAATGTCTCAAATGGAGAACTCTTGGAATTATCAGTCCATGACTTAGGACAATGAGGAAGCACAAGAAAAAGGCTGCCAAATCAAAGAGCTCTCTTCAACATTTCCTTAGGTTGTTTTCACTGGATCCTTGCATACTAGGTAGCGTTGCTACAAACCTACAACTCAATTTTAGGATTTCTCTTCTCTCGTACTTTTGAAGTTCAACTTCTGTAACAATATACTAGATGTGCATCAAGCTACTACTTTCAGTGACAGCATGCATGGTGTTGTCAAAAGACACATCACAGAACAACTTCAATATAAAAATCATAATTTGCATCTATTATGACCCACCCCTGAGGATGAAGGTAATGGCAGTTCTTGTTAATACATCCCTTGGGGCGGATTAGAGCAATACAGCACTGAATGATTGGTGTTTTATAACTATATATATATATGTATATATGGTTTATTTTAGAATAATTAGCAAAAGAAAGGAGGTATGTGGTCATTCTGGTTATTATTATCTATAGTATTATAACAATATAGAAGTATAAAAATACCACTTAAGAAAATATATAAGGAAAAGAAAGAAAAAAAGAGAAAGAAAGGATAAGAGTTGATAGCAGAGAGGAAAGATAATCCCCACCCACTCAGCGACAAGACTTGATTGCTGCAATTTAGATGTCTGTTGGTCAAAGTGATGGTCACAGTCTTGATCTGTTGGGACTGGGGGAAGCCCACAAAACACAAAGTTCAATGAGTTAATATATGTTCAGGTTCAGGTGGTAATGCCCAGGTACCTCTCCTGTTACAGCACTGTGGATCATGTATAGTCCTTTGGCAGAAAGCCCCAGAAATGAGTCTGGGGCATTACAGGGGTCCTGGATGGTTTATGACCCTTTCTAAGACATGACCATTGTTTCTCATGCCAACTTAGTTGAGCCAGTTATGCCCCATCAGAAGGGATGAATACCTTCAGGCCCATGTGGGAATGCTCCAATACCTCCCCCTGAGGGCAGTTTTATTCCTGAGCCAATTCGGTAAGGGAGGACATTGTTTAAGGGAGGTAAGATAAAAGCATTATCCCGCATCCACAGGATCTGTTTATCAGCCTTCTCCCTTATCTGGCTCAAAATCCAGCTTGTTGCTAAACAAAGGTTAGCTTGTCATGGTCATCCTCGGTGGTGGGTGTGCACCCCCTCTGTTTTATGCAGATCAGAGGTTTCATCACCACACACAAAAACTCTCCTCCTCCCCCTCAGTTGGAAGGTGCAACCCTGGCCTCAGCAAAGCACCTGCTGCTTTTGTAGATGGCTGATTGTTTGAGTCATTAACCATTAACATTTCAGTCTCTCACAGCATACCCCAACATTTCCATTATGAACTAGAGGAAAACTAACAGTGATTTAATTTTTTATTAGAAATACCATCCTAACTTCACCTCTTAAAGTTTTGTATAGCTATAGCCTAACCAGTAAGAAAAACTCTTTTGACAAAACAACTACTAAAAGTTGTTCTGGTGGTACATTTAACTGAATAAAATTTCTACAACAAATAAAATGTAACAAAATGACCATAATTTAAGTTTAGAGTTTTTGGTCTGCATATCATATTAATCAAGTTTCTTACATTATTTGGTTTGTTAATATCAGATTCTTGTAAGAATAAGTTCAGACAATAATCTGTAGTGATCTTAAGCAAAAATAACAGCTTCAAACATAAATTTTCTCTCCCATTTCTACTCTGCATTTACTATATCATCATACAAAGTAGTTTACTTCATGTAAAGGTCTTATCATAATTAAGTTAATTACTTGGATTGTAAAACTTAACGATGATACAGAATATAATAAACAGCTTCAGAGGGCATGACATATACTTAAAGACAATACAGCATAGAACTGTAGAATCTGCATCAGCTACAAAAGGACATTTGAGTGCTCAATGAATTATTTCCAGCAAACTTGATATTGAATATAGAGCAAATGTTTTTTCTAGAAAAGCATTTGAAACTATGCATCAGTATGCAAAACTACTTCATTATTTTCAAAAATTTAATGTTAGCATAAAAATAAAACTAAAATTAACAATATTAGTTGATACTAAACACTTACTTAAAATATTTAAACAGGTGGCATTAAAAAAACCATGTATTTCTACAGGTTATTGGTAGTAGACAGCTGTCACTTCTTGGCACAAACCAAATATATTATGTCCAGACTTAGGAGAAGAAGAATTAATGTAACTGAATATGTCCTTTTTGAAGAAACTAAAAATTAAAAGAGAGATTAACAGGTTTTGAAAGTAATAAAAATTCAAGAGTGTGCAAGTATCCATAGTGTTATTATTAGATGCCAGGTTAAGAACAGTTCTACAACAGAACAGGAAAAGAAACAGACAGGCCCCTCCTGATACCACTTTTCTTTTTCTAATGAAATTCTTTTTGTGTGTAGAAGAAAGTAATATACTTCTGAATTTACTGCCACCTGTAGATAGCCTGCTGTCACAATTAGGCATGTTTTAAACCAACATAATGGAGTAAGACAACCCTACAGAAGCTATTCTGTCCAGTGATTCTGAACAGAAGCAACACTTCATCAAGATTTTGAATCACAAGTCAACATAAAGAATGGCAGGATATTGGTATAATCAATAAATCATGCAAAAAGGGAGTTGAAATTTAATTATAGGTAATTTGTCTTCTCTAGGAAAGGAGATAAGAAGTTCTCTCTGCAAATTAGAAGGTCACTTAAAAAACATTGACAGAACACAGATATAGATTTTTTTTTTGGCTTTACAGTAAGGAAGATCAGAACAAAAATAAGAGCTTCTAAATCACAGTGTTGTGAATTTGTACCTGAAAATCATGTCTAAGAGCTATTATTAAAAAATTAGAGTGACTATAGTTAGATCAGCATGGAGCACTGTTAAATTAATCTAACCTAATGAAAACATCAGCATTGCCACAAGAAAATAAATTAGAGATGAAGCAAAGAGCATTAATGCAGGGAAGTACTGAGGAAGACAGTCTGCAGTATTAACTGTTGCGGCAGAAATGTGACAATGCTACAACAGGACTCCATCTCATCGCTTCATCACCCAGCAGATCTCAAGGAACTCAACAGATTTCTAGCAACATCTTGCTGCTTTCATAATAACACCACTCCTGATGTATTATGCAGACTTCAGTAACCAGTCCCACAGGAGTCAGCAGGGAATTTTACTCCACAAACGGGAAGAGAGCAGACACAACCATTTTACTACCACTCCTTGTTCCTCCTGCTACTTTCATGTAACTTCCTCAAAAATAATTTCCTTCATGTGCTGTAGAATCCCACTTCAAAGTTTGCAAGCAAACCGAGGGCAAAACCATCCTGTTGACAGTGGAAGCTATCTGATAACAGGCTCCCTCTGAAGAAGTAACCCAGTAGGCCAACTTCCTCCCTGACCCAAGAGCCAGCCCACCAAGCCTTTGCCTGCACACAGCTGTGTGCCTTTCTCCTTGCCAACTGAGTGCTGTCTCCAGCAACCACTTTGCCAGTGCCACCTGTTTCATATCAGAGAGACATGAAACTCACTAAGGTTTAGGTAGCCAGCCCTAATGTGCTTCTTCACCATTCCAGAACATGCCAAACACAAGTGTCTGGTGGATGTAAGAAGTCTGTTTTCTAGATATTAAAAAAAAAAAAAAAAAGCTCTTGCAATTTTATTCCAATTCAGTTCTAACACTGGTTCTTTACTTCATCACCCACCATATTTTAATTAATACCAGTTAATTAATATTTTGTGACATTAGTAGATACTGCTTTTCTTATGCAAAAGAATTTTCAAAGCAAAACATCAAAATTTTTATCTGCAATGGAGCATATCTTACATCATGTACCAGAAGCGGTTTACATAAAATTAAAAAAAAAAAAGAACATTTAGACATGCATAATTTAAAGGAACCTGGAGATAACTGTGTCACACAGCTGTTGATATGGGCTTAAAGCAATAAATTAACAATCTGAGAAAAAGTACACAATGAGGTTGAGATACAAACCAGTAATGTCAAATATCCCTCTGCTCACTTCTTGATTGTCAGCTACTTCTGTACTCAGTTTTAAAATGAGCAAAATGTATCAAATCAGAAACATTTTCACTTCTCAAAAGAGCCAAGATAATAATATAAAATTTATAAAATAACCAAACTATCAAAAATTACTTAATTGCCACAATCCTTCCTTTGAAACTAGGCAATTTTGTGTCTCGGGAATAGGTCATGTTCCAGAAACATTCCACAAACAAATAACATGAGGCTGAACACTTCATGAAGCTGCTGTTTGTATTTATACAGAGGCCCATGAGACTTGCTTTACGCATATGTGAATGACAATGGGATGGCAGGAGCAGGGCTTGTGCATGAGCTATACTCTGCTGCTTCCCTGTACCCACACTGTGTTAAAAACGTGCTCTCAAAAGAAAAGCTTTATTTTAGTAATAATGATACATAATTTATAACAGACAAACAAAAGGAGCAGAATAGGGAAACTTGCATGCAGATTACCATTATAACACATTAATAAATTCAGGGCCCTCAAACCAAATTGGTTACAAAGCAACAGCAGAAAGAACTACTGACTAAGAAAGGAATCATTTTGCTCCTTAGGTTTTTTATTATTTTTGGTTTGTAATGCTATAAGTTATGCCTTTAAGTATCAATGTGACTTCCTTTCAGTTTGCTTGCTACTTTTACTGTCCTCCCTGTGGGCATTTCTCATAGCCCTTCTGCTTCACAGCGTAACAATTGAATGTTTGATTTTGTGCCAAGAATATTTACTGATGGGCCATACTTTTGCAAAATCTCTCTTTTCACAGAAGCCTTACCTTGCCTTTTAGAACAACCCACATCACTTTTATTCAGAACTTTAGAGTTCAGATTTTTATGATTTTAAGTAGATGATGAAATGTAAAACAACTTTTTTGGAAAGAAGTTCAGATTAATTTTGCTACCCACAATGTATCAATAAACAAAGAAACAATCATATGTCCATCCATATTTTCACTCATATAGCTGCTAAGATACTGCATTTTATTATTACACAAAATTTTCTATGAAATTCTTTTCAACATAACATTTGTATTATAGGAGTTTTTTTCATTATTTTCAAGACTAAATAAATTACTTTTATTCACATGCAGGTTAACCCTCCCATTCTAATTAGACACAAAAATAATTATGTTTTTTCATGACCACACAGTGTCCATGTGCATATTAAATTTTACCATTATCACACTTCTTGTTTACCTTTTCCAGTGTTATCAGCACTACTATACCACAAAATGTCCACTAGAGTTAGAGTTTCTAGTGGAAAAAAATCATATTTCATACTATATTATATATTTCACCTTTGACTTCAAATTTCATTTGTTACTTCAAAACAGACATCCCATGTCAGCTGTAGTCTTTATGTCTTTATTTTTAGCACTTGAGAATGCATGATGTTATTTTGCATCCTTTCATTGTTAAGTAAATTGTCTGCATTAAGGCTTTCTTACCTATATGTCCGGTTTACAACTTCATTTGACATAACTTCAAATTATTACATCTTTTTCCTACCTTCCTGATATTTTAGAGCAAGATGCTTTTAACTGCAATATACATTTTATTGAGAAAAACTTGAAAAATGATGAAGTCGTCATTTGTAACAAGATGCAGTTCAATTTAAAAAAATAGGAATCTATCAAATTCCTTGATAAGTTTTCTTACTATGTCACCAGTGATGTATTATCATGGCTGACTATACTCAAAGAATCTTACCCCATGTCTAATTTTGCCTTACATCAATTTACAGGTCTTGCTAGGAGACAAATGAGTCCATTAGAAAGGAGAAATGTTATTCCCGTGAATATTTTTTTCAGATTAAGGTTATTCTCAAATAACCTAAGAAATTATTTTTTTTAAAACATCCTTTTAGCATCTAAAGTACAGATAATTTCAACAGATTTGAGACTGAGAGACATCTTATAAACAGACTACCAATTTTGGAATAGATAATTTAAAATATCTCAAAATACTTTTTGACACATTTTATATCAGCATGTTACATCTGACTTAGCGACTTCAGTTCCCCATCCTACTCTAGAAAAAAAGATTAACTAGAGATGCCATTTTAAGATTTTGTTGTCCTGTGTTCTGGTTGACTTTGGTGACCATATCCAGCCTTTAAGAAGCTGGTAATGTGTTTCATAAATTACATTATCTGTTCAGATACTATAACACTCAACTAACAGTTACTCTAAGCCTAAATCTATATTTCAAAAGCTTTTTAGAGAAACATATTCTTTCACCAGAGCTCTATAATGGTAAGTTAGAGTGCTTCTGTGGCAACCGTACACATATATATCATGAGAAGTACTTACATATTCCTGATACAGACTTCTCCCTCTAGGAAGAAGGAAGACTTACTGAAGGCTTTTTCATTAGTGATGAAGTAAATTAAGTTTGTTGGTTGTTTTATTGTGTTGGGGTTTTTTTCTTTTTAGTTGGTTCTATAATTTCATACAAATATTATTACAAGCCAAAAAAACCCAGAAAAACAAATTCAGATGATACTACTCCCAATTTACTTTACATGCAACTGCATTCCTTTGGTGAGGCTTGCACAGGATAAGTGACCTAAACTGCAAGCAAAGTCATTATTACAGAAAAGAACAACTTACTTTTGAAATAAATCCACTCAGAAGAAAGATGACAGAGTGCAAAGCTACATATATTTGCATAACTCTGTCTAGAAGAGATGAACAGCTAGCATCATGTACTGTGCTCTTTCTATGACCTCGTACACAATTCAGCATCAGTTTTGAGCAGCCTGAGAAGCCAAAAAATACATACATTCTCAGCCAATTAGTACTTGGTTGGCCAGCCTGTAGGCAATAAAAAATAACATATGGTATGCTATAAACCTACATTTATACCAGGCTTGTATTTTTTAGCATTAAAGCAATGATGCAAAATTATAGGGTTTTAATTTCTCCCAAAACAGACAATGACTAGATGAGAATCATGGTTCCTTTTGTGAGAACTTGCTGCAGTGTAGGCTGCTGGCTGCAGAGACTGCAGCTGCTGGCCACTCTGAACTAATTACTGGCACAGTAAGGAGCACTTACCTAAAGCCAGTGGAAGGGAAATGTGAGGTACAGGGAAGGCTCGAGGTTTGGATAACAACTCTGGTTGTATTTAACAGTAAATATGAAGCTTAATATCTCTGAGCTATCAAAGGCAGTTTGATAAAAAGATACTTTTAAGGATCTGAGTAATTTTTTTTAAGTCAGGGAAAGTTAATAGGGATGCTGCAGATGCCCCAGAGAAAGAGGGCAATCTGTCCCACCAGGACACAAAGTTGCCCTCCTAATAAATGCCCATCTGACTGCTGTTATGTGGAGCAGCAACGACTGTATAAGCCTGCTAACTAGGTTAATCACCCAGCCTCTCGAGTCTTTTAACCTATACCTGTTTTCCATTTTATATTTGGAGGCTGAAAATGAAAGGGGTATGAACAATCTACTGCGTTAAAAACATCTTTAACAGTACTACAGAATTTGTTTTAACAATCTCCTAGAAATTATTCAGAACTACGCAACAATTAAAATGCATGAGATTACTACTTAATAGTATCCTGTACCTTTGCAGCTTTAAATTAGCTAGACAATCTTCACAAATATAATCACTGAACTTTTAATTGAATTTTTTATTAATTTCTAGAAATGATACTTTTATAATTAGGGCTGTCACGGTAAGACTGTGTGCCACCAACCTAAAATGCTTTGAAAGGAAAGGCAATCATTTTAAAGTGTTAAAGTACACATTAAACACCATTTATAGGGATAATAGTACTGTATTTTTCCTCATAAGGATTTTCTTCTTCCTTATTACATGAAGTGCCCTTTATTCTGTATGTTAGACGAACAATAGAACCCTGACGTAATGATTTTAAAAATCATAGATGGTTTATAAACCTAAGTTCATTATACCTCTTCAGTCAACCACATGAAGTATCTCTGTTATAATGAAAGAATATGTTCAGATTATTGATCTCTAAACCACTAGGTAAGATCATCTGTGACAAAGTTCAGGAGAATATTAATGACTAATTTTTATCCCATATGAGGGAATTTCAAGACATTTCAGTTGAGAAGTATTTTTGGTTTAAAATTTCAGTAAGAAGTGTCATCCTTAAGAAACCTCAGTTATAACTGAAGTTTTGATAATAAGACACACTGCAGTGGGTGAGCAATTGACTCATGGGTCATGCACAGAGGGTAACAGTGAACAGAGTGACATCAGACTGGTGACCTGTCACTAGTGGGGTTCCTCAGGGCTCCATCTTAGGCCCTGTGCTCTTCAACATCTTTGTAAATGACCTGGATGCAGGACTGGAAGGGATACTAAGCAAGTTTGCAGATGACACAAAACTGGGAGGAGCTGTTGACTCCCTTGAAGGCAGAGAGGCCCTGCAGCGAGACCTCGACAAATTAGAGGACTGGGCAATCACCAAGCATATGAAGTGTAACAGGGGGAAGTGCTGGATTCTGCACCTGGGATGGGGCAACCCCGGATGTTTGTACAGACTGGGGAATGAGATGCTGGAAAGCAGTGCCATGGAAAGGGACCTGGGAGTCCTGGTTGACGGCAAGTTAAATATGAGTCAGCAGTGCCCTGGCAGCCAGGAGGGCCAACCATGTCCTGAGGAGCATCAAGAAAAGCATCGCCAGCCAGTCGAGGGAGGGGATTGTCCTGCTCACCTTGAATACTGTGTGCGGTTTTGGGCAACGCAATATAAAACAGACATTAAGTTACTAGAGAGCATCCAAAGGAGGGCCATGAAGATGGTGAAATGCCTTGAGGGGAAGCCGCATGAGGAGTGGCTGAGGTCACTTGGTCTGTTCAGCCTGGAGAAGAAGAGACTGAGGGGAAACCTCACTGTGGTCTTCCACATCCTCATGAGGAGAAGTTGAGGGGCAGGTTCCAACCTCTTCGCTCTCATGACCAGTGACAGGACCCGAGGAAATGGCATGAAGCTGAGTCAGAGGAGGTTTAGGTTAGATACCAGGAGAAGGTTCTTCACTGAGAGGGTGGTTGGGCACTGGATCAGGTTCCCCAAGGAAGTGGTCACAGCACCAAGCCTGAAAGAGTTTAAGAAGCGTTTGGCACTCAGAAGCATCTCAGGTACATGGTGTGATTCGTAGGGATGGTCCTGTGTAGGGCCAGGAGCTGGACTCAATGATCCTTGTTGGTCCCTTCCAAATCAGCATATTCTGTGGTTCTGTGGAATAGACTCTGGTGCCAGGGCCTGCCCCAATGGACCCCTGGATCCCAGGAAGCCCCCAGCTCTTGTTGCACCTTGACACTATGTGCCCATATGAAAAAAACATCTACTGCATTTTTTACCTATATTTTTAAAAAATCATAACGTGATAAAAATCTACAGTATATACACTACAAAACCATAATAAATATTAAGACAGCTAATATTTAAAATATGAAAAATGCTGTATAAGTGCCATAAGTATATAACTAAAAGCTCATCTTATATTTTTGCATTACTCTTGCACTTTCACTGAGTGAAAGACCACAGAAATCTGGCAAGATTGTGTATCAGTACAATTAATTTCTACATTAAATGAACCTACTTAATGGCAATAAAAATCACTTTGCTGTACAGCTTTGTAATAACCAATGCTGCTAAAGAATTATAGTTATTCAACTATTCCAGCATACCATTTATGTGGCTCTTTTTTATTGCTTTAAGGAAGCTAGAAATTTTACACGCCTAAATGTGAAAGTAAGAGATGCTCAGAAAAGACAGCAAACAGTTCCCTTTTTTATTAAGACTATGGTCCAAAGTTAAGCAGAAAATTTAAAGACACCTAAATGGAACAGGTATGAGATGCAGAAAGAAAATAGTTTTGCAGAAAGACTACAACACAAACATCATTTTTTTTCTGAGAAAGCTTGGTGAAAGAAGGAAAAATTGAAAAGTATCTGGCTTTCTTAGCTATCTCATGAGTAGTTTCCACATGCTAAAACCTACAGTGCTTATTTGCCTATAGCATAAATCAGAACTTTCAGCTTCGCTTAATGTCACATTAAACCTTCCTGGTTAGTGCACAGGTTATCTTTTTCTGTTTGTTAACAATAATTTGTTCCTCATCTCCCCTTTCCAAAGTGACTTAAAAGCTTTATTGTAACAGGCTTCTTGACAAATCTGTGCTCCTATGTTTGAACAAGATAAGCAATTTAAATCTCATATCAGAATGTCCACATATCTACTCCAAAAGCCATCTCCAAGTTTTATTTAAAACACTTTTTCAGTCTAGTTTCAAACAGTAATGTGGATAGCATTCTGCTGTTCTCTTTGGAAGACTAATGTATACCTTAACAGAGCTCAATATTAAGAAATTAGTATAATGTACATCATGGTGTATGGAGAGTGCTGTGCTTTCTTTAGTGACAGAAGAAATGAATGACCAGTTAGATTAAAGCATGGGCTACATCTGAGAAGCATTAAAAGGTAAAGAAACTGAAAAGAAATAATTTTAGAGATTTGACAGACAGCAAATTTCCACGACTGACCTGTGTTTTCTTAGACCTAAGTACTCCTGACTATTGTTATTCCTTACTGCTCTATTTAAATTGTTAAGTAGGTAGTTAGAAGTACAAAGTTACATTATTTGTAACTTACTAGAATTGTATGTGCACTTTTGTCCTATAAGCACAAGTTATTATACCTTTCAAAGAAGGCTGCTCTTTCAAAACATGGCCACTCTTATTTCTAATTTAAAAAGGTACATTTTCTAATTAGGTACCTGTCTTTTACAATAACTTTCAAAATTAGTATGATTTAAAAACTAAATAAAAATGACACAACAATGTTTGATTTTTTTTTTTTAACTCATATAATACATGAGAGGTATAGGCTTTAGGCCATTTAAGACCTTTTTCCTTTAAAAAATTGCACTGCCTCACCATCTTCAGCTTCACTGTGCAGTAGACAGGAGACAGTTTAGAACACGAAAAGCATATGTGCAATCTACAGAGGCAATTTGTTAATCACTGACTTAATGCAGCTGTAAGATGACTCAATTTTCCTGCAATAAGAAACTCTGAACAAAGAAAATAAGAAATGATCTACAGCGTGTTGTCTCTTCACTCCTTGATGCAACTGCTCCTCAGTCCTACTGTAGAAATGCAGATTAACTTTTTAATTAAGTGCCATCTATCTTTTTGAGACAGGAAAAAATACATGTTTTTCAGTTTTTCAGAGGAGACAATTTAATATGAAGGAAAAGAGCCATCTTCTATAGGGGACGATAGACAAATGTAGGATTTCATCATTTCAGGGGTGTTCCTACCAACAAATAGGTTGTACCAAAACAACCCCAAAATATGTAACTGCTCTGTAGAAATAGCATGTTAATTTCCCTGTTTACCCTGACATAGAACACTGCAAAAGTATGAAATGTTATTAAACTTCATGTTGTATTTTGAAAAGTAAATTGGCAGCCTGCTTCAATTAGTTGAAACTAAACTTTATAAAAATGCCATAAGTAAGAATTTAGAACCCAACCTATGTGTTATTCTCAATGTACTCCAACCACTTTGATGAAGTTACAAACCTTTCAACTACAGCCTGTTCACTTTCTTTTGTCTCCATGTGCCCAGCAATGCTGAATACTTCATAGCTACTAAACAACAAATATGGTTGTCCATTCCTCCTATGCCCAAAATGTGGAAGGAACTACAAGGTATTACTTTAGTTCACTGAACTGCAGATTAACAGAACGTAATAGAATAAGCTTCAAAAGTTCTCCATACAAAGCTTAATAAGAAATGGTCCTATGCAGCTCCAGAAGGTCTTAAAGGTCAATTATCTCTGAAATCCCAAACAGAATATTAATTAGATTTCCAAGACAAAAGGTTGGTATATGTCATATAAGTTGTAGAAAAGCCATTAGAATTTGATTCAAAAATAAAGCCATTAATGTCGAATGCAGTGTATTAATTACTTTTGGTGAAAAAGTTTTAGGAGATCAGACTGCTTAGATATGAATGAGCAGAGAAATCCCCTTAAATAATCACTGGAAGTTTCTTAAATAAACCAGGTGCAAAACATCTACCTTCGGGAAATTTATATGGCCACATAGGCTGAGTTTAATTTAAAAAAAAAAAAAAAAATGAACCATTTGATTTTAAACTGCAGAACAACAACCAATTATATAGAAGTGTGCCCTCCTTTTTTTTTTTTCTAAATATTTTGCATTTAGAAAAAAGGCTTAACGAGATCAAACCATACCATAGTATTTCCTCTTTTTTCTCTCAAGCTATGAACAAAGGCAATGAACTCTGCCACTGAATAAGTAAAGTTGGAATCAGCATGTTGGACCAGGAAGTCTTTTTCAGAAAGAAAGGTAACAAGAGACATAATTGTAGTGGAAGGTAAAATAACCACCATGTGTTGTTTTACTAAAACAGAAGAGAAGTTGGCAGATAGGAATTTTTACACTTTCATGAAATACCGATCTATTTTATCTCTCATAACAAAATAAAAAACACACACATATGTGAACATTGTCCTAAAATAATAATTACCAAAAGTGTAATGTGAATGGTTAGCCAGAGTCCTAGCTACTCTTCTTTCTAAAATCATCGTAGTTACATAAGGAAGAAGAATTCAGTGAAACAGACAATGGTAAGTACCAGTCCATATTCATCCTCACTTCACTGTTCTGAAATTAAAGTTTAGCAGTTAACTGTTTTAAAAATTTAATTTCTAATAGACTGTTTTTACCTTCTACACTACAGAGGGGATATTTTGGGATTTCCTTGACAACAAAAACCAGGCAAATGCCAAAACTTGCTTTTCAGTTCAGCTGCAGTGTTTTATTCCAGCTGAAGGTGATTTTTTTCTTTTGAAATAGGCAAATTCAAAACAGAAGACTATTTTTAAGTGGAAACTACAAGCATTTCATTAAGGTGTTCAAAAATGTTTCCATGTCTGTAAAAAAAGTCTTTGAATTTTCTAAAGCTAGTTCTTTTCTTAGCAAAAACAATAACCCAGTCATGACATCCTCTGAAAAATAGGTCTGGCTGTCAAAACAATAATTTTTAGCAAATAACTTCTTTCTTCACAAAATGCAACCTCTGCTGCTAATGCTGAATTCTACATTTTCCAAAGAATTTTTTTTTCCAAGATGCATTTATACTAAATGTTTGCAAAATACTCTTCTAATACTGTGGAAGTAAAGACTGAAAATATTTTAAAGAGTTCCTCTTTCATGGAAAAACCAAACTATGACCTAAAAAATAATGTTTTAGATAATAAATAATATTTTATAGTTTGATTATGCAATCAGATTGATTTGGGATTTTTTTTAAATAAAAATCAATAGAAACTTTTGTGCAAAAACATTTGAATTTTAACAGAAATTCTCAGTCATCAGAACATATGTTATTACTATAAGAACTGATCCAGCAATGGCAGTGTATCCAAGACTGGACATGCTCAGCCATCAATGCTTTATCCCTGTAAATCTACTCTTGAGAGCAATTAAAACTGCTCCCAACAATTGTGTATATTATCAGCACAAAAATTCCTTTCAGAAGGCATAAACTGCGTAAGTTTTTTTGCGAAAAAGGTCAGGCATAGGGGAAAAGAACCTCAAGTCTCCAACAGATAAAATATGGATTTAGCTACTAGAAATTAAAAGAAAGATCCTGAAGGATACTAAGGGTACAACGTAATAAAATTATATAACTCATACTACTACATTACAGAATTACCACCCAGTCAGAAAAAGAAATATATTACTCATCTTCAGCATGTTGAGCATCATCCTTTTCAAATGAGAAGATGCCACAAACCATTTAAAATTCTGCTGATGTACAACATTCCATGTGCATATTCTAATAATATCTACTGCGGCTTTGATTTATGCCACAGTTCTTCATACATAGCACACTTTATACTCACAAAATAACTCACTTCTAGAGGACAATGTACAATAATCATGAGTCACAACTGACTCATGGAAAAAGACAAGGTAGGCAGGTTACCTTCTTACTCAAGGATATGTTCTGCGCAAAAGTGACAACAGAAAATTATTGTGAGGACAATGTATAATGTGCTCTTACTCTTCTCAGAAGCAGGATCATTAAGAGAACCACTAAAGTATTTTGCATTCAGTAGCATCAAATACCTTTTAATTTTTCCTCCCTACTTGGAGAAATTTCAGTGGATGAGTCCACCAAATTTAACTTGTTACTGGACATGGTCACATCTGTTTTCAGATTTTTAAGTGTATCTGAATCGGCAGCTTGTAATTAATTAATATCATATATGCATTCTTATATTTATTTCATTGCTTGCATTCAGACAAGCACATTCATGTACCAGACTGGCATGTTTATAAATATCTAAATAGGTTTTTTTGTTGTGGCTGATTTTTTCTTATAGGTCTTCATGGAGGTGAGGATATCAGCCAGTGAAGTTCTAAGTGATGAATTTAAAAAAAAGCCCAAACCAAACCAACCAAACAACAACAACAACAAAAAAAAACCAAAGTAGGTGAAAGTCCATTCTAGCTATGATTTATTTATTTTTTAATTTTACATGGGCTCAAAACAAATTAGATCACTTTTGGAATGCAAGCACTTCTATTTTAGGATTAGCATATAGGCTGAAGTTGAAAACCTGCCCTCAGCTGCAAATGATAGAAGTCTGGGAAAGCATTCTGGAGATCTCACAGTACAGGGCTTGTCTTTTGCTACCTCTTCTCATTCAGCCTTCGCTTAAACAATTCTTTGTGAGCAGCTGGTACGTGTACACTCTAGAAACCAACTATATGGGGTAAAGAACTTGGCAACATTTGCCTATATGTTATGCCTGAGGTCATTCCCCTATCTCCAGAAAAATCAAACAAAGAACTGGAAAGCTACAACAGTTCTTAATTCTATTCCTATAATGTCTGAGAATACAAATAACGACTAGCTACAAAAAATTTCTTTTTCTGTGTCTTCTAACATATATCACAACATTGATTCTTTTATTACCTTACATTGCTACTGATCTTCTTAGCTATCATAGCTCTGTAATGCACAAGGAAGAATGTAGGAAGCAAAATTAGCACGGATGTATTCAAACAGAAAATAAGCATCAGTGTATGGTTCAGATTCAAGCATGACTAAATTATGAAGCATTGTACCCAGCTGAAACAGTGAAATCAGAAATACATGTAGTGGTATTTCTAGTGGCAAATGTACACATTTTTGCAAGGTTGACTTGGATTATTTGAGATCTTGTATAACCATTTGTTTTGGAAGTCCGATTATCAGCTTACAGGCTTAGATGTGGGTTCCCAAGTAATCTTCATTGATCCTTATAAAGTATGCAGAAGTTTCTGTTTGAATGGAAAAAAAAAATCTGCCCATTCACAGTATTTTTTCTGAAGTCTTAATCTGAGAATTTATAAAGGCTCAGACAGGTTCAGTTTGTGAAGAACTGTGCTGTTTCTTGAAAGCATTTTTTGAAATTTATGACATATTTTTTGAAATTACATTTTTCAGTAAAAAAAACCTCCTAAAATCTGGCAATTGAGCCTCTGTAGGGACTATATACAATATCTATGAGTTACTATTAAATTGTTGGCTGTATGCTTGTAACGGCACGCCATAGTTGAGGCAAGAAGTAATAGTAGTTCACACTGAAAATAAATCATTAGGACTACAGAATAATAAATACACATTTCTTTCTTAATACAAGAGACTATTAAATTTATATTATATCTAAGAGCCTAAGTAGAGTTACATGGAAAGGAAAAAGTTAAAACAGTTAGCTGAATATTCAGTAAAAGAGGATAAAGAGATGGGATAAGACAACTGATTTATTCTCCACATATAAGGGGTTAGAATTTTAAATATGTTTTGGCTGACAAAGTTTATGCTAGTTTATCGTAGATACAAACACCAAGACAAATTATAGTAAAATTATAGTAAGGTAAAATCAAGATTTTACTGCTAATGAAAAACTAACCGAATAGGGACAGTTATATCTACGTAGTGTTCATCAATTCACAAGTACTGTCTTTTACATGTTTTGACCAAAGACATATAACAATATGCTTATACACCAATTATATGAGATAGTATTCATCCCCGATCTTTTAGAAAAGACAACATTGCAAATGTGTTCAGCATATCCTAGTGCCTTGGGTTTTCATTATTTCCACTGTCAATCTGATATTATTAAGCAAAGGAAGTATAAAACATAAACTTAGTGTATAAATACAGCCTCCAAATTCCATCTTCAAAACACTTTTGCCCAGATAGCACTTGTATTCATAGTACCAAAGAAAGAGTAACTTGTTTTCCCAGGAGATCAGAATTTTCTGAATGGAGTATTTATCTCAGTGTTCAATGCCTATACATTTTTTGTCATTATGACAGAAAAAAATACAAAAATCAAAATTCTGCACTAGAGACTCAGATACTCTCATGGGCCTTATTTTGATAGTGAGAGTGTCCAGGAGCACTTTTGATCACAGAATCACAGACTCAATCAGGTTGGAAAAGACCTTCGAGATCACTGAGTCCAACCTACGACCTAACACCATGGCACTAAGTATCATGTCCAGTCTTTCCTTAAACACCTCCAGGGATGGTGACTCTACCACCTCCCTGGGAAGTCCATTCCAACATCTATTCACCCTTTTGGTGAAGAAATTCTTCCTAATGTCCATTCTAAACCTCCTGTGGTGCAGCTTAAGACTGTCCTCTCTTCCTGTTGCTGGTTGCCTGGGATAAGAGGTCAATCCCCACCTGGCTATAACCTCTTTTCAGGTAGTTGTAGAGAGCAATAAGGTCTCCTCTGAGCCTCCTTTTCTCCAGTGTAAACAACACCAGCTCCCTCAGCCACTCTTCATCAGACTAGTGCTCCAGACCCTACACCAGCTGTTGCTCCTTTCTGGATGTGCTCCAGCACCTCAACGTCCTTGTAGTGATGGGCTCAGAACGACACAGCACTCAAGATGTGGCCTCACCAGTACCGAGTATAGAGGGACAATCACTTCCCTAGTGCTGTTGGCCACACTATTTCTGATAGAAGCCAGCATGCCATTGGCCTTCTTGGTCACCTGGGCACACAGCTGGCTCATATTCAGGCAGCTGACAACCAACACCATCAGGTTCCTCTCTGCCCCTTTGCTCAGCTTGTTCCTTAATTACTTGCTCTTTAAGGAGTAGTTGTGTCACTGATGGAAATAAATGGAAAAACCTCCCTACTTACTTTCCTGAACTCTGCCTTAGAACTTCCTGTGCAGACTGACTTTCGCTCTACCCTTCTTCTGGAGTTCTACCCTTTTGACACAGGAGTATGGTTTATCTACTTGTGCATTACATTTTCCTTATTATTCCTTCCCTTTATTTACCGCTATGCTCCCTTCTGCTTAGAGTCTCATTAAAAAAAAAAAGGGAAAAATGGGAAAAAACCAAATCTGTAATTTTGGTTACTTCATAATTTGAAATAAACCAACATAAAACAAAGAACCTTACTCTAAGACTCCAAGATTTATTTAATATTATATGTTTTGACAGATGATTCACTGTCATAACAAATTGTCACAGTGTAACTGAGATTTTTTTAGAACACATACATTGTAAAGAATGTAGCTGATCAACAGTAATAAAAAAAAAAAAAACAAAAAAAACCCCAAAAAACCACAAAACCACCAAAGCCTGCAATCTGATACTAACTAGGAAAAACCCTATGCATAAAGGATAAGATATACTCAGCAAATGATGATTTGGAGGAGATTCTTGAGTAGAGTGTAGAACTGTTATATTATATAAAATAAGGTTACTGATCTACCTGGCCCTTAACTTCTATCCATAAAAGTTCACATTCCTGGGGATCATATAAAAGATTCATCAATACAAAAAACCATATTGTCTTCAGAGTCAACAGAAAAACTCCATAGACTTCAATGATAGCTAAATTATCCATACTTTAGAAAAAAACCCTATGCCCCTAACATAATTTTATGGTTTTGTGAAAATACTCATTAGTATAGGTAAATATTTGTTAAGACAGAAGATAGCCTGAATAAGACATTTCTAGAAATCTTCTGATTCTCAAATATTCTGCATTTCCCTTGCTTTTAATAGAGAAATTATAAAGGAAGGAATGTGTGTTTTCAAGATGTTCTTGGATGATGTCTCAGCCTCTACCATTCACTTTCAAGGACATGAGTAAAGAGTATACTAACAGAGGTAAGCTTTATAAAATTGAATTATTTTTTCCAGCTTTTCCCCCCTGTATAGAATAGTTCAGTTGGAAGAGACCTACAAGGATCATTTAGTCCAACTGCCTGACCACTTCAGGGCTGACCCAGCTAAATAATACTATTAAGGCCATTGTCCAAATGCCTCTTAAACACTGAGAGGAATGACTATAGCTGTTACGAAAACTATGGTCTCTACAATTTAATGGCAACTGCCACATTTACAGGGACTTGCATAACCATCTGTGTTCTATTCTATTGACCATCACCATTATATTTTTATCCCATATTCATTCATATGTCTTTATAAACATTCAGATAATGAGCCATCAATAGTTAATGCAGCAGTTGATGTACGTGGTTCAAGCTAAAATAATTGATATCCATGTTTATGGAGGAGATACAGAGTGAAATGGGAGTAGACAGTCTTGTTGCTAGCTTCAGACATTCACCACATGTTCCTCCTCCTCTAAATATTTATGTTTCTCTCTTTTTTTCTTATATCCCAGTTTTTTCTTCTCTGGATTGTTGCATCACTCTTCTTCAGTCATCAAGTATTAATTACAAAGTCCAAAGCTTTTAGGAGAAAATCTCCTGCTTATAAATATTTTGCAATATGCTACTGAATACACGGAACTTTACAACAGCAAGGAAATAAACTCATACTTGAAAAGAATTCAAGTTATTACTTGTATGTATAATTATACCTATGATTGTGCTCTCTTGGGAATATGATGACAATTTTAAAAAAAAAGGGCAGTCTATAGAGGACCCAGCTAAAGCATTGTCTTATTTAGACCACCAATACAGTCAGTCTGTCTTTTAAGGGCAAAAATTCCAATTTGTTTACAAAAATATTTCTGTTCATTTTTAGTAATTTAAACTGATTTTGGCAGTCACAAAGACTTGCTACTTGCACTAATTTTAGTGGGAACTGCATAGGTTCAGAACAACTAAAAATTATGATATTTTTATTTAGTAGCCTGAACAATTATTCTCTATGACAGTAGAAATTTAGAGATAGCAACAAACACTGGGTTAAGCTTTAATTTTTACACATGAATATTGAGTTTCTCACTGGAGCTCTGAGATAGAAAATTTGGAATTTTCGCATCAGACATGTGGGATAGATCTCAATTTCACTACTTGGAATTCTTTTTAAATTAATCCCTGTAAATGTGAGGAAAAAATGCATAATTTTGCAGTATAAAGAAAATAGATGGAGAACTTACAGAAGTCCTTCACACAAGAGGATGTTTTTAGTACTTCAAAAAAAGTACTGATTATTCATTCAAATATACAGGATGCCATTTGTACTCCATGTTCTTCAGCATAGCCAGAAAGAAATAAATCAAGGAAAAAAGCCATCATTCCATTTTCATCATAAGA
Organism: Pseudopipra pipra; assembly: GCF_036250125.1. Classification (NCBI taxonomy): domain Eukaryota; kingdom Metazoa; phylum Chordata; class Aves; order Passeriformes; family Pipridae; genus Pseudopipra; species Pseudopipra pipra. The sequence goes on along the minus strand of NC_087553.1, from coordinate 35,013,726 downwards.
ACAAGAAATGCTTTAAGAACAATACTGTGGGTCAGACTATTATTTTCACCAAACAGTAAATACCTTAAATCACTCAGCAAGTGTCCAACCTTAAATGAACAAAATCTACTTTAATTATTACTATTTAAAAATCTCCGTATTTTTTCCTAGTGGGCTATTTTATTTTTGTATCTATGTTATTATATGTGTCTATATGTATTCCACTATTTCGTATCCACGGACTATAAGCACACACATTTAAACAGAAAATACAACTGCAGAATAAGGCCCTACTGACTTACAGTTGTCCCTCTATACCTTTCTTGTCCATGCCAGTAAAACATTCATTGTTCATTGTATTGAAAGAAACTGCAAGGCTATCAACAAAATTCTCTAATCACAGTCCTATTAAAGGTTAACATTGATCAAATTACATAAACTGGTTCAATAAAACAAGGTCATTACATTTCCCTATTTGGATTTTTCCTTCTATCATGCCTCCAGTAAGCATTTCTAAGTGAGTGGTATCCTATTAGATGAAATAAAACCTTAATGATTACCAGTATGTTTCTACTACTGATTTTATTACTGAATTATTGTAGCTAACAACTACAATTTAGTTGAAATCTATGGGGTGCCAGGGGATATCAAAGGATTCTTTTTTTAGCATTGCAGTCCCACATTCCAAACAATTCTACTATCTATATCTAGAAAGAACAGATTATTAGAGAGAAAAAATATTTTTGCAACATCTTATAGAATTTAAATTTAACTAGAACTAGGTGTTTAGATCATCAGAGAGATTCACTGGAATGCCAATACACTCTAACTTGCTGGAAATAAATATAATGAAATAATTTTTTTAAAAAACAAAATGAAGTTCCAATGCCCTCTCTCTCAGCACAAATTATTCAATTATCTCTACCAAAGAATAACATATTTGGACTGGTTTAGTTTTTAAAGGTCCATTTTAAAGGTAGAGGGTTTTATACCCATGTACAATAAAATTCAACTCATGTAAGTTTAGCTATCTAAATAAAAACTAAGCAGGCAAGCTAGGCGCTGTGCTCCAGCCACACCACCCAAGTTGCAGAAAGCAAGAACAGGGACTGGGAGAATGAAGAACCATTCACTGTAGGAGAAGAGCAGGTTTAAGATTATCTACATCTAAGAAACCTGAGGGTGCATAAATCCATGGGACCTGATGAGATGCATCCCCAGGTGGTGGATGAAGTGCCTAAGCCACTATCCATCTTATTTGAAAAGTCGTGTCAGCTTTGTAAAGTTCCCACTGACTGGAAAAGCAGAAACATAACCCCATTTTTAAAAAGGATAAAAAGGAAGAGCCAGGGAACTGAAGAGCTGGAGAGGGACTTTTTACATGGCCATACAGTGACAGGACAAGGGAGAATGGCTTTACACTGAAACTGGGTAGGTTTGGATTGGATAGCAAGTATAAATTCTTCACTATGAAGATGGTGAGACACTGTAACATGTTGCCCAGATAAGTCCTGGGTGCCCCATCCCTGGAAGTGTTCAAGGTCAGGTTGGATGGGGCCCTAAGTAACCTGATCTAGTGAGTGGCATCGCTGCCCATGGCAGGAGGGTTGGAACTAGGTGATCTTTAAGGTCCCTTCCAACCCAAACTACTTTAGGATTCTATAACTCAGGAACATTCTATAGTCACAAGGGAAAAAACTCAACCAAACAAACCCAGAGCATTTCCAGATTTCATGATACGGAATGAATTACCCTTTCTGAAAGGCCTAATTTTCCCTTTTTAAAATGAGTTTCTATGTGATTAATACTGAGAGCTTAACTTTTAGTCAGCTTTACTAGTCAGAATGAGTGGTTCTATAAAAGAAATAGCATAGGTGTAGATTCCAATGATCAGATCATCAAAAGAGTTATAGCCTTTTAAAAAAAAATCTGCTAACATAAATGCTCAGTAAAATCAGAAGTTTCTCATAATATAATATTCAAGAGACAATGGGCACAAATGGAAACACGGGGTTCCTCTGGAACATTAGGAAACACTTTTTACTCTAAGGGTGACTGAGCACCGGCACAGGTTGCCCAGAGAAGCTGTGGAGTCTACCCTTGGAGATATTCAAAAGCCATCTGGACACAGTCCTGGGCAGCCTGTTCTTAGTAACCCTGTTGGAGCAGACGAGTGGGACAAGGTGACCTCCAGAGGCCCCTTCGAACCTCAACTATTCTGTGATTCTGTGAATACTAATTTCTAAGTAAATCACTGAGCAAATACATTACTAATGAACAAAATAAACATATTTTCATATCTTGAAATGTTTTTTTAAAGACTAAAAGAAACACTAAAATAACCACAAAACAAGCTTAGTTCAGCATTGTTTATCAGAGTACATTTATAACTATTATAACTCTTATGATTCTTATGAGTCATTATAAGCCTTACCATGACACACTTTGTATTTTTCCAGCTTTTTTACAAGGCAAGTAATATAGGTGATATTTTCTAGACAATTTAGCTCAGAGAAGATTATGGTGAAATTTGCTTGAGGAAGTTGTAACTGAACCTTTTCCTCTTTCTACCACTCAAAACATGAGTTACCATTTCTAAATACAGTTACTAACCTTTCTAGTAGAACAATTCTTTTGTGCTACAGTAAAAGACTTAATTTTACTCCAACAAAATAAAAACATACTGTTAAATATTTAGATCTTATGCTTCCCCATTACAGTGGAGTTGTACTGTATTTAGCAATTTTTTTTTTGCTGGACTCAAAAGTCACGACCTACATACAATAAATTCCTGTTGTAAGGAAACATGCACTGCAGATTCAAATACACTTTCCTTAGAGGCTTCTGCTGTCAACAGGAAGCTTTGCAAAGAATAAACAAGATCACTTGTGAGCTAGATTCTTAGTAACAGAAAACCTATTATGCACAGAACACTTCTCAGCTTAACTGTACTATCACATAATTCTCATAGTTTTAAGTGAAAGTATTCAGACTCATGTTTCATTCTTTGTGTGGAATGTTCCCACACAAATAGAATGTCTCCACAATGAAGTCTGAAATAAAGAACATGGTGGGGTGTTCTGGGTCAAGTTCAGAGGTTAACCAAAGGTAGTACAATATATAATGTCTTTCACACCACCTTCATCTTGAAAACAGTTTGAGGTTTTCACTTGTCTTTGCTTAAAAAAGATGTCGTTCCTTCATAATTCAAGACCTTCTTTTGATGAATGATATATCTTTATTAGTGGTACCCTATAATAATTTATTCTTTCATAAACACTATTTTTGGCTTAAAACATTTCTTTCATCTTTACTTGGTCATTCCATCTTTCCGTCTTTCCAAGAAAATTTATGAAATCACACATAGTCTCTCTCAACTAAGTTTTTCATAGAAGTAAGAAAACTTAACCATTCTTTTCAAGAAGAATATGTTACTGTCTCTTTCCTCTAGCAGTCTTTTTCTGAAGCTCTTCCAATTTGAGGTTGGTTCTCAATCACTACTGAGCTAAAACCCCGACAAAAAAGGTTCAAACCATCCCTTAATTTAACTGCATTAATACTCACCTAATTCTAATAGCAATATCTTATGTAATACATTTCACAATTATATTTGCCTTTTTTACACCCAGCCCCCATTGGCTACCTAAAACCATTGTGTAACATATATTTTCCCTCTTTACTACTGCTATCTAAAGATCAGAACATAAATTTTTGTTATTAACTGTTATACATACATATATATATATATATAAGGCCCTCATCTTTGTACCGTGCAATATCATCCCACCTGTTACTTCTGTCTCATACTCATTCCCTTAGCTGACTGTTCAACTCAATTTTGCGTTGTCCAAAATTTCTGCTAGCATGCTATTTCTCATTGTGATCAGATTAACAAAAACTGATCTCAAAACACAATCTTAATTAGCTACTACTACTAGCCTCCTTCCATCCTGTCAGTCGACTGTAAGTGAAAAGTTTTCCTCTCTCTCTTTTATTACCTTACTAATTACTATATTGATTTCTCTTACATACTTCGCATCTATTAGTAATTCAAATGGGGCTTCAAAAGATACCTGTTTTAGGGATACCTTCGTTCCCTAACCTAACAAATCTGGTACCAAAGAGTCATGTTGAGTTACTCTGTATAAAGACAATTTTGATAAACCCTAGTCATATTTTTAAGTTAACTTTCTGACATATTATTAGTTTTTCCCAAAAATAAGTTTTAAAGTCTTTTCTATTACTACATTTAGTTCAGCTGATCTGTAATCGCCTGCTCACTTTTTTCCTCCTGCCTTAAACACAGCTATTCAGTTAAACATAGATGTTCATAAAGTTAAGACTGTTAATCTAATGGAAATAAAATTTATTTCAATTACAGCATTTAGGAAGACAGCTGTATTTCTGTAACTCAGATTTGAAAGATATAGTTAACTGCACATTGTTCTGTTGCAGTACAGACCGGTATAAAAAATTATAGGCATCTACAGTAATTGGCTACAGAATTAAGAGCTGCAGTTGTAACAGCATTACCTAATAACTCAAACTTACTATTTAATATTACACAGATGCAGAAAGCCCTCTTTTCTTCAGATTTCTAGCAATAAATCCTTGAATAAAGGATTTATGCTGTCTTTCACTTATTCTTTTACACTCTTATATGGAGAAACACCAGTAGAAAAGAAGCTCAGCTGCCCACAAATTAGAGAAAAACTTAAAAAACCCCTTGGTTTTACTGTATATCAAGATCATTGCTACTCCTTTTTGTTTGTCCCAAGCCAACTGTAGTCACTCCTATTGTCTGGAGCTAATGCTCAAGTCAATGCTAATGCTATTCTTCAAATGATTACAGTCTCTCTCTCTTATTCAGTCCTATCCCAAGATATTCCAATAACCTACGGGGGTTAGCCCTTGAGCAACTGCTGCTGTTCCCTGCTCCAGTGGATGCCTTCTTTCTTTTCTATCTTTAAAAATTTTCTCGCTCATTTCATTCATCCTTACCACCTCTTTATTCCAACTATACACTGTCTTCATTCCACCCTAACCACTGCCTTAACATGTATAGAACTTGAACCAGGCAGGTAAGGCTACAGTCACTTTCTCTAGTGAGTTATAGTGAGAGATGCAAAGATAACAACATGGAGAAAAACTGCATTTTGAAACATGATATGTTTCATACCTCTGGCCACATATACAGACTGAAGTAAGATGTTTCTTTGCTTTTAATTCTAGTATATTAAACAAATAATTCTACTGATATATAATATTGAAATATATATCAGATTAATATTTTAACTGAAGTAATTAATTTTGAAGATCCTAAGAAAGACCAAGATAACCTTAGATAATGAAATTTATATAATTATTTAAAAATAATTGAATTTAAATATTAAGATAGTTGTTTTTGTGGTTTTGTGTAGAACCTTATTTAACCTACATAAGTTGGTTTTATTTGGTTTTAGAAACTCTTAACCAGAATAGTATCTAGAAAATATCCTCTTTTTTTTTTTGTTCCCACCATTAGATCTTTGATTTAAATGTTCTCTCACCTGTAGTAAATGCTAGAGCAACAGCCAAAAGAACCAGTAGCTACAGGCCTTCATCTTGCTCTCCTTGAAGTCAACTGCTTTACTCCTACTCTTAACTTTGAAGACAGGTCCCACAGAAGTCAAATCACATACTATTTAATCAGCAGGAGTTCTGCAGCCAACATCAATGGGAGCAAAATTTAGGCCTCAAGGAACAAATCCTGATTAGGGTTAAAGTAAGTGGTATTAAGTAAAAAAATCGCCAAACCTAAACAAAAAACATCTTTATCAACTACGTACCTGAGGCAGCGCTGAGTTCAGCTGTCGCTGGAGGGAGTCTCTGTCATAGATGACATCCTGTAGGCGTTGCTGTGCAAGTGACAAGCTTTCCTGTGTCTCCCGAAGAGTATCAAGGAGGCGGTCCCTTTCATCCAGCATATTCACCATCAGCTGCTCAAAATGAGAATCCGAGTCCGAGCCACTGCTTTGGGACCCCCGTTGACTCATCGGGGTGTCCTCATTTATCGTTGGCATCACTTCACACATCATTTCTTTAAAAAGAAAACAAATCAAGGAAAAGCTCTTTAGTACAGAAAACATTTGAGGAGATTTTGTTAGAGGAATTAACTCTGTCGCATGGACATAGTTAATAGATTATTGCATTGTTCCCTCTTTCAAATTTGTGCTCAATGTTAATCAGATGGTCGATAGACAGTGACTAATTCCAAACAGCAAAGACTTTGAATGTGCTTCCTAAACTGAGAGAAGACTGACTGGAAGGAGATGGACATTAACAGAACATTTAAATTAACAGTTTTGCAAATAATACTCTCTTAAAATGACAGAAAATACTTCCTCTGCAATTGTAGTCTCCTTTATTGTTGATTTTCTCCCTTCTCTTACTTAATTTCATTGTTGAGTTGTTGGTATTGATGTCAATATCTGCCACTAATTGCCAGATTTTGTCATCCTCTAGGCAATTCTACAGTACAGCTCAGGCTAACCATTGATCCCGTATCATGCTGCCTTAACACCAGATTAATCTATTTTTCTATCTAGTTATTCCCACCCTTAGGAGAAATTATTCTCCAGTGAGCTTGTTCAGTAAGAGGTCAAGAACTAGAAATTCTCTGCTAATTACATCCCTGTGATATCTTGTGCAAATTGAATTATCAGGAACAGAATCACTGTTGTTTGTTTCTTAAATCTGTCCTGAGCAGAGCAAACAATATCACCTGGTCCCACGCTTCAATTATAACGTTTCTTATGTAAATCTCAAAATCTCCATTCATGTATGGGAAGAAGCTTTGGGAATCATTGGGAGACCTTGCTGTTAACTGCTTTGCCCGCTGTCTACAGGTCTCTTGAGATGCAGCGCTGCCAGCAGAGGGAGCCACTGCCTTGCCTCCACGTACCTCTCGTAGCCTTATGGAAGCATATTTCACTCAGCAAGGGGCCATCACCTTGTGCAGCATCTCCTCTCAGCTCCCACCTGTGGCTAACCAGTTTGGGATGGTCAAGTTCAAGGAGAGAAAAGGGATAATTAAAAAATTCCAAGGCCATCTGCCACTTGTTCATTTTAATCACAACTTTTCAGTATGCAGCAGGTGGCCGGAGACCAAGGTCTATGCATGCCCATTCTTCAAGACCAAAGTAAACAATTTAGATTGTCCCTGAACTTTTCCTACTCACAGTTGTCAGCATCTCATGGGCTGTGCTTCTTGTCCCAGGGGATTCTCATCAATGAACTTTCATCATTCAAGATGAAATTACTTCCAGCGTCCTGCACATGCAGGTGAGGCTTATGGTGTGAGTGGCACAGCGTATGCACAGGCTGTGGCAGAGCCAGAGTGGTGCAATTTTGCATGCATGCTGGTGAGCTTGTGGGAACAGGTAGGGAAACATCTTGTGCAGACAGCTGCTGCTACCTCAGCACCTTGCATTCAAATAGACAGAAATTCTCCTCTTATAATCATTGTGGGGATGTGAGAAGCCATATATGTAAGCGGTTGTAGGGTAGCAATGGAATCTATGAGTTGATGGTCATGGCACCATTACCACTATTTTGAATGCCTGGGCTGCATTACCCTGACACAGCACAAGTAACAAATTTGGGCTATGACTAAAACAGCAGAGAAGGCAGGGAATGGGCAGGCAGTTCCTGATGTAGGCAGTTGCTCTTTGGAAGTTTTCTCCCCCAGCTCACAACCTCAGGAGAATCTTTAAAAGGTACTGCAGTCCTTGCAGTCAAGACAGTTGACGTACATTGCTTTCTGGAAGTTCGGAGATCAATGCCATTATTCCATTGGAACCACATGCATCCTCTCCCTTCCCTCACTTTGAGAGTGGAGAGAAATACGAAAAAGTAGATGCTGACCTGAGCCAGATCAAAAATGCTGGAAGGGTGTAACAGAAAGGGATGCTTTGAATCTTGAACAGGGAGGAGCAGGAGAAATGGGAGTCCTGGGTCATGTCCTCACACAGTTTTCTTGTGGGAGGCAATGAGGACCCCTAATAACTTTGAAGGGGACCTGGCTTTTCAGAGTGCTCCTGAGTCAACAAGACAGGAAAAAGGAACAGAATTTCAAATAACTGCAGGCTTGTTGTGGGGCTTCCAAAGAAAAATTTCTTATAGCTCTTCATGAAAGATATAGTATGCCATGCTGTTCTAATTTACTATGATTTGTGTTTTCTTGCCTTTAGAAAAATATTCTTTTTTTTGTCTTTTTTGTTTTTTCTTTTTTTTAAACTTTATTTGGCACTTATCATTCTTACACCTGCCAGCAATTGTACTGTCTATTTTTTTATTGTACTGTCTACTCTTTTATATGGGTCCGAATCATGGGTCATCTACTGCCACCACCTGCGACTCTTAGAACACTTCCATTAATGCTGCCTCCTATACAATCCTAAGTATCCACTGGTCAGACTATGTGACTAATACATCTGTTCTAGAACAGGCAGCAGCTGCGAGTATTGAGGCCATGTTGCTGACAACACAGCTGCGTTGGGCAGGACACGTCTCCAGGATGAAGGACCACCGCCTCCCTAAGATTGTGCTCTATGGTGAACTTGCCACTGGCTGTCGCAAGAGAGGAGCCCCGAAGAGGAGATACAAGGACTCCCTGAAACAACATCTCAGTCTTGGCCATATTGATCATCATCACAGGTCTGCTTTGGCCTCCAATCAGGAGGCTTGGAGACACACTATCTTCAACGCTGCTGCTTCTTTTGAGAACGCACTCAGGATCACTCTAGAGGAGAAAACACAATGTAGAAAGAACCGTGTCTTGTCGATACCACCTAAGGAGTCTTTCTGCTGTGCCTTTTGCAACCGGACTTGTCTATCTTGCATTGGCCTTTTTAGCCACCAGCACACTTGTAGCAAGTGTGGGTAGAGTCCTTCCCAAATCTTCATTTGCGAAGCCTAGCCATGAATGAACCTGCCAGCAGATGGGATGCTTTCAATGCCCCGAGACAACCATCATCTAACACTGTTCCCAGGAAAGACTTTCAGCACATGTTGAAGAATAGAGCCACTTCACCAGGACCTTACTGCACCCTTTATGAATTTCCTCCCTGATAGCAGGAAGAAATCAAAATACTGATCACATTTGAATTCTTAAATTAATTAAAAAAAGGGAAAAGGGAGGTTTATCAAGAGGGGCTGCAACAAAAGCTAGGGGCAGGTAAAGCAGAGAAAGAAGTTCAGCAGAAACAGAGGAAGAGTGTCAGTAAACAGACCAATCACAGTTTAGTAGTACGAGATAGGAGGGCACATATGTATTTGAATCCTTATATAGGAAGTGAATTATGTCAGGGAGTTACAAAAGTTCTTGAAGTTTCCTGAGCCTTCTGATGGTATGGACATGTATTAATCAATCCTTGGCTAACCACAGGATGATGTGGTTCAGGAGATAACAGAATCACATAGAATCACAGAATCTGCTAGGTTGGTAAAGACCTCTGAAATAACCAAGTCCAACCTGTAACCTAACACCACCTTGTCAACTAGACCATGGCACCAAGTGCCACATCCAATCTTTCCTTAAACACCTCCAGGGACAGTGACTCCAGCACCTCCTGGGGCAGCCCACTCCAACACCCAATCACCCTTTCTGTGAAGAATTTCTTGCTAATGTCCAATCTAAACCTCCCCTGGTGCCGCTTAAGAGTGTGTCCTCTTGTCCTATTGCCAATTACTTGGAGAAAAGACCAATACCCACTTGGCTACGACCTCTTTTCAGGAAGTTGTAGAGAGTAATAAGGTCTCCACTGAGCCTCTTCTTCTCCAGGCTAAATAGCCACAGTACCCTCAGCTGCTCCTCACAGGACTTGTGCTCCAGTCCCTTCACCAGCCTTGTTGCTCTTCTTTGGACATGCTCCAGCACCTCAGTGCCCTTCCTAAACTGAGAGGCCCAGAACTGGACACAGTACTCAAGGTGTGGCCTCAACAGTGCTGACTACAGGGGCAGAATCACTGCCTTGGTCCTGCTGGCCACACTGTTCCTGATCCAGGCCAGGATGCCATTGGCCTTCCTGCCTACCTGGGCACACTGCTGGCTCACGTTCAGCTTCCTGTCAATCAGAACCCCCAGGTCCCTTTCTGCCTGGCTGCTCTCCAGCCACTCTGTCCCCAACCTGTAGTGCTGTATGGGGTTGTTGTGGCCAAAGTGCAGGACCTGGCACTTGGCCTTGTTGAACCTCATCCCTTTGGAATCAGACCATCTCTCTAGTCTGTCCAGGTCCCTTTGAAGAGCTCTCCCACCCTCCAGCAGATCAACACTCCCCCCCAACTTGGTGTCATCTGCAAATCTCCTAATGGTAGATTTGATCCCCTCAACCAAATCATCAGTAAAGATATTAAGCAGAAGTGTGCCCAACACTGATCCAGGGGACACCACAAGTGACCAGCCGCCAACTGGATGTGGCACCGTTCACCACCACTCTCTGGGCCTGGCCCTCCAGCCAGTTCTTAACTGAGTGTGCCTGTCCAAGCTGTGGGCTGCCAGCCTTTCCAGAAGTATGTTATGGGAAAGGGTGTCAAAGTCTTTGCTGAAGTCCAGGTAGACTACATCCACAGCCTTCCCCTCATCCACCAGGAGGGTCACCTGATCATAAAAGGAGATCAAGTTGGTCAGACAGGACCTGCTCTTCCTAAATCTACACTGGTTGGGCCTGATCCCCCATCCGTGATGTGGGTGCCATGTGGTGGCACTCAAGATGATCTTTTCCATAACCTTGCCAGGCACCGAGGTCAGGCTGACAGGCCTGTAGTTCCTTGGATCCTCCTTCTGGCCCTTCTTATGGGTGTCACATTGGCCAACTTCCAGTCAGCTGGTACATCCTCGGTGAGCTAGGATTGATGATAAATGATGGAAAGCGGCTTGGTGAGCTCTTCCGCCAGCTCCCTCATCAGACTAGGATGGATCCTATCCAGTCCCATAGACTTGTGAGCATCTAAGTGGCTCCGCAGGTCACTAACTGCTTCCTCCTAGATTACAGGGGATCTATTTAGCAACCGGTCTCTATCTACCAGCTTGGGAGGCCAGTTGTCCTCAGGACAAGCCACCTTATTGTTGAAAACTGAGGCAAAAAAGGTGTTAAGTACCTCAGCCTTTTCCTCATCTTTGGGGATTATCCTCCCCCCCCCATCCAATTAAGAATGAATGTTTTCCTTGCCCTTCCTTTTGCTATAAAAGTATTTTTGAAAACACTTTTTATTATCCCTTACAGAAGTGGTCAGATTAAGTTTTAATTGAGCTTCCACCTTTCTAATTTCCCCTCTGCATGACCTAACAACATCCTTAAACACTTGAGTTGCCTGCCCCTTTTTACTTCTTTTTTTCCCTGAGTTTCTGCAAAAGCTCCCTGTCTGTCCAGGCCAGTCGTCTTCCCTGCCGGTTCATCTTTTGGCACATAAGGACAGCTTGCTCCTACACCTTCAGGATTTCTTTCTTGAAGTATGTCAATCCTTCCTAGACCCCTTTGTTTTTAAGGGCTGTTTCCCGAGGTACTCTCTGAATCAGCATCCTGAATCAATGAAGTCTCCCCCCTTGGAAGTCCAGGATAGAGGTTTTATTGATGGCCCTCCTTGTTTCACTGAGTATTGGAAACTCTATCATTTTATGGTCACTTTACCACAGATGGCCTCCAACCATCATATCTCCCTCCAGCCCTTCTCTGTTTGTAAACAGCAGGTCTAGCAGGGCCTCACCTCCAGTACACTCATTCACCAGCTGCGACAAGAAGCTACTCTCCATGCACTCCAAGAACCTCCTCACTGGAGGGAGGAGGACTGCCTCTTGTCCACTGTGTTGAGTTCCCTGCAGACATCTGGCAGGCTAAAGTCTCCCAAGGACTGGTGATCTTGAAACATCTGCCAGCTGTTTATAGAATAACTCATCCACTTCATCATTCTGGTTGGGTGGTCTATACCAGACTCCCACTGGGATGTTGACCTTCCCCCTGATTTTTACCCAAAGGCACTCAAACTTATCATCACTAACCTCAAGTTCTATAGAGTCAAGAGACTCCCTAAGATACACAGCCACTCCTCCACCTCTTCTACCTTGCCTGTCTCTTTTGAAGAGCATGTAGCCATCCATTAAAGCATTCCAGTCATGGGAGTCATCCCACCACGTTTCTCTGATAGCAACTATGTCATAGCTTTCCTGCTGTATGATGGCTTCCAGCTCCTCCTGTTTGTTACCCATAATGTGTGCATTGGTGTACATGCCCTTCAGCTGGGCTGCTGATTTCACCCCTAACTCTGACTTACCACCCCTAGGCTCATCTCTGGAGAGCCTGGTTTCACCCCCTTGCCCCTTCAATGAGATTTAAGAGTAAGCTTCCAATGTCATTATAGCTGAAAGAAATTTAGTTTGCACACACCAAAAGCACATAGTGGACCAAGCCAACACATGCAGACAAAAACAAATGAAGGATTAACACTGAAACATAAAATAAAAATATTATTGCTATGATCAGTTAGATCTGATTGCTAATGTGGTGATACTCTCCCTGAGAGATTTGAGTCATATTTTTAAATTTCCAGTGGGGGAAGAGGGACATTTCTGATTTCCTTATATGTAATCTGAATTTTAACCAAAATTTGGTGATTAAAACCTGCCAAAACCCTACCAAATTTTACTCTGGTTTCATAATGTAATCAACTGAAATATTTCATACAATGAAATTAGAAGGAATCACTGTAACTACCTACACTTCTCCCGCTAATCACAGACCATAAACCTGTGTTAAGCTAAAGTATATTTTATACAGAAAGGATTTCAATCATAAAACACTGAAAATGATCTCTCTAGTACTAAATTAACTGGAATTAGTCATTCTTTCTGTGAAAACTGTGTGCCTTTTTCAGTTGTATTTATAGGGGAGACAGAGCCACATGCAGCGCTGCAGTTCTTAAAGGCTCAGAATAAGGCTATTGACAGGCCCACTTCTATTACACTTTAGAACTACCATGCCACACACACACTTTTATGGCTGATCTGTGAATTTGCAGAACTTTTGAAAAAACTCAAATACATTTCACTATATATGCATGAATCAAATTTCATATACACGGGTCAGATGCACCCTGGATTTACTGGTATATGAACAGTTCAGGAATAGCAGATCCATGCATACGTGGCAGGTATTTGTCTCAAGTACATGGTTCTTACTAAATCATGAAGATATCAATTCTACTGAGAACGGAACTGAACAGGATAAATAATGGACCATCATTAAGCTTCCCTTTTTATCTTCCATTCTTACTGCTCCAAAAACTGGTTAGGCTCATACAACTTGATTTTTTAAACCATAACTTCTGTATAGACCAAACAGTCATAAACTGACATCTGGATATTCCATGTTTTCTAATTGTGTTTATCAGCCAATTGTTTGAGATCCTGCTCCCCTGTCATATGATTGACTGCATATAATCATATGCCCAAAACCAGCCCCAAAATATTAAAGTTCAGGATGAAGTTTCTTAGCCCTCTACTCTTCTGAATTGGTTTTATACAGTATAATAGGATGTTGGTTCCTCATTCAACTCCATGTGCACACTGAAAATCAGACGCCTAAATTCTGTGTACAATTTTAATCTCTCCACTTGGCCTGCACATGCCAGCTTCTATGTTCATATATTTGTTATCCAAAGTAGTATTCCTTTCACTAAGCAATACATTCCTAACAACCACTACAAGGCAATTATACAGTTATATTTCTTTGATGAGTCCTATCAGTAAAAAAAAGAATTCAGAGCTGACAGTAACAGAAAAGGAAGGATGAACAAAGACAACGAACAACGTACATGAAGTTTTAGAATCCCTTCTCTGAAGTTTACAACAGAAACCTTGAATTGCATTGCCACAATTCTAAAGTGCAAAGTAATTTCTCATAAATTTTAGGTGATGTGACAAAATATAAGCAAAAATGGAGTGCATAATATTTGCCTTAAATTTCAGAAATGTACAGTGAGCACTGAATATGCTCACCTGCAGTGAGCAAACTCATCTTATTTTGCAGATGGTCCAGCACTGGGCAAGGGGTTGACACAGATGACTTCCAAAAGTCCCTTCCACACTGAATAATTCTGTGCGACTGGTGAGAGATTTAAGTTCAAAGAATTCACTCATTTACCACAGAGATTCTGAAATTTAATATACACTTAAATAAAGCTGAAGAAAACTTTGAAATAAAGCAAAGGAAGAACCCTCCACATTGTGGCTCATCTCATTGCATTCATACAAAAAAAACCCACAAAACATCAGACAAACAAACAAAAAACAAAACCAAAAAAGCAACCACATTTATTTTATTAAGATGGCTTGCCTTGTGGAGAATTTGGGTCTCCACATGCTTGAAAGTCTTTGACGAAAAGTAAAGACATTTAAAATTAAAAAATAAACCTCAGTTATATTTGACATTATATGGGCACATTTTCAGATATCATTTTTTAAACTAAATGTCCTAATCTCTGACATAAAAAACCAATCTCCCCCAGAAAAAAAAAAAAAAACACAAACAGAGACATAAAACTCACACACAAAAAAAACCCCACCCCCCCAAAAAAAACCAACCAAACAAAATCACAAAACCACAAAACCAAAACAGCCCCAAAGAAACCACAAACCAGAGAATCAGAGAAATCTGTAAACATAACCATATGAGGATGGGAAACGAACACATACTCTTCAGACATCCAAATTTAACCAAAAGTCTGTGCTTATTTTTGGAAATGTATGCAATTACTCTTTGAAAGAAAATATACACAAAAAATAGATGAAAATATTATATTGGATTATAAAATGCCCCATCTCAGAGCATTTTAAATTTAAAAGTTTGAAAAGTCTTGTAACTCAGCTTTTATGGTCTCATTTATATTGTCTTTACCTACCATTCAAATTACTTAAACCAAAGAAAGGTTTGAAGACATATTTTAATGCTTTATGTTTTTGCACTTAGGCAGTGAGCTACAGTAAAGTAAATAATGAAAAAATATTTTTAGAATAAAAATTGAAAAGCTGCTGAAGCCTAACTTGGCAAGAGAACACAGTATGACTTTAGTTAAGTGGTATATGCTCCTTCTAGAATCTAAAAGGAAGAAACAGTAAATGAAAATAAATGTTTTTCCCCAAAATTCCAACATTTAAGTTGTTCCTATTCAAGGTATATGTTATCAAGTCAATGTTTCCTGTATACATACAGGCATGAGGTGCTTGGTATATTTAGGAGGTTTTCTGACTACGCCATTAGAGGATAAATAAAAACATGAATACATCATATTCTCATTGAGAGGAGTGTGGGGGTAAGCTTTCTTAACATCTCACATTCATTCTCTCAAAAAATAATTAATCAATCAGTCAAACAAATCAATCACCAAACAAATCCAAGAACCACGAAACATAGAGTTTGGTTCTTTTCAAAAGAAAGATACATGATGTTGAATTGAGTAAACTCACATCTGTACACAGACATCATGAGGCAGCTGTGCAGAGACTGAGTAAATTCCCACTGAAGTATTTTTTAAGGATTCCTTTACCAAGACTCCAGCCACATGAAAGAAGGAGGAAAAGATGAAAGAGGAGTATTTCAGGAATCCAACTTGGTTTTCTAACTTGATACCTCAAATCCTACTTGATTACACCAGTGGTGCCCAACCATGCACCTGGCAAGCCACGCAGCTCTTTGTGCCTCCAGAGGAGAGCTGCAGGCTTTTTCCCCCAGAAAACTGCAGAAAAGGAGTTGTGGGAGGAAGTGGAGGGGGAACAGACAATTAAGACTTTAATTGACAGTCCTGGTCCTCAGGAGTAAGTGAGGAACAGTCCAGACAACTACAGTAACAGCAACCCACTACTGAGTGGACAGCCACTTCACTCTGTCAGGATATCACAAAATAGTTCAGGTTGAAAGAGACCTCTGGAGATCATCTAATCCAACCTGAAGATGTCTTGAATGGAACACAGGCATCCAAGAACGAGCCTCAAGGAAGCTGGAATTTCTTTCACTGGATGTTAAGAACTGCATGTGGTGGATTAAACACCTCTGTCTCATATTTTCAAGACCATGTAAGTCCATGATAACTGAATAAACTCTCATGTACATTATTCGGTGCAATACTTCCCATGCAGCCAGGGCTGCAAAGAGAGAAAAGGCTTAACAGGGTGACATATGCTTCAGCTTAGTAGCTGAACGTGCACTATGTACCTCTTTATTCAAAGGAATAAAAGGGAAGTTTTGTGTTCCTTGACAGAAAAAGGTTGACTTGCCCGGTAGTAATAAAACTTAACTAAATCTATGCTTGACTGATCTTAGTCAACAAAAATAAGACACTTAAAATATGTTTCTTTTTTTTTAAATAGAAAAAAGAAAGCTCCATTGATACTGAACTTAGTACTTCTGCAGTACAAAATTTATCACTTTACCCCATATTCTGAATGTAAGTGAAGCAGTCCCTCAATGAAATATGCATTAAGTCACCATCATTTTACTGTTAACAAACACTGTTTCTTAGATTCATCATAAGCCACAGAGCAGACAGTACAATTCCCTTGCTCAGGGTGCACACAGTGCCCAAAACTTGCAAGGACCACAACATATAGTGAACTTGTGTAGCACCTTACAACTATCCCAAACCCTCAGAGAGGTTCTGGAGGGGGAAGAAGATACTGACAAATTCCTACTTCCCCTGAAATGCCTGTAGCACATACATGCCCCCTAGAAATATACTTTTAGGCAATGTAGTAACTTTAGAACTCTTCTAATTTGAAACAAAACCTAAATACTTATTTTAATAATAGTTTTGGACCTGAGTCCTTAGGTGTCACAGCCACACACAATGACAGCCTACAAAGCAATACACTGAAATTCTCCAAACACATTGCCTTCCTTGTCCATTGTGTATCTATTACACCATCTACTACAAATTCTATTACAGATTGATTGGTTCCTAGTTCAGTGTTTTCTCCAACCATTTGCATGGAGCCTAATCCAAAAAATGCTTAAATTCATGAAATTCCATCATGGACTTCAATGGTTTGGATCAGTATAGATGGTTGGAAAAGTGACTAACATAGACAAACCATCAACCTCCTGACATTTTACTAACTCCAAAGAGAGGTATAAAAATCCCAAATGGGTGTTATGCGACACCAGGGAGCATGCTGGATGTTATATGATCATTGCCTACAACATTACCAAAAATCATGAACTGGTTTCCCCTCTAAACAGACATCATTTAGCTGACAAAAACCAGTGACTATTTAAAGTGATCTGTTCTACAAAAGGGGGAATGAATGTGGTTCACTGTTACAGCATTAAGATTTTTCAGGCTGTATGCAAAAATGTCACAGCAAATATATAGCCTTAGCTGCATTACGTCTCCATCAAGAGTTAGGAATTCTGCAGCTCAGCTTAAACATCCAGACAAGTGAATGGACAAAAATTCCAACAAACAGCACAGGATATGGCCACCCTTGGCTGAGAGTTATATAAAGCTCCTTTTCAGGAGCTACTCCACTACCAACTAAATTGATAGTAATTTTCTTATATTAACTTTCCCCTGATTATACTGATAATCATATATGGACCAGGTATCGAAGTGTGTCCTCCACACTGACTTTCTCTAAAACAGCTTGAAATTTTTGTGGAACAAAACCTATAGAGCTACAAAGGTGGAAAATGAAAAAGTTGTCATCCTTCTTCTCACTGGACCCCACCCTATCTTCTGTTATCTAGATTTTCCAAGAGTCTTGGAATTATTTATCTTTTTTTAGTGAATGTTGTAACAAACACCTCTGCAATCTCATTTAGTCCGGGAATAATTTACCAGCTGGACTTCTTTCACTTGGGAAGCTCTAGGAATAAGACAAAAAGATACTTGGCTTGGGCCTGACAAAGGCTCTTGATAAGCATTCATTTTGCTCACCTTGAAGGCCACCACCTTAGATGTGAATCTAATTTTAGTCCCTCACCTTTCTATCCATAACGGACTTTAAGAGCTTGTTTTCTGTTTCCTCTGATGTTTGATTTGTATATCATGGTTGAGGACTCATTTCAAGTTACTTGTAATTTTGCTGCAGGAAAAAGAATTAGAAATCTAACTACCATACATTCTAGCCTGTTCACAGTGACATCAGCTTGAAAACTCATTTCATTGGACCATTCTGAATATTTTGCATTTACAAGCTATTTTTTTCCAAATCATTAAATAAATATAGTGGTTGATAAAACCAGATCTTACTGCAATTATGTCTCTTCAGATGTCCTCAGCAGGATCGCTCTTAGGCAACAGAGTGTAATTCCATAAGGAAAATCCTTCCTATTGTCTGAGTTGCATTACATGCATATTCCTCCTCCTAGTTAACTCCTTACCTGCCAGTCTCCACTAAACTATGATATCACCTTTAACAGAAACATCCCGCACTCCTTCCACACAGGAGGAGTGGTCAACACAGTACCTTAGAAGGACTCATGCCAACTATTTGTTCTTTATGTCATCCCTCTGATCCCCTATCTCCCTTAACCACAACACAAAAAAAAAAGAAGTTGGCTTCATGTTTTTTAGTCTGAAATTCCACAACTCCCAACTCCCATTACAGAAATGCATTTAAATACCACACAAGTACTACAGCAAGAGGCAGACAGCAAGATTTTGCATTTGCATCTCATCTCCCGGAGGGTGTAGGGGCTAGGGAGGGAATGTATAACTCAGAAATAGAAGGTTCAGTACCTAGTGTCTTTTATTTCGGCGTCTGCTATTTCACTTGATCAATAACAACCGCAGTCTCCACCGGCTTCGAGCGGGGACTCACACAGCCGAGCACTCCTGGACCATCTTCCCAGCAATGGTGACACAGGCGTTGCTCCGAGGAACCCCAAGCGCCCGCACCCGTCCTCCGTCAAGACTGGCTGCTTGGCATCTCAACATTTTCTTCGGTCACTTCGTCAGCAGCGAAGAGGAGAAGCATCCATGGGAAAAATGGCATATTACAAATTTTGCTTTGGGAAGCAGAGCTTGGCTCAGACCATTGTCGGGAGCAGGAGAGGGGGGAGCGGCTCTTAAAGCTCCAGCAACCCCTTTCGAGCAACAGCATCTTTGCAGCTGGAGGCGAGCGATCACAGGGGGGAGGGGCCAGGGTGAAAGCATCTTCCTTTTATTTCTTATCTTTTGTTAAACTTAACTAAGCGGTATCAGGCTTCTTTTGTTCTTCGATACCTCCCAGGCTAATTATGTCTCTCCGCGTGACTGAAGTCCACACGCACGCACGATTGCCTGCATGATCAAAAAGCAAACTCGGTTTTCTGCTTTACAGAAATAAATCCTCTGCCCACGGCTCATCGCTGGCGGGCTGGCACATCGCTGCCTGGCTGACACCATTCAGAGCCCGCTCCCAGAGGCACGGAGCAGGAGCCGTGGCAGTTGGATCCGGGAGAGCCCTGGCGGGTCTCCCATGGCAGGCGCGCGGCCCCAGCTGCGCGTCTCGGGCGGCTCCGCTCCTGGGGCAGAGCCCGCGCAGCCAAGCACCGCTGCCAGCCCCGCCAGGAGACGGGAATGCCGTCCCCCGCCGCTGCACTGATCTCTCGGGGTGACTGTATCGAAAGGGGCATGAGAGCTCTACACTACTGTATTCTGTAATTTAAAGAGCTCAGGCGAATGCCACTACATCTCATCTAATCGTATAGTGTCATAAAACGTATCATCTGCTGTAATCCGACCATGACAAAGCATGGCTAAAACCTGAATCATAATCCGAATAGTCCAGGCGTGTAATTAATATCACGGATTGGGAAACACCAGTCGCGGGCAAGCGCCCTGTGTCCGGGTCCGGGGCCCGGGAGTGCGGCAGGGCCGGGGTGGGAGGGCGGCAGCGGGCGAGGCAGAGGCAGGAGGGAGCGGCTACGGGCGCTGCTGAGCTCGGCGTGCTCCTCGGCGCGGGGACTTCCCCTGGAAGCCGCTGCAGTGGTTTTCACCAGTCCTTAAATAAATTCTGAAGTAATCGCGTCTGCCGTCGCTGCCTCACGCACGCGGCTCCCCAGATGCAGCCACTGCTGCTGCTTCGCGGCTCGCTCGGCGCTAATTCCCTCACGCCCACTCCTTAGGAAAAAAAAAAAAAAAAAGAAGAAAAAAGAGGACATCAGGGCGTGACTTGGATGTCGAGCGGCGCTCCCTCCGCTCTTCTTTGCCCCTTACAAATCCTCTGCTCACGGCTGTGCGGCCCCCGGGCGGCTCGGGCAGGGGCACGAGGGGCTGCGATGCCTTGGCCGCCCAGCGCCACCTCCGCCCGTCAGTGCTAGCCCAGGAGGCCCAAGGTGGGCAGGTAGAAGAGGTATGGGGAGAGGGGACGGTGATGGGTGTCCGTGGAGGAACTGGACACTGTGAATAAACGAGTGCCAGAAAATGATTTTTAAAGTCTGCGTTTTCAGAGTGTTTGTTTGGAATTGAATTCATCCCAGTTTGAGAACGATGTGCAAGAATGAACTACGCAAATTTCGTTCTTGCGAGAAGAATTGCAGTATATGTTTACATTTCTGCCACATAGCAAAAAGAGTTTCATCCGAGAAGGATTGACTGTGTTGCTTCAGAAGCCTGAAATCACTTCATCCACTGTGGAAAGGTGACAGAGAGGGGAGCAAGCCACAACCAGCAAAGTGCTGAGTCTCAGTGATGGTCACTGCTGTGCTTGCTTCACAGCAGGGGTGACACTGTACTGTGGGAAATGGAGGATGCACGTCTATGGTGTAAGGCAAATATCTGAGAAGAGTTGCCAACATGGACATTTCAAAACAAAGTGCAAGGAAAGTACTAATGCCATGCCAGAGTGTGTTGCCAGACCTCAGCCTTTCAGTGTAACACATAGGTTAAAAGACCCAAAATAAAACTGTTTGAAGTGGCTTTTTGTCACTTCACTTGATCATTTCAGATTGTTATCCTGACTTCATTATCAGCATACAAACCACTAGAGCAGTTGCCTGATAATCCCACTGCAGCTGAGGGCAAGATCCATCATCCATCAGATTCTTATACCATATGGCTATCACAAATCTGAACTTTGACTAAGGCAAGTAAGGAAAAAGTAAGGAGCCCAGAAAACACTTGTGAGAGCAGTCTTGCTCAGGAGGCACCCACATAGGCCTTCTAGTATGAACTTCTTTGAAAGAGGGCATACCTGATGGGGGTTTTCCATTATTTATTTAGGTTTTTTTTTCTCTTTATTTAAAATTAAAGAGCATTATCCTGTGCAGTAATATATGCAGCTTCAAACACTCTAGAACTTATCATTGTAACTTTTTATAACACATCTGTATGCATTGAAGTATTTCTAAATATTGATAAAGATGAGTGTCACTCATGATATCCTGCCTTCTTCCCCTCTTTCAAACAGCATTTTCCTGCTTAAAGCTTTTGCCAGGCATGTGAGAGATCTGTCCGTGTTCACCCAAGGTGGTTGTTTTCAGCACTCACCTTGAAAAAAATTCCAGTCCTTGTTGCATGTACTGTAGGAGTCAATTGTTTGCGAGCTGTAGAGCAGGCAGATCTCCTTCGCAGTAGTTTGATTTACAAATATTTGTAGAATACTTCGGGAAGTCTGTTGGCTCCTTATCTCTTCATGCCCATTCTCCCTACTGCCTTTCAATCATTAGAGCACAAACCCAGCACAGAAAGGCTATTATTGCTACTCATAGTATTGTCCTAGTTGACCTGCTGCCCGTGGCTTCCCTGTTGCCGGGCTCACAGATGAGTAAGTTGCTGAAGTACCATGTCTCACAGTGCTGAGGTTACTGCATAGTGCAGAAGCTGCCAATTAGTGCCTGTGCTTTGTGGCACCAATTTAAACAGAAGCCTCTTTCTATTCAAGCATGTAGGGTTTTGAGGTAAATGAGATGGAAGAAGAAGGTAAAACTCTAAAGAATGGAAAATGAAGAACTATGAAAGAATCACAAAAACTGGGGTGGAGAAAGACCTTTGGGCTTTGTCATAATAAGGGAATACTCCCTATAGTAGAGGGCATCTTTTGGTAAAACTCAACTAAATAGCGAGTTTTGATCAAGAGTATAAAAGCATAGTGATATGTTCCATGGAAATTTCAGTAGTGAAAGGTATTGAGTGTACTATTTAATTATGAGCTTAAAATTCCTTTGAATGGAATTTTACTATCTGATCTCCAAAACATAGTTTTGCTTATCTAAAATCCAACTATTCTATTAATTCTATAATAATTCTATTAATCACCCCAAAAGTATGAAATGCCCAGTCACTCTGTATTTGTGTACATATATACTGGCAACTGATATCTGAGTACATGGAACTAACAGAAGATAAATTAAGTAGGTAAAGGCAGGTAGGAAGAGTACAGTGAGATTGTACTCTTTATTACCATAGGAAGTCCTTCTTACCATTTGCCAGGTTATTTAAAAAAAATATATTATCTTGTCTCAGAAAGACCCATCTGAAAGCTGGCTTCCTCCCCTGTGTAAGTGTTGCCATGGGTCCTTTTCATTGCTGTCTCCAACAAAAGTAAAGTGGAGACTTATGAAGTCTTTTGCTGCGAACAGGGCAAGAGGGAATGGACACCATCATGCTCTCAAGGAATGACTGATCGTATAGGGAGCTGAAGAACCAGCTTAGAAAAGATTTGCTGTTACTTTCAAGACATACAGTGCAAACTGAGGAGCAAGTAATAGTGATATTTGTTATGTGATATAGCAAGTTATGTGATACAGTCAATGCAGCAAGAGGGGAAAGTAATTCCTGTAGCCTTGTTTTGAATCATACTAATGATTAACACTTCATTCGTTAAAGCCTTACAACAGGTACTACAGGAGGATGAAGGCCTGTATGAGGTTTTTAGATGAAGATGGAGAAAGAAAAACCTGTCTTAGAAATGTTACATAGGAAGGAAAAAAACACGAACAACTAGCAATAGTTTTATCTAGTCTTCACTTGATAAAGAAGCCATTAGAGACTAAGAGAGGAGTGCAAAAATTAAGTTCAGGAGATCTTGGCTGAGATTGGGAAAAAAGTGTAATATTGTGCAAATAAATTACATTCCAAAGTAATTGGAGTTATAATTCCAATTGTACTTTACAATTACATTCATGCTTATTTCCCAAAGGTTCTCTGCATATAGTCATAGTTTTAAGGGTTCCTCTGTAGTTCCTCACTTTAAATTGCTTACCTTATGTCAGTGGTGGGGTTTACCTTCCATAATTTAATTGTTGCATTTCACTGGAAGCTTATCATAAACCCTGTTTGCTCTCACACACACACACACATAAAGTCTATATATGGCCTCAGAAATCAACATGGCAACCTTAAAAACCTTGCAGACATTTGATGGGGAGGGAGAAAGTTCAAAAGAGGGACATACCTTTAGCTTAGATGTGATTCGTTCAAGGCCAATTAAAGACCAATAAAAGACAAGCCTGAGAGTTTGATAGCACAGTTAGCACATTTTGGTACAGCTGAAAGTTCTCAACTGGGAAAGGGCAGTTTTTATCTCTGTCTCAGTTACTCTCATTTGCAGAGTAGACTCTAGCTGGCAGCTACAGAATGGCTGATTAGACCATTGGAGTTTTCTGGTCTTATTGCACACTTTAATGTGATTTTTCTGGTGATGTGATTTAAGGGATGATAAAGACCTGCTTGATTATCCCAGTTACCACATAATGTTGTACATGAGAACCAGAAACTGTAGAGGAACTTTTCTTTTTTTTTTTGTAATCTAAGATTGGGAACATTGTCCAAGAGCAGTTTGTTCTTTTTTCTCATATTTGTCAGCTGAAGTGTTGCTTGCAGCTAAAGTGGCATAAGATATGAGTAAACATTTTAATTCAGTCTGTTATTGAAATACTTAAGGTGTAATAGAAAATTTTACTTCACCATAATTACCATAAAAATTGAATTGTATCATTCAGCTGTACTGAGAGTAGCTAACTCCGTGATATCAGATTCTTGGACTACAATTTATTTATTATTTTAATTATTTTCAACATACAGGTGCAAGCAAAAAAGCATGAAGGCAAGAAAAAAATTCTTGCATTTCTGGCATAATTTTTCTTTTTTGTCTAGTTTCATGTTTTTTACAAAATGCTCTAGATTAGTCTTTGCCAACGATATGGAACAGATCTGAGTGGGTAATAACAATATCTTTAAAAGCCACTGAAACTGAGACATATGAAAGAGAAATTCGTGTCCTATGCACATTGCTCAGCTAAGGACCTTCCTTTTAATCCATGAAAATGTAAAAACATGCAGTCTTCCTGCCACATCACTCTAATCAAGAAACAATGCTTCATAGTTTTAAAAATACTTTAAGCACTTTCAAGTTTGGGGTTCTTATGCATTTGTTAAAGGTCATTTAATTCATAATTCACTTCATTACATAATGTGAGTTAAAGGAAGAACTAATTCCAAAGATGAGCACAAGGACCAAAAAACAGAAGTTGACCAGAGGAATTAGCAAAGAATAACATAAAACATAACTGATGATGAAAGATCTTGTCATTAAGAAACAATCAATTCTGTAATGCCATGGGCATTAAAACAGACATCATAGCCAGCATCAAAACAAACTGTTAGTCTATCTTTCCACCACTAGATTCTTGCTCCATCACAAACAGTGGAGCAATAACCTTTCCATCTGAAAATGTCAAGACATTGAGGCATTGGATGGGCATTTTAGGTCATGCCTGGCTCTTTCACACATAACTTGTTTGCACTAAACCCATACAAATCAGTGTTTGAATTAGAATTTTCATCACTAGATTGCCAGTTTACTCTATTTCAGTGTAGCTGGCTTCAGCTACTTAGATTTCATAATTTTTCAACTCTGCTACGAAAGTGCTATCCATCTGTATAAAAATACCTCAATGATCAGGAAACTGCATTACTGCACTGTGGTGCAATATGGCTCCTCAGCTAGACAGGTTACCCAGAGAAAGACAAAATATGCACTCCTCTCCTCATTCCAGATTTTATGCACAAGAATATAAAATTCTAAAACAAACCTTGATTCTCAATGTGTTCAAATATTCTATATCTGTGGTTTGGATTAATTAAAGCTTTGGGTTTGACAGTTTTGTTCTCTTATTACAAAAGAATGTTTCATTATTGGGAAAAATTTTATCTGCTCAGCAAAAATAATAAAATGAAGGACTCTCATAGGATTTTCTTAGCTTCTTGGCAGAATGCAGCAGTGTATAAACACGCCAAAACAAAGACACACAAGAAAACATGCTGAAGTAAGACAATTCATTGTACATCACCTGCCTGTGACAAGATAAAATAAAAAATGCACAAGAGATGCTAGTTAAAACAGATGTTAGTGAAAACATTTTGTGAATTACTTGAAAGGTGTCATGGAGAATAGGATATAAGTAACTATACAGTTTAAATGCATTCCCTGGAAAGTTAAACAGATTTCATTAAAAAATGATCTGTTTAGTTTAAAAATGTCTTCCCAGTTTTCAACCATCAGTTTCACATATAGCCAAACCGCATCCACTTTCACTTCTGATTCTATGAAAGAAGTTCAGAAGATAATTGGTTGCCAGCAAAGTAAAGCCTTGCTTTGTCAATAGACAAAGTCAGTAGTTTAGGAGATTGTAGCGCTGCATTCTGATCTGCTGGTATTCATTCTTACTGGGTGTAAAAAGCTTCAAAGAATGCAGAGTTGTTTCTGGGGCTGTGTTATGTCTGGGAAATCTTCCTCACAGGTATGTAAAATGACATTTATTAATTTTTTTCAAAATAAAAAAATCATATGCTTACAGAACAACAACAACAAAAAAGCTCTTTCACACTCTTTTAAGGTTTGTGTGACTTTTTTGTTTTGGTTTATGTTGGGTTTTAGGGGTTTTGTTTGTTTGGGAGGTTTGTGTAAATTGTTGGTTAATGGAATTACACTAAAACAAAAGAAGGTAGTTTTTTTGCTTTCTGGACAATGTAAATTAATTTTGTTGAATACGTAGGGCCAATTGCAAAATCAGGACTTTAAAAAAAAGAAAGAACAAGAAAACAGAATTAGATTATTTGTTCACTGTGGTATCTAACAGTCCTGTTACACCTGTTAATAGTATGGTACTTCAGAGAGGTTTTCAGTTTCATTTCTAGAAAAAAGAGACTGACTGTGGGATTTCTATCCATACCAAATATTTTCATAATTAATGTAACACTGAGAAAGAGAAGTCAGTATATGGACTGTACATCTTTGTGGCACAAGCTTAGATTTGCAATCATCAGTAAGAGAAATAATAGAAAGTATAGGACTACAAAATGTCACTACTAGTTCCCTGTTTTGGTAGGTCACACTCACATGTGTTTTCATACTCAAACCATTTTATTACGTACTTGTTGAGTTTACTGCCTTCAAAATATACCTGACTGAGAATCTCAAATAGTAATAAAAAATGACGAGCAAGAAAAAGAAAACCAAACCCAAAACCAAAACCAACAACAACAAGAAAAAGAGAGAGAAAACAAAGTGGCTCGTGTGCAACTGTTCTTGGAACTAGAAGTTTATTTAATACTGTGGTCCAAACAGCATTAACTGCATTGCAAGAGGGTTGTTAGTTTTCAGCCTATCCCTTTGTTGGACTGCACACCAACACAGGGCTCTTAGATTTGCTCTTTTCTGTACACTGACACAGTAACATGAATAATCAGCCATCCATGAACAAAGAACTGAGTGCTTGTGGTGCCATTAAATATGTAGCAGTACAAATTTAAATTTACACAAAACAGTTATGTTGAGCCTCCTCTTTATTTTGCTCTCTATATGTTAGATTGTTATGGATCACATTAGACAAAAGGAAAGCTATTCTACAGCATATGTTGCATTATACATGATTGTCAAATATGTTACTTTTGCTTTTAAATTCTAGTGCTATTTAAGGCTCTTTATATTTAATGAAAAATAAAAAAATATTAACTCTACTTTTTTCAATTATCTGAAAAAAAATCACGGTAAAAATAGTAATGGTCTAGAAATTCAGTAGTAGGGAGAAATATATGTATTTGCATTATTTGTAAGTTTTACCCTTCAAGTGTGTCATATTTTCTGCTAATTATGTGGATTGCTGCTAGCACTTTGTGTTGTTAGTTTCAAACTATTTTCTGTCATGGCAAAGATTTCTTAACATCTGTATGTTTGGCAAACTTCACACTTCTACCATTAGCTAACAGAGGAAGGAAAGGAAAGACAAGCAGAAGAGCAGAGATGAACAAAAACTCATTATTTGCAGAACTCCAGATCCCAGCTGAAGACCTGATACATTTCATGCACACACACATACTCGTATATATACCCAGCAAGAGATACCCAAGAGAATTTTAAAAAAAAATCATACCTACAAAATCTCAGTGTAATAAGAGTTCTCCTGAAAATTAAAAGATAAATTTATCAAAATCCTAGATATTATTTAAGTATTGAAAATGAGAAAACCTTACTGTAAAATGTGACCAATAGAATACATTTTAGAATTAAATTGTCACATGCACCTAAGAAATTATATTTTGTTTACATTCTACTTCTCCATGTCTTCTTTGTATCCTGTAGATTTTTTCTTTGTACTTTTTCAACATTTGTTTGATTTTGGTAAGAATATTTTTCCAGTTTATTACTGGAAAGCTGAAGACGACCATTGACAACTATTATTGATTATTATTAATTTTTTTTAAAAAAACAACTCTACTTTTTGCTTCCAGGTAGTCCTTTTCTGTCTGTCTTCATTTGTTGAGATAAAAGCAAATAAAATCTAATATGTATAGATAACTATTATAAAATATAAAAATTTGTCAAGTGATAGGAAAAAGACTATCTGAAATTTGCAAAGGAGAAAAATATGCATTTTAAAGTAAAAAATAAACTCTGCACAAAGAGGAATTATTTGAAACAACAGATCGGATGGTAAGAGAAAGATGTAGTTAACCAATGAATACATTTACCTAGCATTCTCAGAAAGAAAAAACAACTGTTATCATCATAGGGTGATTAATACAATTAGTGGGTTGTTTTCCAATTAAACTAAAGCTGTGTTCAAAAGATGACTGTCATAATACTCATTCTACTAGGGAAAGGGAAGAGTAAAGACAATAACTACCACTACCACCAGTTCAGTGGTCAAAGCACCCACAATGTATAGGATGCTCTTTTCCCATCCACTAATTTAATAAATATTTATTCACAGGCCTCACCCCATGATGCCGTATGGCCCTCTTAGAACACTAGACTAAACCCTGTTTTCCTTCAGAGCTTCCTTTTCATGCATAGCTCATTTTCTTGTATGACTCTTATTGGAAGCAATAGGATACCTCTTCATCTAACACTTAACTTGGGTGGCAAGAGTATGGTGGGGCCAATTAGATCTTAGAAAGCTGAGAACTTCTCTGCTATGGAACTTCAGCGCTGCCGATGCAGATGGAGAAAAACATTCAAGTGTACTCTTGTCAACAAAATGCTTGAAGAAGAGAGTTTGGCATAGAAAATATTTTAGTGATAAAGGAAAACCTATATATGTGGAACACACACAAAAAAATGGAGTCTTAACGACAGCCAATAGTAAATTATAAACTTAAATATGGAGAAAGTTTCTGCAGACCTTGAACTTAAAAATACATTGAGTGTTTTGCTAAATAGTTTCCAGGTAGTGAAAGCTCTCAAATAACTCTTATGACAGCTCCCCTAAATCACTGAACAGATTGCCTATATTTTAAACTGTGCTTGTCTGCCAATTTACCATACATTATTTTTACAAATAACTTCATACTGACTGTGCACAAAGACTGAATGCTTTGAATAGTGAGCCATATAAATGGGGAACAAGTTAAAGAATGAAAGACTGAAGTATGTGCAGTTTTCTTACTGTTTTTCTTGTTATTGTT
Organism: Pseudopipra pipra; assembly: GCF_036250125.1. Lineage (NCBI taxonomy): Eukaryota > Metazoa > Chordata > Aves > Passeriformes > Pipridae > Pseudopipra > Pseudopipra pipra. Next base: position 34,984,827 of record NC_087553.1, on the reverse strand, counting down.
TAAAGTGAGGGTTCATTTGAGATGAATGAGCTTTGTTGGGGAGAAGCTGTCATGGTCAAGGGAGGTTTTGTATTTTATTCCCTTTACCAATGTTGTTTTGGAGGGACTCTCTCTTTAAGAACAAATTTCCCACCTCTCCCCTTTGCCCCCCCCCCTTCCATCCCTCTGGCGCTGGGCAGAGAGGGCAAGAAAAAAAAAGGACTGGGTGGAAAACAGAACTCTTTCTCTTCCCCAGACCACTGCGCTGGGACAGAACATCTACAGTACATCAATGACATCATCATACGGGGAAACACAGCAGAAGAAGCCTTTGAGAAAGAGGAGAAGATAATCCAGAATCTCCGAAAGCTGGTTTTGCCATTAAACCAAGTAAAGTCAGTAGACCTTCCCAGGAAATTCAGTTCCTAGGAGTGACATGGCAAGATGGACATCACCAGATTCCAACAGAGGTGGTTAACAAATTAGCAGCTATGTCCCCACTGACCAGCAAGAAGGAAATGCAGGCTTTCCTAGGTGTCATAGGTTTTTGAAGGATGCATATCTCAGAGTACAGTCAGATTGTGAGTCCTCTCTACCTCATGACACAGAAGGAAAATGACTTCAACTGCGGCCTTTAACAACAATAAACCTTTGAGCAGATCAAATAAGAGATTGCCCATGCAGTAAACCTTGGGTCAGTCAGGACGGGACAGGATGTGAAGAACATCCTCTACATCACAACCAGGGAATATAGTCCTTCCTGGAGCCTCTGGCAAAAAGTACCCGGGGAGACCCAAGAACAACCACTGGGGTTCTGGAGTCAGGGATACAAAGGATCTGAGGCCAGCTACACCTCAACTGAAAAGGAAATCTTAGCATCCTATGAAGGAGTTCAAACCTCCTCCAAAGTAATTGACTCCGAAACACAGCTCCTTCTGGCATCCCGACTACCAGCACTGGGGTGGATATTCAAAGGAAAAGTCCCTTCCAAACATCACGCCACCGATGCTACCTGGAGTAAGTGGATCACTCTGATCACACAGCAAGCTTGGATAGAGAATCCTAATCACCCTGGGATTTTGGAAATCATCACAAACTGTCCTGAAAGTGAGAACTTTGGACTATCATCCAAAGAGGAAGAGGACCAGATGACACGTGCTGAGGCAGCCCCATTATATATTCAGCTCCTGAAAAGCGATATGCTCTCTTCACTAATGGTTCCTGTCACATCGTAGGGACAAACCAAAAATGGAAAGCAGCCATACAGATCCCCATGCAGTGAGTTGTAGAAGCTATTGAGGGACAAGTTGAATCAAGTCAGGCTGCAAAGCTTGAAGCTGTTCAGCTGGCTTTGGATAGACGTACTCACTGAAGAAACCATAGATACAGTGGAAATAAGTTGTATCTGCATCACTGTGAATTGCTTTTCATTTTTGCTGTGTCCTTCATTGTAGACATGTATCCAGCATCTCAAATAGTAGCAGTTGCTCTGGTATTTAGAAACACAGAGAGATGGAGGGCAGGAGGAGGGGAGAGAGATCATTCAGATACCTAGATATGGTTTTCTTTTAAGAAAAAAAATTCAAGAAAGAGTTCTTAGTCTTCAAAAGTCCAAGTACACTCCTGCGCCTCTTCAGCAAGTGGGAGAAGAGCAGGAAGAAACATACTGACTTGACATCACTTCTTTTCAAATGATATATAAGTTGTCCTTCCTTCTGCATCACTGATGTAAAGCAAAATCAAATCAGAACATATACTAGGCATTTTTCTCCCTGGAATCAGGGCCAGACCAAAAATCAGTGAAACTGTTCTCACAGTAAAATATTAATCAGCAGGAGTTTAAATTTGTCAGAATATGATTCTAGATGGTCAGCATATAAAGCAATGTATATATTGCTTTTCAAAACGAATTAATCATCTCTTCCCCATATGTTTATATATTTTAAACCAAGACAGCAAATAGAGCAGAAAATGAAATCTTTCGTATTAAATTTTCTCTCAACACAGGATGACATTTACAGCTGCAGGGTTTGAATTCATTTGCATGTACCATTTTATCACTTCTGCCTTTTTCTTGAACCATGCTTGGACATCCTTTTTCAATAACTACTGTGGCACCCAACTTGAAGATGACGAGTCTAATTGTGGTTAATGGTATGTTCAGAATTCATTCCTTTAGAAACCACTTGTTTTACTTGTGTGAATTTTGGGATGGTTGGTCTGTTTAAGGATTTCTATGCAGAGGAAAACAAAACAGTCATTATCACTCGTAATTTTTATATTATAGCTTCCATATTTTTCCCTATGAAGTAGTTTATGCAGTACAGTAGGAAAATAAAAACAGAAACACACACACACACAAAAGAAACCAAAACAAAATGAGCCACCAAACAGTTCTTCATGAAGAATGAAGATAACAGATGAAGATAACATGCTGCACAAAGATCAGATTCCTCAGAAAAAAACTTGAATGATCAAGCCTCTCAAAAGAGTGAGTTCAGACTTGTTCAAAAAGCGTTTTGGACAACTGAGGAGTGCTGCTGTACCTGTGGGAAATGTGTACATGCCCATTTCTCTTAATTTTTCTAAACTACCATTACAATTTTATTTACACACCTTTATTCAGCATTCCTTAATGAATGGTAGTGTGCACTGTGCCAGAGCATAGCACTAGAGTTATTTTGATCACCTGTAGACCACCAAATCAGTAATGCAAGTTTGTACAGATTTCCTTTTGGTGATGTTTTTAACTTTCTCAAACATATAATAAAATTTAACAATTTGCAGAATAATGATGTTCTCTCTTTTGGGAGAGAAGGTTACATACTGAATAGAAAAATTTTAGTGTGGTTCAGGAAAGCTGATTTCAAATAATCACAAACAATCTAAATCCACACTTTTCATGTCTGCAAAAATGCAAATAGATTTTCTGTCCAGTGTGACTATTTCTACCTTTTCTTCTATCTCCTGTTTTGTGCTGATATATATGGAGTTGTAAGAGTACTGACTTGGGCTGAGGAGACAAGTGTCACCTTTCTTGTTTCTACATCTGCAGAACTCAGCTTTGGATGACACCAACTCTTGTAGCTTCTGGTGACTAGAGAATGGACTGGCAACAGAAATGAAGGATAAAAGCAGGATGCAAGAGATGTTAATTGTTAGAATATGAAAAATAGAGATGTCAATTGCCCAGTTGAAAGAGACATGATGTAAAAATGGACCAAAGAAAGAAAATAGAAGAAGGTCTAACAAAGGAAAGAAGAAACAATGAGTGTGACATCATAACACCTGTTTCCTAATCCAGCAATAAAGGTGTTGTGAACACTGAGCTATTTTATTTCATTAAAGTGCCGTCTCATTCTTTTTAAAATAATAAATCTTTAGACAAGATAATTTGATTGTGTATAGAAAGGTAAAAGCTGTTTAATGCATTGTATTTTCTGTCTGAGGTGTTTTAAAGTTATTTATTTTCTGTAGTCTAAGAGGAATGAAATATTTACATCTTAAAATGAAACTTTTTTCCCTATACACAAAAAAAAAAGCTTTTCAGTTATTGCTGTGGTCATTGAGTAATGCAGCTTTTGTTGCTCTGCGATGTTTCATTCCCTTAGGAAGATAGTTCCTTGGGTTGGAGGAATGAAGAATGATGTTCATCTTTAAGCTCAACATCTGTCAAACATCAACAGACTTTTATTTCTTTTTCTACCCTATGCACATAGGGAGACATTTGATATCAAGTTCTGAAGAAAATTTGGAAAGAGCACTAAAGGAAAGATTTCATCTTTGGAATATCTGTGTAAATATTTCCTGTCTGTAACTTCTGTGAGGAAAAACTGAATTTCAACTAGGAAAGCTCTAAAAAAAAATTGCATTCAGAATAGGAAGCACAAATTACAGTAAAACTAAAAAAGTTTCATTTAAAAAAAAGAAAATAAAAAATAATATTGTTCCAGCAGGAACAATAAAAGGAAATGTGAAAGCAAATGACATTTTTAGAAATAAATAAGTGATTTAATAACTTGCAATTAAAGCAAATTTTGTGACCTGTTAAGAAATGACCAATGGTCTTGACAATACCTCTGTAAAAATAACATTATGGATATTACATTTCTTGTCACTGCTTAATGTCCCATGTCAAATGAGCAATGCTTGAAAACTAGACAGTGTTAGACATGGCTGGAAGGAGAATGAGAAAGCATGAATGTTCTCACTTGGAATTATAAGCAAGCAGCGGTACGTCCTTGAATCATACTATTATCAATAATGAATATTTAACAGTTGGAATGTAGGCCTTGTCTAGATACAAAATTTGCACTGTTTTAATTAAAACTGTATCATATCTTCAGCTGAATCATATAAAAATGAACTTGTATGAAGAGCTCTTAATACTTGTGGCTGTAACAAGAATGGATCTAAGAACATATTTGAAAAGCAATCTGAAACAAAGAAGGAACCATACCTGGATTAAAGGAGGAAAATATTTCCATGTTTAAACTTGATAATGTAGAATTTTTTGTGACTTAAAAACAACTATATATTAAATTGACGGGTTATGAGATAAACTTTTATGTTTAAGTAAATTCCATTACTGCATCCGTTGAAGTAAATTATTTTCTTAATCGTGTTGGTATACTTTAGAATTAGAACCAGGAATGGACAATTTATTTAGCAGGTAGCTCATATTAGCAAGAGCTGCAACAAAATGAATTTTTTTTCCCCACGAGGTTTATGCTCATATGCAGTTGGAAGAAATATAACTCTTAGTATCTTCTACAGTTTGTAAAAACCAAGCAGCTCCTTACAGTGTGTGGGAGTGATCTGGAATAGAAATCAGAACTGCTTAGTAGAGGTTTTAATCACAGGAAAACTGTTATTTATTTCAAGAGCAAGTTGCTTTTCTACTGTGTTTCATGAGTTTTACAAATGGGTTTGTTTGGATGTGTTTGGTTGTCATTTCTCTTGTTTTGGAGAATGTGAGCAGTGGATGATAACGGGGCTGAAAAAACTCTCCTTTTACAATTTGCAAAGGTTTTAAGAAATTTGCGATTCGTATTATAATTTCATTGTATTGGGACACTGGTAAATTACAGAGTCATAGAATAAGTAAGATTGGAAAAGATCTCTAAGATCATCAAGTCCAACCATTAACCTAACACTGCCAGGTCCACCATTAAACTATGTCCTTAAGCACCACAAGTCAATTTTGTGGACAGAAATCAGAAAATACAGTTCCACTTAAATTAGTTTTACAACTGTCCCACACAAAAAGGCATATAACTCCAAAAATTTCATTTTGCTAAATTTATATTACAATATTTAAGGATAGTCATGCATGTAGGGCTATACCTGGAGAACATTTAAGGATCAGAAAAAGAAAGTGCCCATTAAGTGTAAGGGCACTTAATATGTCCTCTGTATATTAACTGAATATAACTTACTGTGTTCTAGATAATGGACAATGTTCTAATATATTCTAGTTGAGCAACACCATCCACCTCGATTAAAAGTGTATTTCATATTGTTTTTTTCAAATTATAAAGAGCAATGAAGAGATGGCAAAAAGTCCTCTGAAATCCCTATTGTCTTCAAGCCCAGGAATAATTTCAATTTATGGATGAGATTTACAAAATACTTAAGATCTAATTTACCTGTCAAAGTCCCTAGCTCCACCTTGGACATATGCACCAGTGTCTGTATGTCAGTGAGCAGAGGGAAATATTACTCAAACACTGATATTACCCAAACACAGCCAGATAAATAAAACTGATGGCATAGCTCATGAACTTCTGAGGACCGTGTCCTGCCAGAACTTTAAGTCAGACATCTCATTCATGAAATGTAACATATACATTTCAAACCCCTACATCAATTATGAGCCCATTTGAGATGACAGGTTTTGGATAAAATTCCTAGTCTACGTTATTAGTATTATTACTGCAATGCTGAATAATTTAGAGGACTTGTTAAGACATTGCGAAAAGTAATGAACTGCTAATGGAAGAAGTGTAAATCACATTAAAAAACACTCTTACAGTAACATTGTAGATTTGCGAAATAAAATTTTATAGTTTTTATTTTAGTAATTAACATAAATAGTTAGAATGGATAATATATAAGTACATCTAATCAAACATAATGCTTCTGAAAGTTGCAATGAGGGAAGGAGTACAGATAGAAGTAACTCTAAAGGGAATGTCTCAACACAGTGTAATTGGGAGGGAAATTCTTCAGAATGCTCTTTACCACCATCTCACCTTTCTTTCTCAGAACTCTCCATAAGGATTGTCTAAGCAGTATATATGTTGCAATTTAGTCATGTTCTAAATCCTGCTTAAATAACGAATTAGGTCAATTTCAAAATTCTCTTTGTTCTATGTAGCAATGCAGTCCATCTACTTCCCAGGATTCTCCCTAATTTTTTAATAGTTCCCTTGACACTTAACATTAGTTGTCGATACTGAAAGGTGGTTGTTTTGTACAGTGATCACCTGTCTCACAAGTAGGGCTCTGCAGATATTGATATTTAGGAAAAAAGTTGACTGCATCTGCATTGTAGTAGTAAAAAAAAAAAGCATCTCTGTTAGATGGACTGGTGTATTGGATTTGCATGGCCACAGGGGTGACTTCTTTGAGAACCTAACAGAAACTTCCCCCATGTCCAACAGAGCTAATGCCAGCTGGCTCTAAGATGGACATGCCACTGGCCAAGGCCAAGCCCCTCAGCAATGGTGATAGTGCCTCTGGGATAACAGATTTAAGGAGAGGGAAAAACTGTTGGACAATAGCAACCAGAGAGAGGAATAAGAATATGTGAGAGCAACAACCCTGTTGACACCAAGGTCAGTGGAAAAGGCAGGGAGGAAGGAGGTGCTCCAGGCACAGAACAGAGATTCCCCTGCAGCACCGTGGTGGTGCAGACCATGGTGAGGCAGCTGTGCCCCTGCAGCCCACAGAGGTCCACAGTGGAGGAGAGATCCACCAGCAGCCTGCAAAGAACCCCACATCACAACAGTTGGTTATGCCTGCGCTAGAGCAGGTTTGCTGGCAGGACTTGTGACACTGCAAGGGACCCACACTAGAGCAGTCTGTTCCTGAAGGACTGCACCCTGTGGAAGTGACCCACACTGGAGCAGTTTGTGAAGAACTGTAGCCTATGGAAAGGTCCCATGCTGGAGAAGTTCAGGGAGGACTGTCTCCCTTGAGAGGGACTCCTCACTGGAGCAGGAGATGAGTGTGAGTAGTCGTCCCCTTGAGGAAAGAGAAGTAGCAGAGAAGTGTAATGAACCCACCACAGCCTCCATTCTCCATCTCCCTGCAACGGTTGGGAGGAAGATGTGAAGAAAACTGGGAGTAAAGTTAAGGCTAGGAAGAAGAGAGAGCTGGAAGGTGTTTCAAAGATTCGGTTTTATTTCTCATTGTACTCTATTTTGTTCGGTAATAAATTAACTAATTTCGCCAAGTCAAGTCTGTTTTGCCTGTGATGGTATTGGTTGAGTGATCTCTCCCTGTCCTTATCTCAACCCTTTTGTTCTGTTTTCTCTCCCCTGCCCAACTGAGGAGGGGAGGAATAGAGCAGCTTTGGTGGGCACTTGGTGTCCAGCCAGGGTCAACCCAAAGCAATCAGATCTGTCTCTGCAGGTGATCAGAGGCACTTTCTCTGTTGACTGGGAGTTCAGGCAAACTGGATCAATACCTTCCTGGAGCAGTCATCTGTAATTCTGGTGAGACAGTATCTGTGTTAGCTCCCAGCTGAGATGGAAAGATTGCAGTGAATCTGCAAATACTGGTGATTTATATTGATTCTTATCCTCTGTCAAGTCTTATTGTACTTTTGTGTTGTCATGATTTTGCAGCAAAATTCATTCTATTTGCCAAGCTGTTGTGTGAGTCAGGTCCTCAATAACCTTCCTGATATAATGTTGAATGAAAAAATAAAGACCTGTGGTAAATTTTAACAGGTTGCTTACTTAAGCAGGCTATTGTCCAGGACCCTGTGGTGGACAGAAACTGTTGTGCTAGGATGAAGTCAAGAAAAATTTCTGGAGCTTGTATTTACTATAAGTCACAAAATAAAACTCAGCTATACTGCTAGCAAACCAAACTCATCACATTTCATACCGTTCACCTTCCTGCTCTGAAATAGATAATATTTTCCACTACTTGTTCCAACAAATAAGACATCAAAGGCTTTTGCACATCTTAAGCTTTTATAGCACCACAGTATTTGCCAGCTTTGTCAGTTGCGAATAGTGAAAGTCAAGTAGATTTATCTGGGCATTCAAAGCAAGTCTTTCATGTGCTCTACTCTCAGTTATAGCTCCAGTTGACTAATTTGCAGTGTTGTGCCATTTTCTCCATCTAAAATGAATCATTCATGCTTAGAGGTAATGAGCCAAACTGTGTGGGTGTGTCCTCACCAGCACACAGGGCAGAAACCAAAATAAGCTTCTCATAGCATCAAAAATACCATTTCACATGTTTTCTGGCTTGCCAGCCACAAGTTAAAACAAATAGCATATAGACCAACTACTAGAAAAAAGATTGTGTGTGTGTATATATATATAATCAGTTTGAATGATGATTCATTACCTACTATGGGTTTTGTTTCATATGCATAAAAATTACTGTTGTGTTCCAGTTGAGTTTAGAGTGCTCAGTAGCAAGACAGAAAATACATTGGCTGGAATCTACATCACAAGTCTATACTTCTATAGCTTCCAGAACTGAAGTATAGTTTCTTTAATAATCTGATTGCTATATTAAAACAAAAATAAAAATGTAAAGGTTTCTGCTGCATTAAGCAAGATAAGAAAACTATGCCCTTAACTAGCAATAATGCACCAATAGGCATTATAATAAATAACTATTTGAAGTGGGTGGAATCAATGCCAAGATTGCATGCAGTCAAATATTCCCACAATAGCAGGATCTCCACTTACTCAAAAATATGTCACTTTTTAAAAATAACTTGCCTACAGAATGGTTTAGATCTTCTGAGAGAGCATCTTCCTCTTTCCTTGTAAGAGCACTCAGGATACATATAAATATTGATCATTTATTTTTAATGTATGAGTCATAACTAAAAAAGATTAAATGACAACCTAAAAGAAGATAAGACAGTTTGGTCATTATATTCATCAGTAAAATAAAAATAAAGTGCAAACATGGCATTTTGTGATAGTTTAATCTATTATTAGTTTAACCCCAGATATAGAAACATTGCTTAAAAAAATAACACTAGCCTAAATCAGAAGAGAATTGTCAATAGCAGACAAAATATATATATTATTTTGAGTAGTTATACTTGTTATTTGGTCTAAATTACTGTTGAGATCATGGAACGTTGATAGCAAGAAAAGTGAAAGAACTGCTTGATAAGCAGCAACCCCCCGATATTACATTCTCGTTTGCTGAAAATAAGAATCTGAAAACCAAAAGCATCAATGGGGAAAAGATTCAGCCTACAAATAAAGGAAGAGGACCAAAAGATGCCTCAGTCTAACTTTTAGACTGTAGCAAAAAGGTTATAATTCTGCCCTGATGGCAACTGGAAACATCAAAATGAAATTCTGTCTATGTAAGAGTTTGAGGGAGAGCCAACAAAAGGAGTACCTACACATAGAGATCTGTTACTTTTAATTCCCTTCCCTGAGTGCTATAAAGGCTGAGAGGCTATTTGGAAGCAAGGCAGTAGTATTGAGCTCTAGTAGTGTTCACAAGACGTAAGAGCAGATTTTTGCAGGACTGTGGTTTGATGAGTGGCTGAATAGAACACAGACATTCAGTCAGAGAGAATGTGAATAAATGAGGAGGTATAGTCTGGACGAAAGGCTACATCTAAGGAATTGGAACAATTTAGAGTTCCATGCAGTGTATGCAGGAATATAAGATTTTTTCTGCAATGCATTAAAGATAGGGTACTTATTAAAAAAAAAAGAAAAAGATTATTTAGGAGTTTGTATTCTTCCATAATTTCTCTCTCTGCCATTGACTTCCTCTGTCACCTTTAGAAATCACTGAATCCCAGATCATCAAATACGTTTTGGGACTCATACATTTTGGTAAGTCACTGATGCTTGAATTCCTTCAGGATCTCAGGACACACAATTCTCTACTTCGTATAAAGAGTTCATGATATAATTTCATATAATTCTGTGAATTAGCTCCAGGATCATAGATTCAAATTGAAGATACACAACATCCTCAATGGAAAGTCTTGGATCAGGCAAATACGGAAAAGAGTGTTTCATAGGATGATTCATTGTGAGGACTCTTTGTAAGAGAGGGTTTGGCAACCACTGAGAAGCTCTCAAATATGCTGAATAAGCCTAGGGACTCTCGGAGAAAAGTAGTAGAGCACTATGTGCATTTAATTGAACGAGGGAGGGGTGAGCATAGAAGACACTAGGGTTTGAAAATTCAAGGAAGGAAGGACTTGGGGGTAATCTCTGGAGTAGGAGGTCTGAAGTTCTGGGAGAGATATAAGCCCCTAAGGAAGGAAGTACTAGAAGCTACTATAGGCCCTGCATGGAATTTGGGGGTGAAGATATGCATATGATCCTCCTGTTCTCCCTATGAATCCTTTTCCACACTATCGTCTCTTTTGTTTCTTAGGATGAGCTCCTTGACTTAGGCATCACTTTGTGCTCTTGGGCCTCCATGACTTCCATACCTTGCTGGTGCAGTGTAGCTGGCTCAAAGCATGTGTGCATCGAGCCCCTCATGTTCTATATCTACCTGCATAGACACATCCCTTAAACTGAAACCAAAACAGAATATCCGTGCTGTTCATTTCCTCTAAGTCCTTTCTTTTAATAAGTTGTTTTAATTTTGAAGAGGACCAAGTCATGTCCCGTGTAAAAATTTGGTCTTCTCTCAAAATATCCAGGCAATCCTAAAAAAGCCACAGTTGATACCTTGGTATCAATGTTAAAATTTCTACAACTCCTGCTGATATCTGTTTTACTAGCGTATTGTGTTTGCTGCTGGTACTTAGGTTAAGCACTAGCATTTTTAAATGAAATTCACATTTAAAAGAATTGACAGTGAAGAATGATATTTTACCAGTGCAAGGGAGTGATAGCAACAGTCATAAAATCTTATCAGGTGTTTGAAAGTACATGAAACTAGACAAAATTGTTTATAAATAATCTTGAATAACTGTAGGGAGGTAATTTCTTTCGAAGACCAGAGTGCTTCTTACTAATTAGTTTTTTTCTTCCAGTGAGAGGAATTTTTATGAATTTAACTACAAGGTAAAGGAACCTAATATGATATAAAAAGTCCATAGAGCTCTGTGAGTCTCATTCAGTCTCAATAAAGCCAGAAAATTTCCACTGACTTCAGAAGATAATGAATCAAACTCCTGCTAAACATGACATAATGACATCTGTCACCATGTGCATGTGCACAGAATATTGTTGCCTTATTTAGGTTATTCATTATTTCTTATCACCTTATCATCCTGTATAAATTAGTGTATGTTAGAACATAGCTTCTTTTTAGTTATTCTAGATGCCTAGTAACTCAACTTCTGCAGTCAGCATGAAGTCTGACACAGGGATTGTATTTTAGATTTTAAGATGGATGAATGAACGCTTTAGACTACCTTTACCCTGAAGCTCTGTCTCACAATAGGGGTCAAAAGGCTTTTATACACTATACCATCCAGTTAGGGATTAAAATAAAGAAGGTGCTCTAGCTTAATCTATCAAAGAGGAAACATCCGTATCTTACCAATATACATGTGTCATGAAGTTGTATAAATATTAGTAATTAGGAGCAGACTGTTACCAGCTTAGTTTTTGTTCTTTGTAGAAAAGTTGAGGTGCTGGAGCATGTCAAGAGAAGGGCAACAGAGGTGGTAAAGGGTCTGAAGTGTGAGTCTTATGAGGAGCAGGTGAGGGTGTTTAGATTGGAGGAAAGGAGGCTTAGAGGAGACCTTATCGCTGCCTACATCTGCATGAAAGGAGTCTTTAGCAAATTGGGGGTTGGCCTCTTCTCCCAGGCAACTAGTGACAGGATGAGAGGAAATGGCCTCAAGCTGCCCAGAGGGTGTTTAGGTTGGATATTAGTGAAAAATACTGAAAGAGTGGTTAAATATTGGAACGGGGTCCTTAGGGAAGAGATTTACATCTCTGTAAGTGTTCAAAAAATGAGTAGACATGGCACTTTTTTATATAGTTTAATGTCCAGGGTGGTATTCAATCAAAGGTTGGACTTGATGATCTTGCAGATCTTTTTCAACCTTGATAATTCTGTGATTCTCTTCTATGATAAGTATATTTTATTAGCCTCACATTTTTGTATGTAATAAGTATGATAAAAATGCATGAAACAAGAAATAGATGTATAATTTTGTAACCTGTCACTGAAAACAGAGAAGAAATCTATTGTATTCCATTGTAAGTTCTTATATTTGTTGCAAAAGGATTTTTTTCGCATGTTGTACTGCTCTCTGCATAATTAGAGAAAGGAAATGTAAAAAATATCGTATTAGTATAAGTAATAGGTATAACTGCACAAATTAATGTGGCTATAACCTAATCCTAGTGTCAGACATGTTTATGCATTTTGTGGCATGAAAAATCATTGACTCAAGTCATTCACATTTTTTGAAGACAAAACTCAAGGAAAGAAAAAGGCACTTTTCTCTGTCTTTCCTTTAAAGATCTCTTTTCAAGATGACGTTTAAAATTGCAAGGATAATTTGATCTGCGGCTACCAGAAAGTGTTGTTTTAGATTAGTTTCTTGTTTTAGCATCTCTTCTTCTAATTTAAAATAACTTTTTACCCTTGTTTTCCCTTTTGAAGAAAGAACTGGTGTCGCACAACCAAAAACCTTGTTGAAGCAGCAGTCCTACTGTGCAAATTTTATAATTGTAAATTACCTGAAACATATCAAAGAAACCAAATATATTCCACTCCCTGCGTTTGATTTATCTCTCCACAGGAGATCTTATGTTATGTCTACATTGTGACTAGAGGCATGATTGCACCAAATATAACTATACTTAAACTTGCTTTCATACAGCTAGCCGAAGCAATCATTCTATAAAAGACATACCTGTAGTTAAGTTTCTGAAAGTATGTTCTCATAGGTCCACATAGAAACATGAGCTGATAACTTTTGACTGCTTTACACCGCTAAATGTAATCTATATTAGGTATACCTTTTTAGATGGCACTTCTACGCCTCATGTGAAGGGTCGACATCACCTTAGATATATATACAGGTCCTGATAATACTGGCCTGAGGGTGATTTTAAAAAGACTTATTTTATAACCATAATATTTTCTGTTTGTTACAATCACAATGGAAGTAGAATGGGTAAGGGAGAAATTTTTTTAATTTTTGAAAAAAGAGACATACCCTTTAAAAAATTGTACTCTATGTCACTGCTATTATAATAATCAAACTATAGGACGCAATGCTTCAGCAAAGGCCCTTTTTAAAAAAAAAAAAAAACAAAAACAGAAAAAGAATGTTGAGGGACTGGTCTTGAAAGATTTTTTGAGGAGGTGATGACTTTTTAATTTCCAGTCAATATTTAGCATTACTTTGCAGTACAATTTGCAAGAAGAATGACTTATAGTGGCTACTGCAATGGTTATTTTTTCTGCTGAAGACACTTAGTAAGATATTGCATAACAGAAATAAGTTATTTTCATATACTGCATCAATGATGTGTTAACATATTATGATGTATATTCTCCTATAATCAATGACTTTTAAGACATTCTTCATCAGAAGTTTTTTCATCAGAAATAATTTAATTGTCCCTGTAAGGACTGAACCCAGATTCTTTTGTTGTTTTTACCATTAATAATGTGATTTTTTTCCTCTTTCAAAATTTAATAGGAATTAAATAGTAAAATTTAATAGTAAACAGAGAGATTGGAATTAAAAGATATGATTTTTTTCAAAGCAAACACCTGAGTTCCCATCACCTTTAGTAATCCTTTCTAAGTATAATATATTTGCAAACGGTGGAGTTTTCATCTCAGTGATTAATCTAATAGGGGAAAAATCTTCAAAATACTTCTCAACTTTCTCCCTTTAATATCTCAGTAAGGATTTTTGCTTGTTTATTTTTAAATGTATTTATTATTTTTTTTTGCATTCAAATAATGTTGTTTTATAATAGCTATTTAAGATTCTTTCTACTCCTGGTACCTCCGCTTGTCTTCTCTAAAAGAATCATTTGGAGTTTTACTTCTGTTATTTTAAACTACAATTAGATACCACAGTAACACATCAATCTACAATTCAATTCTATTGATATAATTTAGAGAAAACTATCAATAACAGTATAGTAAACAATTATTTATTCAATTCTTAGTTCTCTTGCTGTTAATAACTTTAATTTTCTGTAAAATAAAATCTCTACAGTCAGCTGAATTTCTGTATATCCACTTGTTCAAGTATTGTAAGAAGTGACATCACATTTTCACTAGATATTCACATTTTTAGAAGTATCAATTTATTTAAAAGATTCTCCTATATGTAGGTTGGGAGATTAATTTTACATACATTAATATGGTTATTAAATGTTGATTAAAATGGTTATTGGTTAATATGGTTATTATAAAAAAATTGGTTAAAGGCATTTGAGAAATAATTATTAGTCTAGGACAAGCATAATGCTTTTGATAGAAGCAGTGGTAGCTTAGTTAAGAAAACTTAATTTTCTGTTGAAAGGAAGTTCTGGTGGACAAATTCTCTACCATTTCCTAATGCGGGCACTTTCATAATCATTAGCATTAGTTAGTTTATGTGGGTATTGAATTTCTGTAGTCACATGCGCAGTGCACCACTGCTTAGGCCACCAGTGAAGCTGCTGTCCCAGTCTCCTGGTAAGGTGCCACAGCGCACTCAACCACCTACCCATGACAACTTCCCAAGGAACCTGACTTTCTGACCATCTTCTTTCCAAATGTCTTTCCAGCTGCCACATGACCTCCCTTCCCTCCCAGCCTGTTATCATCTTTAGAGAAGGAAGCAGAATGAATCACCATTAGCAGATTTATGCCCTCTGAAAATCTGTTATTGCTCAGCCATTTCATCACACAATAGGCTGGTGCTGGGGGTGTGCCTGTGTGTGTGTGTGTGTGTATGCAACACTGTGCAGTCACTGCTGTCAGTGCGTTTAGAGAGCATGTCTCAAGCCCCAGACATTTCATGCCTCATGTAGATTAAGAAACAGATTTTGCTAGACTACTTGATCTACTAGGTAGACAAAAAAAATGTGTCAGGCAAAAAGACATATTTTACTACAGCCAAGTGGGATCATAAACTCTACTCCACACTCAAATTTTCCACATTTGTAGGTATGAAATACAGACATACTCAAAAATTCCACTAGAAAGACAGACACACACTAATTTGAAAACAGGCATATTTGTTTCTTCCTATGTATTTCTAGAATTAGGAATTCTATGCTTCTATGCAAAGCAATCAGAAGAATTTTGAAAATTAGAATTTTAGAAGACAAAAGTTTAAAAAAAAGCTAGAAAAATAATTAAAGATCTTTATCAACAACCTTATAAGACAATAAACAAACATATGAATCAATGGTGAGCAGTTCTCCTCTTCCTCAACAATTCCTGGATCTCTTGATTGTTCTCATCAAACCAGTCCTTGTTTTTCTTGAAGAAGAACCCTAAGTATTCTTCAGAGGACTGCAGGATGCTATTTTTAATATGTTGCCAAAGAGAGGGATCTATGGGATGATCTTCAAGCCTAGTCTGAAGATTTGCCTGGAATCTGTCTCTCACTGTAGCTGTTTGAAGATTGTTAACTTGGAGTCTCCTCCTTGGAATACCGCCCCTTTTAGGTTTGAACTGAAGGTGGAAGTTAAGTTTACAACGCACAAGTCAATGATCTGTTTGGCATTCTGCACTGGGCATCACGCAGGTATGATGACCATTGCGAACATCTCTGTCACACCAGGACATAATTAATTAGGTGCCAATGCTTAGATCTAGGACATATCCAGGTTGTCTTCAAACTATCTTTCTGCTAAAAGATAGTGTTGATGATGGTGAGCTGCTGCTCTGCACAGAACTCTAGCAGATGGCATAGTGTGAAATTAAGCCCATTTTAATGATCCAAATGCTTTTGCATCTTTTTTTTGTGTATACATTAGTCTCTCATTTATTCAAAATGATTGCACTTTACAATAAACTTTAAAAGCCATTTTTAAAAACTCTCCCACTTCCTGGCTTTTGTAAACTTCAGTTCTTTCCTTTGTGCACCCTGGAAGGTGTGAAATTTTATAGTGTGACTGTGTTTTACTCAGATTTTTATTGCATGGACCTGAAAATAACCTGATGCAAGGGCACAACTCAGAATGTATAGTTGAGTGAAGACACTGCAACCAAATTGGTTTTGCAACGGATTCATGTACACTTGAGTATTTTGAGACACCTCCTCTGCCTTCAACCAATATTTTCTGATCCCATTGACCAGTTTTGACAAAATTTGTCACTTCAGAATATTTAAATATTATTTAAATATTTATGAAAATAGATAGTTGTATAGAGAAAAGAAATCCTATTAGTGTTCCCATGGAGAAAATGCTAAGATCTCTTCTTAGCATACATAAGGGAATTCAACAAAATATTTGTTTTGAAATAAGGACGTATGAATATTACATTCCCTCCCTGTAAGGCATTAATATGTCTAAAGTTTCAAGGAAAGTTATCTTTGATTTTTCATGACATCAGTGGACTTCAAATGAATTTTTGGTCATTAGCTCCACAGAGCTACCAGCTGATTTTCTCACTGCCAAGTGATTTAGCCAACTCTGGTAATTGAAGTTTTTACAAAAATAAGATTGTTTGAATCACTGGCTTTCACATTCTTGACTAAATCCAGTTACTTCCAATTTTGCAAAGCATGGTTTTTCATTTTTTCATCTTTGGACTTTTCTAAACTAAAAAGTTACACTGATACAATTTGAACTGGCTTTACTATCTGTAAAGTTGAAGTATTTTTGCATAAGTTTGCTTATTTACAATATTATTTTACTCTAAAAAAGAAAAAAAATCAGAAGAATTCTATAAATCCTAGCTGGATTTAATCCTTATGCATCCCTTCCAATTTAACATATTCCATGATTCTATGATTTCTTTCCTAACTACTATAAATCATCATTGCTAACTAACTTAATTGTTTTAGTCGAAAACTTCAGCCATAATTCATTGTTTTAACTACATCAACAAGATTTCACTGCTGAGATAATGAATTTTTTTTCATTTTAAATATAATACATTTCATGATTACACTCTGTATGTGGTATGTCTCTTTGTTTCCCTGGAGGGAAGATACATCAAATTCATTAAATTCCTACAAGTTTCATGAAAACAGCTGTATAGTAAACAAATGCAGTTAGTGAGCAACAAGTTGAGCCTGACTTATTGCGTATGTCAGATTATAATTTTTGCTCTCCCACTTATTGCACATACATGTAGCATACTCTCCCATACAGGCAGGGGGTTAATGATATATTTCCACTGTATTCAGTTGACTTGTCCATTTTTTACTCTCTCTTTTTCCACTTCCTCGTTTTACTCTATACTCTGCCTGCAGTTTATGATTAATAATTTCTTTACTTGATCTTTACATTTCAGTCTATACCTGGATGACTGTAGAAGCCACCCAACAGAGGTACTTCCTGAGAGCCTGTATGACTCATCAGCATCAGGTCTTTTTCCTCCCTGTGGGTGTGCATTGAACAAAACAATCATTGTGAAAATTTACTGATTTGCTCTTTTTATGATTTCTTTTTAGCTGTCAGTAGAAACATAGGTTACATATGATAATTCCTAGCATGAGATTCCAGTGCTCTGAGGTAGGACAACCAGATTCCAGTTTGTTGACAGGTGATTCTTAAGTGTAATGAAATGCACATAAAGATAATAAATGTTTCTATGGATTATCTCAATTATATTTGTGTTTGGTTTTATTTGTCAATACAACAGCAAATCGCTATATAGTACATATATTGTCTGAGTTCAAGAAGTGTTTGGACAATGCTCTCAGGTACATGGTGTTATCCTTTGGGTGTCCTGAGCAGGGTCAGGAATTGCACTTGATGATCCTGATGGGTGCCTTCCAACTCAGCATATTCTATGATTCCTCACAGCAGTATACTTCGGCTTTTTTTTTTTTTCTGAGACTAGTGATTTTTTTTACCAGTTTTTGAAAACATATTAATAATTTCTTTAAAATTTTTCATTAAACTTTTTCTTACCCATTTTTTTCCATTGGTCAAGCTTCTTTTGGCTTGCACCCTGCTTCCAAAAAGTGCTCTCTGTGTGGGAATTGAAGAACATGGAACACAACTTCTTACCATCAGGGTTTGACAAAGTACTCGCAAAGTGGAAGAGTGCTTCTCAATTAAAAGTGTATCTCCAGTATTCCTAGGAAAAATTAATTCTATATCCCATAGGGCTGCAAGAAGACCCATGATAATTTTCCTCTGATTCTGGGGATACGGTAATAGCTGCTGATGGTGATGATGACAGCCCTGCCTCCCCTGGAATGCCTGCATAGTGAATAGTTACCATTTTCCTTTCCAGTGTATATCCTCTGAGACAACACCAGGTAGAAGTCAGAAGATAGCTTATTCCAGAGCCTGTTCCCAAAGGGCAGCATGGACAGGATTTCACTAAGCTGAACTCTTTCTACTCTGTGTCATCTTCCAATAATATGCTCCCACCAGGCTTTGCAACCTCTAAACACTCTTGTGCCCTCACACCATACCATGGCACAGGTGATAGATGCATTCAGTTTTATTACATGAAACAGCAATGTTCTAATGAACTACAGCACACTCCTCACATTGTTGCATTCAAAATAAACTGGAAAGATCAAACAAAAAGTGTTTATCTGGAATCAAGGGAGGCAAGGGTGGGGTCAGAATTACCTTGAGCCAAATACTATGAAATGTGGACACAACCACTCAGTGTTGTCTGGCCTCAGTGTCAAAACCAGTCCCTAGGCCTTTCAGCACTACGGAATCCTTTTTTAGGAATATGAAGGCAGCTTCTTGGCTACCATTTTTCATCCTCCATCTCTTGCACTACCCAGTCTTATTGCTTTCAGGCAGAACCTTGGTTAACAAAACCTTCCAGATCAACTGTTCTTAGCCAACAGATATGATTGTGTTCTTCCCTTTGCTAGGCTGTAGTTGGTGATGAACAGACTAAATGGAGAGTTCTTCATCGTCATCATCATCATCACCATTGTCATCAATCTTCATCATCATCAATCTTCATAATAACAACATCGGGTTGAAGCATTGCATTGAAGAAAAAGGTATTTAAAACAACAGACTGCCTAAACAAATATCAGTCACAGTTGAACTTCATTGTTCAGTAAAGCCACCTGGCCTCTCTACTTCTTTATCACTCCCTTGAATAGTCCTTACATTCCTTTTCCATTTTGAGTTTCACTTTTGACTGAATTTCTGTTTCTAAGCCTGCTTTTGGGTTTCTGTTTGTTTAGGGTGAAAAATAGCTCGATGAATTCAGAAGGCTGAACTAGCCTCTTCGGTGACTCATCTTCAAACTACCCTCAAGTGTTTGCTGTGGGATGGTATTCTGAGTCATTGTTTTGCCTTCCCACTTGCTTACCAATAGCTACCCTGATTTAACTCTTCATGAAAAATTACATTCTCTCTAAAGAAGAGAAGCCTGATGGGAAATGAGTCAGGCTGGAAAACTTTAGTTATAGACATACTTTTATTCAATTAAATTAACCTATGGTCACTAAATCCAAGTTTATTTTTTGCTTGTTCTTTTGCTCCTGGCTCTTTTTTAATGACCTCATTATTTAAAAAAAACCCCGTGTTTGAAATAAGATAGTCTCTTTTCAGTTCAGTGACTACGGTAGAAAAATATCTATGTTATCACATGTATTACTATATATACTGCAGAAAAGCCTAACATTGGTTTTGTATTATAAGAAGCTACAGTTTCTCATGTGAAAATATTTTTTACAATATTAATACCTCTGATAATGTTTTCTATCTCTTCTTATTTCCCAAAGTATATCAAATCCTTACTGTTTGATACCATCTTAGAGCTATCTTTTATATATACATATATGTACAGTCTAAGAACACTGTCTATCCTTTAGTAAAGGTGATCTAGATAGGGAAGCTACTTCACTTAAACTTCAGTGTTGTTGATTTTTTTCTGGATAATTGAGTAAATCTTTTTAAGTGAGCTGCATAAAACAGAAAAGAAAATGAGTATTTCTTGCATTGTTATGAGTTGCTCTTTTGAGCAGATGCAGAGCTTTGAATAATCGCACTGTGTATTGATTACACTTCTGTCTGCTAAGCTCTTTCCTTCATTTATTAAAGTCTTGCCTTGTCAGATAAACTGGCATCAAAGCATTCTCTTAAGAGAAATTAAAAGACTAAAGCTCTCAATTAAACCATCATGTATTTTTTTTATTTACAATCAAATACATTTGCGACCAGCTCTGAGGTCCTCAGCACAAGAAGGACACAGACCTGTCAGAGCTAGTGCAGAGGAGTCACCAAGATGATTAGATGGATGAAACTTCTCTCCAACAAGAAAAGGTTGAGAGAATTGAGACTGTTCAGCCTGGAGAAGAAAAGGCTCTGGGGTGACCTTATTGCCCCTTCCGCTAGCTAAAGGAGCCTACAAGAGAGCTGGAGAGGGTTTTTTACAAGGGCAAGTAGTGATAGGACAAGCGGTAATGCTCTTAAAATGAAGGAGGGTAGGTTTCAATTAAATTAGGAAGAAATCCTTCCCTGTGAGGGTGGTGAGATGCTGGAAGAGATTGCTCAGAGAAGCTGTGGATGTCCCATCCCTGGAAGTGTTCAAGGCCAGGTTGGGCGGGACTTGGAGCAACCTGGTCTTGTGGAAGGTGTCCCTGCCCATGATGGGATTTTGGAACTAGACAATCTTTAAGGTTTCTTCCAACCCAAACCATTCTTTGATTCAATGATCTCATTCTTCCAGAATCACTAGGATGCAGGAAAAGCAAATCTCTTCCTTCAAAAGCTTACATGGTTTACTCAAAGGTATGCGGCTTCAAAGACAGAAATGTAGGTCTTCTCACCTTCCTTGATTAGAGAAATCTGTTTAGTCTGGTTTCCTTTGTTTCTGTAGGAGGCTGATTCAACTTTGATTAACACTGTCTCCTAAATCACAGGGCAGATGCTGGTCTCTGTGCAAGTCCATGAGTTTCCATTATAAAGAGCAGAGCCTTTAGTGCCTCTTGTAATATTGTGTTTGAGCTTTGACAACCCAGAAGGCTATGGGATCAGGAGAAGAATATATCCACAAATGTGAGATACTGGAATACTAGTGGCTCAGACAATCAAGGTACAAATTGACAGTGTGCAAAGTAACCACCCAGGTGCTGAGGATGTGCACACCTGACATCTCAGGCTATGAGTTGGGTGTTGAACAAGATAAAGAGAGAGGCCTGCCAGACCAGATGGGGAAGCATTGGGACGATTCACACATAGCCTGAAGGTATTAATCTCTGCTGCTGATGCTCTCATACTTGTGGATACATTCTTCTACTGGGATAATTGGACAATAGTACCCCCTTTATCTTATCTCAAGTTCCCATCACAGTCCAAATTGGTGGCATATTCAGGGAGAAGTGGGTTTCAGTGAGCAGTTGCTTCTTTACACGGTTTGCTACAGTGGACAAAAGTCTTTTGGTGATTATAACAATGTTTAAGCCATAAACCATTTCAGTCTCTCACAGAATCCTTTAGGTGGTGCATGAAGGACAGCCCCAGGTGAGTGCTTCAGATACACAAGAGTCTCAGAAGGCACTATACATACATAAGTATAACCTGATGTTTTACATTTCAGCAAACAAAAATTCAAACTTTTAATGCAAGCTTAAAAAATATACCTACAATTTTAGTGCTTCAAAAGAGTCCAGAAGATTTCAGGTTCACCTGTCTGTAAAGTCACACAGTGGTTAGGTGGTAGTGGGCCTCTTAGAGATCTTGTGGAATTGATATGCTAACATGAGTCAGAAGATTAATGTGATCTTTTAGTCAAGGAAATGGACTCGGAATTGAGACATCCGGGTACAATTCAGGGGGCTTTTACATTGAGCTTAAATACATTTTCTGTCTGCCTGTGAGCAATTCTTTCATTTCCCTGCCCTTTTTTTTGTCTTGTGTGGTTTAAAACTATTAAAGACAGAGACTGTGAAAAGAGAAGTTTCCTGCTTTCCCAGAAAGAGGAGGAGTGGTATCCATCACTCTGCAAAGGGGATGTTAAGCAGGAAAGACTACTTGAAAATAACCAGGTATTAAAAAAGACACTTGACATTGGTAAAGAAGGAGCGTGGGCATCAACAGAGACCTCCCTGTTCAAAAATTCTAAACTTTGAAGTCAGTGAACTCAAAACTAAAGAACTGGTGGTTATAGAAACGTTATCTGAAATGGCTGTACTTTTTCTAAGTGACTGTGGTTTTTCATCCACTTTTTCTAGATTATGAAGTTCATAAGATGCCAAATCTCAGCTGCAAGCTAACTCTTCAACTTTGGAAATGTAGCTCAAATTTTCTTATTTTCTAATAAACTTTAAGTTTCAGAGGACTTATATGCTACAGGTCTACATATAATATTGCTACAATAGGAAATGCCCATCCACCTTTGAACTTGCTAACAAATGTAATCATTGCTATTATCAACAGTAGTGAAAGACATTTAAATATTCCAGTCATTAGAAAAAAAATTGTTGCTCACTTTACATAACCAGAATGAAAAGGAAAAAGAAATATTTGGAGAACTGAATTAGTGATGGATTAGCATATTAATTTCCCATCCAAAAGTTATCAATTTTAGGTATTGCTCTCACTGAGAAGCAAAGAAGTTAAAATCTTCTTCTTTAATCACTGGCAGGCTAAGTTAGCTGATAAAAGGATCAACTACTGACTTAAAGTTGCACTGAAGTTACTGATGTAAAGAACAGCTGAAGATGTAGCCTCAGGGTATCTTTTAACCTTAAATGTTTCTACCTGCTATGCCTGTTTGAGAGAATCATCTTACAAATGACATACTATAAAAATTACTAAGTGTGACTTTGAATCAATTTTTCCTCTTTTTTTTGTCATGTCCTCCATTTTCTGAGGAGCATATGTGAAAGTCTCTATTTTTTCAAAATCCAGGATTCATAGTAAATGATAACTAAGATGGTATTTTATCTAGACTTCAAATAGAGGCTGTATCTGAAGTTGAGATCAATCGTGTCATCAAGCAGAAAAAAAAAATAATTAAAGGACCTAACTTTTCAAATGTTCTTGATGTGTAAAAATAACATGTACCATCATATTTTAAACACAGATTACTAACACAGAAAACAGATGTTTTCAAAAATAGGTCAAAGACAATCCACTCTGGCAACCTCCATTGACAACAAAATCTGGCAAAACACAGGGTGCTCAATTCAGTCAGCTAAATTGAGGTGTCTAGTGCCCTCTGAGACTCTCTTGTGTATCTGAAGCACTCACCTGGGGCTCACTCACCACAATTAGTTTTAACCATCATAGGAAACATATATTGATAGTGAACTTCATATGTTTCCTATGATGGTTCTGAAGATTTAAGGAAAATCATTAAAGTAACCCTAATGTTATACAAACCCACTATCTTTATTTATTTGGATTAATGAGCAAATAGTGCCTCGTTTGTCAGAGGTTCATCCTAAACAGGATCTAAACTGGCAGGTGAGCACAATTTGCTCAGGATATCAGTTACTGGATGAGATCCTAGCTGCACTCACTTCTGCTCTGCATAGTGCTGTTGTCTTTCCCTGGAAAGCAAAGCAAGGAGCAGATCAGTGTGCACAAATATCAAGGGGAAGAAGATATTAGCATATGAAAAGGATTGTTAATAAAGAATGCTTCTCTCATCTCCAAAGTATGACTTTCAAAGACTCTCTGCCTTGTACTAACAGTGGTCCCAGGGTATTTGCTGAAATTTTCCTTCTGATTTCAATGAAAGTGAAATCTGCTCATTGCTATGTCCATGGGTATGTTGACTAGATTGCTCCCATTTTCAGACATCCTACATACTCTGTGTTTCCACGCTTTGCATTGTGGTTAAGGCAGTTATTTCTTTTCCTCAGAATTTCCATTAATATTTCAACTGTAACATTCCATTCCAAAGGCAGGGGAATTCCGGTTTTGTTACAAGAAGCTAGACTCTCTCCTGTGCCTGAAACATAATTAATGATATAAAATTTTACCCCTGCATAATTTTATATTTCATTTTAAATGTAATGTAGTTTATTATGGATTTTTTCTTCATCTTTTAGCTTATTTTAAGCAAGACAACTAAGCCACAAGAAAACAAGATTGATATGTGAACTCTCTGTTCTTCAGAGTGATTAATATTTTTCTTCCTCAAATATTTGTTGCTTACATAAAGCTATAAAGTTTTTAGGACATCATGTAGGTGACCTGTCTCCTAGTACGAATTGGTATAGTACCATTAAAAACTATGTCTTGGAATATTCATGCAGTGTTGTTGCTACATTACATTGCACAAGAAGCCTCCAAATATTTGCCTCATGCAACACTATTTCTAAACTGAACAATTAGCATCACACCAGCCAGTTCAGGACTCTAATGAATCTGACCACATTTATCTTCTTCCCTTTATGTTGTGTATATGAATTACAAAATTATAATACAAAAAAATGTATTATAATGTAAATATATTTAACTTTAGAAAATCTACTTTGGTTTCATATATGCAGTTTAGCTTGTGATTTATTGCACTTATTTATTCTTGGGGCCTCAATCGATATTTTATTATCTGAACAGAGGAAACAAGACCATAAGCAATCTCATTCATGTTGGTATATCTCTGAATATTTCTTCAGTGAGACAACTGTTCTCAAAGTAGAAAACAGAGATTCCCTCCAGACAAGGAGCTATGCAGAACATATTCACTGACATCAGAATCTCAAACTGAAGTGTACCAGTTCATTTAAAAATAGAAGGCACAACTCTGATTATCCCAAAGAAAAATATGCTCCTAAGCTAATAATAATCAAGCTGATGTTGAGCACGGATGATTTTGCAAATGATCTTCTGTTGATATTTTCCTAGAATCATAGAATTATTTGGGTTGGAAGTGACTTTAAAGATGATCTAGTTCCAACCCACCTGTCGTACTGAACGGCTGCAATACGGTCACCCTGGAGCCTTCTTCAGGCTGAACCCCAACTCTCTCAGCCTCTCTTTGTAGGAGAGGTGCTTCAGCCTTCTAATCATCTTCATAGCCTTCTCTGAACTTGCTCCAACAGGTCTACCAGTACTCACTGATGTTTTTACTTCTTACAACAGTCAGTTCCTCTAAAACCATTCATTATTTCATGTTATGTCTCAGTATATTGTCTGAAAATCATATGTACCACAGCTATTCACACACTATGAAATTATTTCTTATATAGCTGCAGGCACTGGGTCTTTTGAGGGTAACATGCTATGTGGCTTCATTCATTTCTCAAATTATGAATTCTGTTTTAAACTCTCAAAAAATCAGCATCACGTATAAAAGTAATGTATACAAGTACATAGTGTGCTCCTTGTAACCATATCCATTGAAAACACAAAGTCGAGTTTATATAATCTCTATGAATAAGTGATAAGTGACGAAAAGTCAGTACTTAGCGGTAAACTTTCCTAAATCTTCTCATGGTTGGACTGAACAGACACTTGAGGCAAGGTACATAAGCCTGTCTTTATTTTCTGAGCTCTCGTTCACTCATAGTAACTATGAATTTGGACATAGAAAGCAAGTAATAAATTACCTTCCTATACTGAAAATTATCATTCCTCTTTATAAAGAGTCAGCTTGGTGCTACTTTGAATTATTATGAAATGATGACCTGTTTATGGAATAGATGGTCACTGCTGACTCTATGAAATGACTTTCAGACAACACAGTCTGAGCCCTTCTGTATTTTAAAACTGAGAGAAGTATGGTAGTCTATAATTCTGTGTGCCTGACAGTGATCATTATGTTCAGAAAGGTTTTAATAATACAGCTAGCTACGTCACTATTTTGCTTCAAGAGTGTTTTCTTTTACATAAACTGTCCTTAAAGATTAGAGTATAAACTCTTGTTTAAAACACGAGATCATGGTGAAACTGTCAAGTAGAGAAGCTAAGCACAAGGGATTTTTTACATGCATTGAATTCTTTAAAAAACGTATAAATGCTGTCAAATCTGAATTGCCAAAAGTTGCGTGTGTAATGTGCAGAAAACAGGTTCACATTTATCTTATTTTTCTCATGCCAGAACAGCAATATATTCCAAGAGATGATTATTATTTGAGATAGAATAACTAAATGTAATGCTTTTTAAAAGTGAAAAAAAAATTGGAAAGCATGCTAAGGATACACACAGATGATATTATTCATTTAAGAAACACCAGAAAATTTTTATAAAACAGTACAGTTCCAAAGTCTGACTTTTATTAAATAGTCATAATAATGATAGAAAATTCAGATGAGTACTGTATATTTAGGAGGATGGAAAACATCTTGTTTTCCCATCTCTGAAACTAAATGAGATCTTTACCTCAGTGGAGGTCCAAAAGAAAACATTTTCTTTCAGTGAAAATATTGATGAAGGAAAAGCTTTCTGGAACCATATTTGCAGTATTCACCAAAGAATCAAGTAGTGACTGAAATCTCTGGTATTATGTAATAACACACTTTCTCCTGCTCCTGAACTCCATACTGAAATTGCAAAATTGGCTCAGGCTATGTTAACTAGACTTCCTACATCTCATAATACAGTTTTGATTGGTAGACACATATACTTTTTTTTCCCCAGAATCCTGTCTGCTGTAGTGCAAGAATAAAGAGTACTCTCTGACAGGAGAGCTTGCTGTTATTTTATTTGTTTCTTCTTCATTATTCTAGGTGCATGGATCCATCCATTATTTACTAAAGCACACAGAATTGTTCTTTCTATCATGAGCTTTTCTAAATGCTTGCCAGTGCATCCAGTGCATTTTTAAAAGATGCTAATGAAATTATCTACACAGTACTTCTGTGAGGTAACTTCATTTCATACATGGGGAATTATCAAAAATAGCTTAAGGCCAAAATTATCCAAAGTATTCATTCTTCGCAATGCTAATTTGAAACATATACAGATGAGTTTGATAGAATACTTAGTACTTTGATAGCATTTGTATGCCTTTTACCTCTCTAGAAGATGAGAGCAGAAATCCTTGTTCTTTTCTGCAAAACAGAGCTGAGTTCTTTGAGATAGCCAAAACCACATTCTAACAGGTTTTTTTAAGTGAACTGTCTAGCCTCTTACAAAGGATTCAGTGGCAGAAGATCACTAACATTATTATTAATGCCCTACTACTGCCCTTACTTCTATTTGTTCTTTGTAATTCATAAAATCAGAATCTTGTGCAGAGGGGTGATCACGCTTATGATCACATAATTATATATAATATAACTACTTCTCTAATAATTTCTTTGACACACATTCTGTGAGCATGTAGTACTCCCGGGAGGAAAACATTTCTGGTGTTGTCTCTATTCTCAGATTCTCCTTTTTACCTTCACTTTCAAACCAACACTTCTGGAGTGGTGGAGGAGACACCATGCTCCTGTGAACACTATTTTATTCCACTCTATGGACATGCAGGAACCCATCTCCCTTTCAGTCTCTTACCTTCCTGATCTCATCTCTCCAAGCTCCGTTTCCTCATGTTACTTCTTCTTAGCTCTCCTTCTGCTCTTCCCCCCAATTTCCAAACCATCCCAATACTTTTTCCTATTGCTTGTTCTTCAAAATCCTTCTACCATTGCCTAGCTATCCAACTCTTCTGCCTTTTCACTGATTGACTAAGATCTTGGTATTCTGTATACCCTTCCCTCCTGAGAATGCCATCTCTCATCTTAACAGCCCCCTGATCTGTGGCATTCCATATCACTTCTGTGACAAATCATGTTGATAATTCCCAGGAAGCCACACTACAACCTAGTCCGATCTTGACCATCTTCATACACTTTCTTTACTCCACCTGTGACCATGTCCTCCTCATCCACCTGGATCACCATTCCTCATGCTCTGTATTTGCAAGTGCCAGTTTAGTTAGTCCGGCCTTCCAGAAAGAAATGTTCACAACATATCTCCTGGAGGAAGAAGAAAGAGGAGACAGAGGAGGAGGTACTGTCAGGCACTTAGCAAAAGGGAAGGACACCAAGTGCTGTTTCCTCAGGGCAACTTGACCTTACACACGTTCACTAGCAACTGTCTCTTTTCTTTCTGCTTGGTGACTTCACAGGACTGTCATATGAGGTTGACTGTCATATGACTGACATGAGGTTTCAGCTCTCAACAGCTCCTCCCACTCGCCTGGAGCAAAAAAATACACGCAGGTTTCCAACAGTGATCAGAAGTGGCCTCTCTGAAGTCAAGCAGCCCTGCTTTCCTGCAAGCTTTCTGTAATTGAATGCTTCTTGCATTCCCCCTGTTGCTACCAATTACTGTGTCAACAGCCTTGATATATTCTATATTCCCGGTCTAAGCTAGAACACAGTAATGAGCTGAGAGTGGATGGATCACAGCAGGCAGAGTAGGGCATTAATTGCTATTTGCATGTTGTAATTTGTTAAAGGTTTATGAGTTGGCCAAGTTTGGGAGAACATTAACAAAAATTAAAAAAATATGGTTACTCTATTATACTTAATAAAATAAGAAAGCATTATGTCTTTCAAAAGAAACAACACATCTCTTCTTTAAAGGTGTTATTAATATAAGGAATCAAAATATTTTCCTTAATATCTTCCTGGGCAAAGACTGAAGTACTTTAAATGATCTTTCCTCAGCAATTTCTCTGTTTAGTAGGCATAGCATGGAAAATTCCAATTTACACAGTACATTAGGTCTGACAAAATTAAAAGTAATTAGAGACTGAGTTTTTTAATGGAAACTAGTAGGCATCCTTAAGTACAGACTTTACTACTTACACCACCTGTAACAAACAATTTTATTATATAAGCATAAAAACCAAATCTGTTGCTCATTTGTACCACTAGAACACTTTGGACTTTTATATTTTTCTAATATGTAATGAACACAGAAGATTTTATGTAAACCTCTTTAAAACCTCTTTAAAATAATATTTTTAACTTTAGCATTAGAAACTTTTTTTAGTTATAAAGTACATGTTCTTTAACAATAAATGGGAAAAAGCAAGAGAAACAAGTTCTGTTGATCTATTTGCATTCTTTTTAAATAAGATATCTTTCACTGAACTCCTGCAAACAGAAACAATTTGTCAATAAGCACTAATGGAGCTGTTTCCTACTAATAATAGTGCAGCTGTTATCTACACTGTGCTCAAAGATACACTATTCACTTATTACAGGATACAGAACCATCTCTTGTACCAGTATATCAGTACCAAAAGATGTTGACTGCTACAAGGACAAGGTGATTTACTTAAACAAATTTAAAAAACCCTTAAACTAATTAGCTGATTTACTTAAACAAACATGAAATTATAATGTAAGAGTAAAAGGTTGCAATATTTTCTCAAACCACAAATTCAGATCCTAGCAGGAGTGACTGGGCATATCTTCCGCTGAGTTGCTTTGAAGACTTGAAAGGCTGGAAAGCATCTTTCTAAGCTCTGTGGCCAAAATTCATTTCAATCATTTCAAACTTCCTGAAATTGCTTCCAAAAGAACATGAGAGAGCAAGATCAGCCTGGAGTCATCTCTTTGCTGACAGGTCTTTATCAGCTCATGGCTCTCACCTCATAATCACCCCTTATAAACTGTTGATTTACACTGTGCTTCTATTTCTGTTTTCATTTGCACTAAAATATGTGAGTATAAAATTCTGTTAGCCAGCCTCAGTAATGCTTTACACCCATTTTGCAATGGTAGTATAAACGAATACAGGAAATACAGGCATGCAGAGAATCCTAGTCCTCTTTTATTCTTTGGAAAAATTCAAATTCATAGAATTTAATACAATAAGGAAACAATACTAAAAGAAAATGAGAAAACAAATAGTAATGTCATTATTCAATCTGCACTAGTACAGCTATGTTAAAGATAAGAATATGGAGATGTTAGTTCATACACATTCAAAACAGAGACAAATATTTATTTTACTTGCACTGAAATGTTGCGGTTTCCCATTTAATTCTCTCCAGTGAAGGAGAGTGAAGATACAGAAAATGCTTTAGACTGAAAAATGATGACCTACTCAAATGCCTCACTTCAATAAAATATTTATGTGCCAGAAGCAAATATAGTTGAACTATGCTCTTTTACATTTTTCTGTCTGCGTTTTTTCACTCTAGAGGCAACAGTAAACTGTAGGACAAATAATTATGTTATGTTTTGAACTCTTTTGGATAGATAAATGAATGGATAGACATAAACACAACTATAGAATGGTTCAGGTTGGAAGAAACCTTAAAGATCATCTAGTTCCAAACCTCCGACACAGGTAGGAATAGCTTCCACTAGACCAGGTTGCTCAAAGCTCTATCCAGCCTGGCTTTGAACACTTCCAGGGATGGGGCATCCACAGCTTCTCTGGGCAACCTGTTCCGGTGCCTCTCCACCCTTATTGTAAAAAATGCCTTCCTTATATTCAATATAAATCTACCCTCTTTCGCTTATAACCATTGTCCCTTGTCCTGTCATTGCATACCCTAGTAAAAAGTCCCTCTCCAGCTTCCATATAAGCCCACTGGTTTAATTTTTACTGAGAAGTGCTTACAAAGCAGCAAGGCCTTTTCTGCCCCTCACACCGCCCCACCAGCAAAGAGACTCGAGGGGGCACAAGTTTTTGGGAGGGGACACAGCCAGGACAGCTGATCCCAACTGACCAGTGGTCCATACCATATGGTGTCATGCTCAGCATATAAAGCTGGGATAAGAAGAAAGAAGGGAGGACATTTGGAGTGATGGCATTTGTTTCCCAAGTAACCATTATATGTGATGGAACCCTGCTCTCCTGGAGATAGTTGAACACCTGCCCAAAGGAAGCAGTGACTGAATACTACTCTGTGACTACTTGTGAAGTAAATTGAATTCTATAGTCATGACTGCTTTTTGAGTAACTAAAGGGTATAGAAGTTTTATCTGTTTATATTTGTAATAAATGCAACAGGCATACACTCATATATAATTTCATAGTCCACTCAGTCCTTCTTACATAGTACTCATTCAGATCAGCACCTATCACAGCATGTGGAGACTTAGATTTAATTTTTTACTTTCATGTGGAATTAATATTTTCTATTATTGTGATGAATATGGCTTTTTAATTGAAAGTTTCATTCTCTCTGGCCTTTCATGTTTCACATTTCATAGATACAGCTTGTGAGTGAACTTACTAAATCAAGAAGGCAGTCTGGAAGGAAAATATTCAAGGCAGTTTTTCATTTCAATGAACTGTGAATTTCATTTCCATGTTCCTGTGGACATGTGTTTTGTTGGGGTTTTTTTGTTATTGTTTTTGTTAAGGAACAACAAGAGGAACATTAATTATAGTCTTCAGCTACAAAACACATTATTGCAAACATAATGCAAAGACTTTATAACACTGTACTTCAGTAAAATTAGTAGTTTCAGGAATGCTACAATTTGTGTTAAAATTTTCATCAATTTAAAGAAATATGAAGCAATTAAACTCTGATTGAATCCTATAGTAAGATCCTGTGGTAAGAGTAGGGCATGAAACAAAGTGACAGTATTGGCTCAGGACCTAAAATTTGATTTGGCCTCTATCTTGTCTTCAGCTCTCGTCTGTAATGGAAGCTTGGAGAAAGTAAAAAAAAAAGAAAAAAAGAAACACTTGTAGAGATTTCTCCTTTGAGGAGCTCTCTGGTCCAAAGAAAGGTTTTAGAAAAGGGCCAAAGGAATTATTAGATTCACAGTTAATGTATTCACATCATGTCATGTGCTGCATCCAGACACAAGATTGCACTCACCTCTGCATGTTTAAAGCTGAAAACACCTCAAAATATGCAAAGGTTAAAACATGCCATCCATCAATTTGACACTGGGCACAACAACACAAAACAAAAACAGAAACGAAAACTGTGAGGTGATGCTGCCAAAACCAGAAGAGCACACCTACCTGCCAGGCTAACTCTTGGTATTAGCTATATCTACACAAACAAAATTGGCTATTGGTGTAGGTACAGACACTTTTCCAACATTCCAACTCCCATTCCTGGGAGGAAGTGTTGGTATCACCTGCTTCATCTACTTTACTGCACCAGAAGATGCAGCTGCCAGACTGAGATGGTGTGCTTATGAGGTTTGTGCATGGTTTTCTCACTGGGGCAAAACAAGAAACGGGGATTTCCCATAGACATGGAAGGCAGTGGAGGCAGTCAGGAATCCAACCAGCTGGTCCCCCTGGGTTGGTCGTTACAGCCTAGACACAGTCATCCCCCACACTGGGAGTCACGTCCGGCTGGAGAAAGCCTGAGAATGAGAAAGGAAGGCTGGAGAAAAGGATAAGCACAAACTGATATTGGTAGAAACTGAAGTCTCTGTTTTCAGGGTCAGATAATCCAACTATCTGTATGATAGAGCTCGACCTACATTTGGCACAGCAGTTCATTAAGCCATCCCTGCTAATGTCACAGACTTCACTCTCTGAAGTGATGTTGCCATGACCACTTCCCTTGATAATTTATTCCACGGTCCAGTTGCTTCTGCTGTTTTTCAAAATGGAACTGTAAATTAGAGAGTGTTAATACACAAAGACTTGTGCATGCTTATTCTGGATGGGAAATTCTAACTGGGGCTGTGGGGCTTTTCTATTTGAGTCACAGTAAAGATTCCTACAGTGAAACATGAATTAATTTTTGATAGCTAAGAAAATTTTCATGGATTCATTTCTGTATGATAGATATAATTATGTATTTTCTTTCTTTGTAAATGACTGACAAGTACATTTATGGTTATTAGGAAGAGCTCTCAATTGGTTTACTGATAATTATTTTTTATTTTAAAACAACAGAATTAGAAGACATATGTTTGATTTAATAACCGTGTCTACCTCATTTTAGACACCTCTGGGGACAGCTACTTCCATAATCTTACAGTTCAATTATATATATATATTTAAATAGCTTACAAATAATGAAAATCAGCTGAAGAATTATTCTATATTGAGCTATGCAATGATGCAGAAATGTGTTTATGTGTGTATATGTGCATGTGGGCACATGCATGCACACGGTTGCAATTTTTACTTTACTACCATCTGTTCTCTTCACACGCCAGGATTAATCTGGTTGCAAGTAAATAAACATAAACTCCATGTTTAAATTTTGTCCTAGTTCACTAGAAACCTACTACTGTGTTCAGACAGATAGACCTTGAAAGATATAACGGGGAAACAACACAAAAGCTAGAGTCTTTCAGAGTTTTGGTGAGGCTGGAAAGAAGAATGACCCTCCTGAGAGACTGAGTGCAGCAATTTGCTCTCAGGAACAGCAGGAATATATGATCTGCTTTCATGAAACAATAGCAATTTTTGGGCCTCTGACTTCCATTTTAGATGTGTTCCAAAACTTTTCTACTTTCTGGAGTAATTTTTTCTTGGTTGATTTGTTGCTGTTTTTCTTTTGTGCTAGTCTGGGCTCTCAGTGTAAAGATTTTCTTCCCTTCCCATTGCTTTTGTCCTCATATATTTTATGCAATGGTGACATCTCCTTTCAATCTGAATTTGTTAAAGCCAAGAACTTAAGCTTTTTTTATTCTCCGTATAGAAAACATTTCATACTTCTTATCAGCTTAGCAATGCTTTTGTATTCTTATGCAATTCTAACATCTTTCTTGAACAGAATTATACATAGAATTCAAATTT
Organism: Pseudopipra pipra; assembly: GCF_036250125.1. Classification (NCBI taxonomy): domain Eukaryota; kingdom Metazoa; phylum Chordata; class Aves; order Passeriformes; family Pipridae; genus Pseudopipra; species Pseudopipra pipra. The sequence continues at coordinate 34,950,936 of NC_087553.1, read as the reverse complement.
TGGGACGGTATTGTTAATTTCATGGCCTGAAATCATCTTGTAATCAGATAGTATTTCTTTGTTGTCTTTCTGATTAGATCCAGTTGAGCTCCTGACATAAAAAAACAAATTATAGTTTATATTTTCCAGAAATAGAAACTTGCATTTTGTCTTGCTCAGTTTCATCTGAGAAGCAATTCTGCTCATAAAGCGTTGAATACTTTGACTCGCCTTGAGGTTTACAGTTAAGCAAGACCGTATACACCTGAAAGGAATTAGGAACCAATATATTCATCCCAGGGGGGCTGTAAATATTGCATGAGTTTAATTGCTTGCCTTATTTAGTTTTCAATTTTGATTTATGATGAATTTATGATGCTGAAAATATCCACCTTTGTCTGTTACCTGACAACAGCTGCAAAATGAGCAATCTGTCTGTTAACAATCTCTCTCAGTCCATTTACTGTTCTTGTTCCAAATATATTCCTGTGCAAGCAGCCCTAGGTAATAAATAGTAGTTATGTTTCATATACACAACTGAAAAAAATTACACAAACATCTTGGAAAAGCTACAATATGCAGTGCTATTCCAACAAAATGTATTATTGACACTCCACCTGTTCTCTAATGCAAACAACTCTTTCTTCAAAAAGAAACATTTAATCCTGCTACAATTAAGATTCAAAGGGTGAATCTAAGATTTAACCATGATAAGCAAGGGGAAAGAGCTGTGTTGCAGTTAATTATGTACTTCTCAACAGCAATGATCACAGATACACAATGCATGGGGAAAAATAGGAAGTTTCAAGTTACAAGTTTCTGCGGAGTCTCAAATAGGAGTTCTGTCCCAAAGGAGAAATCAGAAGGAAAGTTGTTTTTATTTTTATATACTTGATACTCCAATACAAACGTTAATAGAAATTCTTACACTGAAATGTTCCTTTCCAGATTTTGCATTTTGCTACTGCGATGATTTTTTTTTGTTTTATAATTGTCATATTATTTCCTCATCTCAACTAAGAAAAAAAAACCTGTGTTATGCCATATAATTTATTGTCCCCATTGTTACTAATGATAAGAGTTTTCTATTTATTTTAATAGAATGGAAAAGAGATAGTCTTAGTTCAAATTGAAAGGGCAGATAGAAAAGAAAGAACACGGCCTCTGTTACAGAAATGAGGCCCATGACTTGCATAAGATTCTGTGACATCAAGGGAAAGTCTCCATTGTAATCTTCATTAAAGTCAAAGCTTAACTGTGGTGGCAGCTATTTGGGGGAAATTTGTATATTGTTAAATGTATTCCCATGTAAAAACCTAACCACTTTTTTTCATACCTGAGTGATAAATTTGATGTGATGTAGTTTTTCTGAGGAAATTAATAAGCACTACACAGACTGAATGCTGAAGTGTCCTTATTAAAATTATTCAGAAATTCCCTCATCTTGCACAACAATAGACAGTTCTTTCTATCTGAAAGGAATGTTTACAACTTTAAGGCTTTTCATCTTTCCACTCTGCCAGATTTTCTATTAGGGCACATCATCTGCAATTCTTCTAGGAGCCACTACTTGTCAATGTGAAAAAAAAAACCCAAAAGAATGCTATCACACCAATCTAATGAAGGAACACAAATAATTTGCACAAATGGTCAACCCAGAAAAGCTCAAATTTCAGGTGTTTCCAGGGAAGTAGCCTAGAGATTGCAGGAATAATCGTTTCTTTTTCTGCCCCAATTTCCCCATATTATCATAACCTCAAATAAACCCTGGACACTAAAGAAAATTTTATATACATCTGAGAAAATATTTGTAGTCACACCTAAATAGGTTAAGAGGGGTACACTGGTGTTTTTCCTTACCACACCAGTGAGGTCTTGGAAAAGTTGCATTGTTCCTAACATGTTCCCTGAATAAACATTTTCTGCTGTTTCTGAAGTTAGATTTCCTGATTTCTGAGCTACCTGTGGCCTTAATCTTGCCTGTACTCCAAGAAGTCACCTGCCTGTCTCCTTTTGTTTATATTTATGCAAAGCAATACTGCCACTCTGCTGCTGTCTGGTAGCCACCAGCTCCCTGAAGAGCCTCATAGGTGCACCCAAAACTTCTGTTTATCCTATGTGTACAGAGTTTGTTGACCACCAAGTTTTCAGTATACAATACAGCAAAGTTTCAACATTTTTTTTGATCCTCCCATTTCTACTGCACATCATTGCACATTCAGTTTCTACATGTTAATTCTAAACTGAAGCCACCAAACCCAAGATATTTCTGATGAGCTCAGAGGAGGTCTTATCCTAATGACATACAACAGTTCATTTTTTACTTGTTTTACAGAAACTCTTGAAAAGACATTGAATTTGTAGAGACAGCAAATTTAGTGTATAAAGACCTTAGTAAAAAATCAAAAGAGATGCAAAGAGTCATGTGTTGTGGCATTTTCCAACACTGGAGCACTGGGTTGGGGAAGTCGCACATTACTCATCAACTGTCTGTTTTGAAGCACAGCCCTGCTGTTCAGGTGGATCTTGCAACTCCTGCAGCACTTTTGTTGATTAGAGGCTCATGGCAATTTGCATTCAGATTTTGCCGGGAAATTTGAGGTTGAAAATGGTTCTACTTTAATGTTGATTCTGCAAAGTGCAGCAGACATAAATTAGGGAATATTAACAGCAATAGTATATTTATTGAATATTGTCTCCAAGATTATACATTTTGATATTCTTTAATTAGACAATATGTATTATGGTTTCAACTGGAGTTCTCCTTTAGGTTATTGTATTGAATGATAGCCCATCATATGTGTTTCAACTGACTGATAGCCACCACTTGTAGTAATCAATCTAGCAACAGTAGTTCAGTTCTAACATTTCTGTGCTGCAATCAGCAATTTTATTTATTAGAAGTAAAGTAATACCAACTGATACTATTAGACCTAATAATTATTTAAAGGTTGAGTATATAAATCAGCAGGAAAACATTGTATCTTGAAATAACTCATATTGGTTAATTCCCAATAGAATTTTACAGACACTCTAGTCCATAGTCAGAATTAATTGTATGATTCACGGAGTGCTCAGTTCCAAAAAAACATTACATCTTCTATGTGTCAAGTGGCTTTACACTTTAAATAGCTCACAACACTTTAAACATCCAGTATATATTCTCTAGGATAAGAGCTTTCTTCTTGGTTTGGAGTGCTATAACTTCCAGTTACTTGTTGCCCCCAATATTTATCAGAGGGCAAAAAATGTCACATTGATTAATGCTCGTGTGTCCCTCGTTCTCTCAGATTTTTCATTTTTTTAATAAATATTCCATAAACATTTTCTGCTGATTTTAGTGGAAAAGACATTATTTTTTTATGTTTTACTATGTCTACCATTTGAACTAATAGGTGCTTTTAAGCTACAAATGCCAGAATCTAAAAGTTTCTAAGTGGAAATTTAAGACTGTCAGGTGCAAGTAAATATTTCTTAAAATTTAGTCTGAAAGATTGAGAGAGACCATAAAATGAAACAAAACCAATGGTCCTCAATGAGAAAGCAGCAGATATAACCATAAATATGTCTTTTTAGATATTTAGGAATAATGGTGAATGGAGATTAATGCAAAGCAAGTGCCATGATAAGAGTTATTCCTATTTTCTCCTTGTATATAAATGACAAGGTCTATAAATTCCAAAAACATGGAGCAGTGTATTAGACTCAAAGCATGGCAGCTTCCAGAATACTATAAAGACACATAACTAAAAAAATTCTCATTATTAATAAATAAACAAACATTGTTTGAGTACTGACAACTGCAAAGGGGTTAGTATTTGCAAAGACTATTGCAATATCTTGGGGACTGAGCCTGTAAATAACAAAGCTCTCTGTCTTTATCAAGTATTTTAGTTTTACACATGCATTGGAGTTTATTTAAAATTGTCTTGAAGTAGTGCCAGCTTGTAAGGAAAAGAAAAAAATGTCCATAACACAGAGCAAATGTATAATACACAAACATGACTTTGCAGCCTTATGATTTACTGAACATCATTTGAATGTTATAATGATGACACACAAACGCAACAAAAAAGAACTCTTATTTTTCAAGTTGAGAAGATATTGTATCCTGCATTTTACAAAATTTCAATATTCAGTGTATGAAGAGAGAGACGTGGAAAGAGGACTGAAAGAGTTTGCATGCCACTGACAGTCCCATGTATTGGAAAACCAATTGAAAATCAATTGAAAATAATAATATAAAAATATTATAAAGAGTTTAACTGATATTTAACACACAGTTATGAGTGAGCGAATACTGGTGTTCTGGTGCTCCTACTGGGCTGAATGCAGATCAGAGAAGGACCATACTGTGCCTACCATCAGCTTGCTATTATTTCTTCAACAAAACCTTCATTCCCTACTGCTGCTAAATACTTACTTCTGAACAAGCATAAAACGAGGAAAGGAAAGCCCATTCTTCCCGTGAAATTTAAGGCAAAATCCACTAATGATTATTTAGCTGTCTCAGGCCTGAGATGCATGCATTGCACATATTATGTAGCCATTTTTCTGAACAAAGCAAAACTGGAAAATTTCCTGGTTAATATCCCTTCCCACCTTAGACAGTGATGACTTGAACAAGTCATTTTTGTACATCCATTTTCCTGTTTATAAAATGGAGATAATGAGGAATCATTTGTGAAGGATTGAGAGTTATCATTGAAAACTCTAAAACTAAATCTTATTATTAATTATGTAAGTGGTCACAGGATGTTCCAGAGGACAATAAATCCCTTTACAGTGCACCTATTATTAAGCAATGTTGGCGAATAGAAAAAAAAGATATTTCATGATTCAAAGGAGGTGTGAGACAATTCTTGCAAGCTCAGTCTTCTCTCTCACCTGCAAATGGACTCAGTCTGCCTGTATGAAAGCATTCCACTGCTTTCTTTACATTTTTGTCATACCTGCCATGGCAGATGAGAGGATGTTCAAGGCATTTCCCTCACCCAGGCAACACTTCTTCATACCTACACCACCGCCCCTCCCAGTAATACAAAGCTGTGGCTGTTCTATGTGGTTGCATACCTCTGCCAGGCAGATTTGCTGCTCAGATGGACCAATGAGTTACATTTGACTAATCAACTCTAATTGCTAATTGCTAGTGACTTTAATGAGAACACAAACATAGGCAATCCTTATCTAAACAACACTGACTGGACCAGCAGAAGAGAAGATTTAGCTTCTGGTCATGAAATTATGTCTTCTCTTAAATTTTGGAAGGATTGTCAGTAGCATGCAAACTCTTTCTGTCCTCTTTCCAGCTCCCTCTTTTCATATACTGAATATTAAAATTTTGTAAAATGCAGGATACATTATCTATTTGAAATATTTTTTATAGCAGAAGAGTAGCCTATTAAAAAGAAGTTTTTCTTTCATTGTGAGGAAAAATGAAAAGTAATAAGCTATAGGAAATGAGGCAAATTCACAACAAGTATAACAGTATATCAATTAAAATAATATTTTTCCTTATTTTAAAGTTTTTATAGAAATGATTTTTTTTACCCTAATGAAAACTATCACTATTATTACTAATGCCAACACTTTTCAAGACCTGCAGCTAACAACTGCTATACTTTCTAAGTAATGTATATACCTATGCCAGAACTTGGAGAAAGTGCTAGGCAGTGACCTTGTAGGAGTTGCTTTCATATTTATATTCCCTGATTTCTAACAATTACCAGTGTAGGATCTTACTGTTGCATCAATACTGGCTTTGTTGAGGCTCCTTGCAGCTCAACATTTCTATAAATCCACTATCCTGTAATCAGACTTCTGGATCAGTGAGAGCCATTGTTTTCCAAGTATCTATTCTTGCAATGATTTCAGAAAGCACTATTGGAGCACTTTCTGTGCCACAGTGCATTACAACCTTGACTTCCTCATCTTTATTTCATAAGAAGCCAGAGACACTGAAAAAACCTTTATTTCTGATTATCAAAAATCAGAAACATTTGAAACATATCTGAGAGAAAAGTGTTTATTATTTACTCCATATTCTTTCAAGATGTTTTTGCAATATGCTATTTAACTGTACCAGCAAGCATAAGACTAGTTTTGACTATCTGTTGCAAGATATAATGAGGAAAGGAAAGGAACTTCAGTGTTTCCTGTTTAAGTTTCTGTCACTGCTAAAAAAAAGAAAGCCATAGAGTTGTCCACTTGTGGGTACTGAGATCATCAAAGTTTATTTAAGTGATAAAAAATTAAACTAAATATATCTCTACACCTAGATTAGTAGGCAAGGCAGCACAATGGGAGAGGAGGTGTAAATAGAAGTGACTGAAACTGTGGCTACTCCCTCTCCCTCCATATGATAGTGCAGGGCTTATTTCAGTTTAAATTCAATCTCAGTTGAGTAATTCAACCCATTCTTTGGGCTGAGTGTTTCAGCTACTCATGTGGTTGGACTCTTTTTGTAAGGAAAAATCTAAGTACATGGCGTAAGGATCTTGTGGTGGTAGAACGTCCACATTGGTTTGGAGCATAATGCCCCCATTAGCACTGAAGCACTTAGAGAGCAGAGCTTCTGATTTCGTTTCCTTTGAAAAAAATATGTTTCACAAACACCAAATCTGCTCCCAGCAGTGAAGCAGCACATGGTAAATGCAGACAAGCAGGGGATTAGCTTCAGAACTGTACTTTTACTCTGAACAAAACAAGTGAAGTAGACAGAGCCACTAGTGCTCTCCAGGCCAGTTCATTAGAGCCAGTTCATTTGGTACAGCAATTCTGCTGTCACACACAAGTGCAAAGAGCACTGCAATATTCTACCTATACAGCTCAAATATCATCTTTCCTTCAATCTCTACTGCTTCTAAAACCTTATTGAATTGCACATATTTTACTGAATGTTGTGAATAGTAAAATAAAGGTATCGGTTGTGTTTAGATCACTAGTGTCTGTTATTTACATCCATTTAAGGATTGTTAGCATCCAGCTGCACTTTATAATATGCACAGTTGCAACTAAAAAAAATATAAACAAATATATTATCATGAAGATTGAAAATTAAGATATCACATGCTTTTTAGAGATGGGACTTCAAGAGTGACAGAGCACAAAAATTATATAAAGCACATGAGTGCGCTTTATAGGACTGTATGATTAGTGTTCTTTTATGTTACTCCAGCATAAATCAGTCTCATGAGCTCAACATTGTAAACTAGATAGAAATGAGAAGAATATCTCTGCTTCCATGTGCTAAGGTTTTCGGGGAATTCAGAGAGACCTCTGGATGAGCCCACACACAGGGACATAAATGTCTAGCTCTGTTTTAAGTGCCTACCAGTATCTGAGACATCTGCTCCTGTTTCCTCTGCAAGTGGAAGCTAAAGACTGGACAGGATACTCTTCAGTGTTGAAAATGTCACTACATCCTGTGTTTAGTTCTTGGACTTTATTAAATTCTCATCCATTATAAAAGAAATACTATTCTTAAGCTTCTTGCACAACCTTCTGTGTAATTTGGCTGATGGAAGTGAGAAGCAGAAGTCCTCAAGAAGGATCAGCAAACAGGCTGCCACCATGGGTTCAGGAGCCACAATTTGGGACTCTTTTTTTCCACAATGTTCTGGGTGAAAAAAATGTATTCAGTTACAACTAGTGTTTTTATTTGTTAGTACATAGTTTCTCATTCGTCATTATTGAGGGCACATCCACTGTATTTCTTGACTACACTAACTTTCACCATTGTGACAGAAAGTTAGATTTCTTAAGGGAAAAATGTTTGTCCTTGCAGATGGTTGGTAGAAATGCCTTCAAATACCCAAGGAATTAGGAGTGAATGATTTGAAGAATATTTTTTATGGGGTATACAATAGATAAGTTTGTCCCTAGGCAGTGCATTGGGAATTTCTGGAAGTAAATACCTTTCGTCTGTGAAACAGTTTAATCAGGCTTTTCCTACACATGAACTGACCTCACCTTTGAAGGCATAGTATATAACCACGTTTATCAGTGAAATTTTAGCAGGAAGTCATGAGAAAATATTCATCCGTTCTTTGTAAAGTATTTTATTTTCCTGAAGGTAGTGTGTGAATACAAATGAATGAGCAACTCCAAACAGTAATTCCTGAAGGAATTATGTGGAGATAAACCTAAATAAATATTTGCAGATTCTTATAACTAATTAATAAACTGTTGATTTATGCTGTCACAAATTGTTCAAATCCTGGCAGTATTTTCCAAAATCTTTGAATTAACTTTGGCTTTCATTTGAATACCTGAATCATGGTGAGGTTGTCAGATGCTGTCTCCTGACTGACTGGTAGGTAACATGTCTTTTGGTAGCCAGGCAAAATAGAAATGTTCTACATTTTCAACTTTTCATGCACCCTGGGGAATAGCAGAGCTTGTAGAAATTGTGCCGCAATGAGATTTATTGCCACCCAGCACCAACTTACTCAATATAAATGGGAATAATTGTTCTGTAAAGTATATGAACATTACATAAAAGATTACCTATTCTAAATGAACTTTGTGGTGTTTAAGTGCTAGATCAAGTGGCCAAATTTTAAGAAGCACATAATTTTTGTTCCTGTCAATATAACATTAATTTGGATCTTGTGTGATTATGAAAACCAGATTTCAACTGCAACCTCTCATCCTATTCTTTTGTCACATCTCTGGTTCCTTCACTGAATGCGTAGTTACTCAGTATTACTTTTCATAAACATCAATTAGTTCTTCGCAAAATGACCTTTTTACTAAGATATTCTCTGTGGTTTGAACGGAAAATGCAACTACTTGTTTTTTAAGAGTTTCTGTTTCCACAATATATGGGAAATGTTAGGGCATATATTTTAATATCCCCTCTATAAAAAATGTGAAATTATTATACCTACTTTCACACCTGGAACTGAAGTACATGGATAATGCCCAAATTTCCAAAAAATAATTGATCATGAATGCCAATTACAGAAACCCAAGGCATTTATCTTTCTTTTTTTCCCCGAGGATTTGGCAGCATTTGATAACTTTCTTAGGCTCCAAATAGATCTCCTGGTAATTGCATTTGATCCTGAGTGTATCTGCAAAACAGACTGGGAGTACCTGCTGTATAGAACATGAGGAAGATGGGAGTTACTCTTATCAATTCTCTTATTGCTTGCAACTGCAGTAATGTTCACTTTGCCTGTGGAGAGACTTACTTCTATTCCCCCCACATACACTCCTTTTTCACCTTTCTTTTCTTCTGTCCTGAGTTCAACATCTTTCTCATTTACTTACACGGAAGAAGACGTGATTTTTCTTGCATACTGCCTTACCTGTGAGGGGAGATCAGACTCTCTCTTCTGGTGTCTTGTAGCATAATGCCTCCCAGAGCAGAGAAGAAAAATTTCAGGAAAGCTCGAACCGTGTCTACCCTTCTAGGAAGTCTGCAGTTAGGAGAAGTGGGACCTTTAGACAGCTCAACTGTGAGAAATTCTGAGATATCTTTTTGTAACTCAGGAGTCAACCAAATCTGGGATTTCTTGAAGAAGTAGAGTAAAAGCATTTTCTTGACACTGGTACAAATTCTTTGACAAATTTTGAGTTACTTGCAAGAGCGAAGAACTAGCATTCTATAAACAATATGACACCAATATTTTTAAGAAAAACAAAGCTTTTTTCTTTCTACCTTCTCTGAAGAGATTAATATTTTGGCTGAAATTTATATATACATACATAAATGTATGTATTTGCATATTTGTGTGTGCATACTAGTCAATCAGCGATAGATTCTTATTAAGGAAATCCCAGCCTAACAGTAACATTTGCCAAAGCTATAAGTAACTGGAAAAAATATAAGGCAGTACTTATAAGTCTTGTAAGTTTTGCTATGGTGAGCTTCAGTGTTGAAAACCAAAACCCTTCATTTTCAGAACCATGCCCTGATGGGGTTAATTTTCTAGACCTTAGCAAAACTTAGAACAAGTGTAACATCGTAAACACTTAAGGAAAAAAATCCAAATAAGGATTTGTGTTGAAGGGAGGGGTACTGGTTTGTACCACATCATGGTTGAAATCGTTATAAACAGCTGTTGTCTGCACTTCTTTAAAGCAAGCTTGAATTTTTCGTTTGTTTTTTTTTTTTTTCCTGTACAACCATCTCTTTTATCTTTTGCTTTATTTCTAGTTGTTAGCCACTATTATAATCATGAATCTACTTCACTTCATATGAAATGTATGCTATGTTCAGAAAATATTCTGGGAAGAAAATCATATGTGAAGATGAGGTAGTGTTTTTAATATACCTATCCTGTTCCTTTCTAATAAACAAAATTTAACACAAAATATACGTTCCATCTAACTTACTTGAAATATTATTGTATTAAATACTATCAGTCTAACCTAACAAACTGACATAGATACTTAAGAGTAAAATAAAAGCAAAGACTTTGAATGTAGTATGTCCAAAATATATTCTATATTCTATCTATTACTGCAGTCTGTGTTTTAAGCTTCTTTTGCTTTCCAGAATGTGAATAATATGATTTGCATCCCATGGTGCTAATATTTCAGGAGTTTGTATCCAGTCTGAACATTGGTAATCTAAATCTCACTTGTTTTGGCAGATGTCCTAAATGGAATCATATAAAGAAACCACTCATGAAGACTTGCAAGGTACCTGTATGAAATCAAAATTATTTGACTTAGAGAAGAGTAACTTAAGACTGCAGTGGTATAAAGTCCCTTAAAAACTCATCTGCATGACCACAAATCATATTTACAGATCTTAAATAGCTGCTGTTACCAGCAAGTTTGAATTTTGAAGTAAAAAAAATTACATTTATTAAAATGTATCTTAAAATTGGAAGAATTCATAGTTTAAAACACAGTGGATTCAGAAACTACATAAAACTTCCATATTTCTGACACAGTTTAACCATGTGGGCCACTTTGTGTAATTTGGAACTTTTTTGTGGGCTGACTGAGTAGGAGCAGAGTGGAATGGAGATGGTTGAGGAGTGGACAGGAGAAGCACTTCTCCACAAGCTGTTGAGGTTGCATCTAAGGGGCCAGTGAGTTCGCTGTCTCCAGTGATGAACCTTCAAATCAACCTTTTCCAGAAATTCTTCTGGGTCAGCACAGTCTTCTTGGCAGGGTGGAAGATGGATTTTCCTGAGTGGTTTCTAACAGGAGTAGCTTCATATAATGTTTGATGAACCTTTAAATCAGCCTTTTCCAGAAATCCAAGCAACAATACACTCAGCACCTAATTTATGCACAGTAGCTCTAGTTCTGAAACCAAAGCAAAACTTCTTCTGTATTATTTAGTTACAATGTATGGGGTGTTTTGTGATATCTAGTACTTCATTTGTAACACAAAAAGAATTTAAAAGCAGATACAGTTTCTGTTTACTGTGTTCTACTATATTAATTGTTTTGAATCAAAAGTGCCCTGTACAATCACAAAACTCTAAATGCAAACTCAAGAAAAAGCTTAGAGTCTAAGAGCCTGTGATTTAAGAAATGCTCAGTATGGGAAACAACAGCATTCAACCTCGAGGTAAGTGAATGTGAGTGCCTCCTGTGCTAAAACTGCTCTTCAATGAATGGTTAAAATAATTTCCATCCACCAGAACTACCAGCTGTATTAAGTATTACCCACCTGATTTTTACATCTGTCAAGATGCATATTGTTACAGTGAAATAGTCTGGTCTCCTCAGTTTTTGACTGGAAGAATGAGTCCTGGCTGCTGTCTCCTCTGTCCTTAGAAAGATCTTCATTGACCCTCAAACTGAAAAAGAAAGTAAATCAGAAAATAGAGGAATTGTAATGAAATCAGAGAAAGCACCTGCCTCATCATCTGAAATATTTGTTTCAAGAGAATAAAGCTTAATCTCTATCTAGACCATTTATAAACATAAAAGTATGCTGAGTCAAATCTAATTATGGCATGACCAATTATTCAGTATTATTATGTTTTATTAGCCCTGATTACACACTGAATGAAACATCTGTAGCCTAAACAGCAAAATTTACTTGAACAATTATGTTGTTTAAAAAATGTACAACTGTGTACAATATAATAAGCTACTTGTAAAGCTTGTAGGAAAAATAGTCAGTGACAATCTGTTAGACAGATCAGAATTAATTGTCTACTTTCTATACAAAGATGGTCCCTCTCCATTCCTACTTCCACGTGAGGTATCTCTCTCCATGGACTTTTATACTATATTTTAATATTTTAATTTTTTTTCAAGTTTTGCAGTTGTGAATAAAATATAGTGGAAAACTATCTTCCTTTACTTTGGATAATAAGTGATAATTATTTTATACACCTCACATAAACAATGCAAAAATCATGATTAGGAACCGAGTACGATAGTTTTTAAAACTATTTTCAAAAAGATGTATGTTTTATGATGATAACGTCACTATAGAAAGGAGTTGATTGGAATTCCTTCTCATCAGATCATCTTGCAGTTAGGAAGGGAGAAACAAAGGCTTTCCTATTAGCCAGCAGTATTTATAAATCTTATAAAATCTTGCTGTTTTTTTTATTAAAAACACAAATATAAAACAGACATTCCAGGATGACTAAATTCTGTTAATAGTAGTTCTCTTCTCTTCATAATCCCCTTGCTTCCCACCCTATATCATCAAAGAGGACTGCTTTAAATCTGGCCTAAAAAAGTAATTTTAATGACATTTTTTAAATAAGGCTTGTTAAAAAGAAGTTGTCCCCATCAGAAGAGGAGAAAATGTATTGCAAAATGACCTTCTGACTTTTTCAAGTACCATCCCAGTGACTAGAAAATTTTTAGTAATTACAGCTTGCTATGCAAACTTTCTGTTGCTTTTTAGAGGATCTGCTGGTATAGCAAAAATTATAGCTAAGGTAATCTTTTATTTAATCTGTATATTGCCTCTACTAAGGCTAGATCCTCAATGTACAATGTTCATTTGTGCTGAGAAGGCAGACATTTGCATCTGCTGGGAATCTCAATTTATTTAATTTAAAACAAAGTTAAGGTTACAATACTAATATTAACAAAATCTCAGTTTTAAAAGGACACATCAGCTCAGAACTCCAAAAATTGCAACCTAAAGCTATCTCGCTAGATCAGGCTTTAAACTCAGCCAAGGATAGATGTTTTTAAACTCTGCTACATATATTACATATATTTCTGCAGAATCTTATTGGTAGCAGTGTTATCTTTTGTATTTTTTAAAATAAAAGTGTTGCAATTTCTGTATAAAGACAGATGAAAAGACTGTGTTAAAGTTAAAATTATCTTGTCCCTTCAGGTCTTCCTCCTGGACTTTTGGAAAAGAATTAATGAGAAAATCTGGGTCTCTTCTAACAATGAGGATATATTTGTAATTTCAGCAGATTAGTTTTAGATTCTGAGGTTACAACAACCCGCATTTAAGTATCGGAAGTATATTTGTTTTGAAGTACTATAGCAATGGGTTTTGTCTTGTAGTATCTCATATTAAAAAAAAATTTTAGAGTCATTGATTATCTGGAAAAAGGAAGATGAAACCCTAAAAAAGACCAAAGGATGAGGGAAAAAAATCAGAAATAGGTTCTCAACTCAGTTGTTATTACTGTCAGTAAGACCTCTTCACTCTGCCTTAACCGTACATTGGAAGAAACTCCTTACCAATACAAGAAATTGAGGTTAAAGACTAGATAAAAGATGCTAGATAAAAGTCTTTACAACAGAAGACTGTAATACAGTTTAGAATACTTAAATTTTCAGAAAATGCAGAAAATTTGAAGCTTTCATCAACAAAGGAAGTTATTAAAACTTTACCATAAAAGTGTAATATTGGAAGCAGATTTTTGCAGGATAGCTTATTTATCCAAGACTCCTACTGAGATCTATATTTTTTTACAGAGTAATTGTTAGTTCAATACCAAAACAAAACAAAATTACTTCAAGAATCTTATGTGTATTTTTACTATCGAGACATGGAACCTATCAATTAGTCTAGTACAATTGTCCTAGTTAGAACAGCTGGGCCCAGTTCATCACTGGATGGGTGTAACTCAAAACTGTGTATTCTATAGCCTTCCATGCCTTTTCCCAGAAACTGTTGTCAACAGACTATTTGCACCCTCTGCCCAGAGCAGCCTGACTCATCAGGCTACTAACTAGGTGCTAAGAGGCCTGCGAGATAGGAGGGTGTTTTTGTCCTCACGCCCATTGAGGAACCCCCCGCCCTGAGGGAAGTACTGAGCATTCCTGCCTGAACTGGAGGATATATAATCTTGGAGCCTGGGACTTTATAACCACTCGTGGGATCCAGAGGGAGACTGCAGGCCACCGCTCTCAACCAGACTGCAGATCACCGCTCTTGACTGCGCTGCAATCACTGCTCTTGACCAGACTGCAACAGCTCTCCCACCAACAGGTTTTTCCCTCTCCTTTTACTTTGGACTCAGGGGGCCCAAAGAACACCACTCTGTTCATGCCCCAGGGTGCTGGGTTATATTTTTGGGCTTTGTGGGTTAAAACCAATTGTTTGGCTGTATAATTGTACTTACTGTATTATTTTATTAAATTGTTATTCTGACTTATAATCTCTCTTTTGAGTTGAGTTCATTTCCCATACTGGTTTACCTTTAAACCAGCACAACTATAAATGTTCACAACCTATACTTTTTTTAATCATAAATAGATATATGAAAATATTTAAATGCTGTTTCTTAATTCCTGACCGAACTGTTTGACAAAGCATTTTGCTTTAGCTTGAACATTTTTCTCTTCAATATTCTCAATATTATGAAATCTTTTTACTCAAGTTTTCAAGCCATTTAAGCGTTTCACCTGCCCTCTGAAGAAGGTTTTAATAAGGTAGAAGCCAACAGTCCATAGTTCTAGAGATTGACTAATTTAATAAGTCACATTATTGCATTTTTTTTAACACTGTTTGATCTTCAGCTGACTTTTACCTTGGAAGTTATTTATTTTCCCCCTAATTTTTTTTTCTGACAGAGGAAGGAAACTACAAAAGCAAGACAGTCATCCAAACATTGCATATTTGAGAGAAGTATTATCCCTATACCTGCTCCTTCTGTCTTCATTGTAATTAATAATAACTTAAATAAAATGAAGTGCAGATCTGTCCTGGTTCCAGCTGCAACAGGGTTAATTTTTGCAGCAGCCAGGAGGGGCATGGCCAGGCCCCTGAGGTTGTTCTATACCACCTCGAACCATACACAGGGTAGGGAGGGGGATGGGTCCCTTCTGGGTCAGTGGTAGAGGAAGTGGTCGGGCAGCGCCAGTTGTGCATGGTGAGAACTCATGTGGGAATCCCCCCTTGTACACTTTCTTATTAATATTGTTGTGATTACTGCTTGTTTCTTATCTCATCGCTGTTTCCAGGAAATGGTTCTTTTCTCAACCCACGACCTTTATCTTCTGAGCCTCCAGTTCTCCTCTCCATCCTGCTGCAGTGTGAGTGAGTGAGTGGCACGTGGTCTAGAGGGTTTTGGTGGGAACATTAAATTAGGGAATACCATTCCTAAACAACAAGAAGATCATACACCCATACATAATGGTCTTATAAAGAGTGAGAAAAAGAAATTGGTAAGACTTCAAACAAAACAAAACAAAAAGTAGAATTGCTTGACTGTGATATCAGTCACTCGAAGCCTAATAAATATTATTTCCACTTTATATAAAAAAGTGATACTGAACAAAAGTTGTCCAGAATACTGTTTTGCCCCGAAGAGCAGATAGTCCCTAGACTCTCTCTGCATTCATTGAAGATATTTTGGATGCGGGAGAAAGTTGTTCAAAGCAGAAATGGGATGTATTCCTGTCTAGAGAGTCTAGAGAGACAAGAATATCATGTCATAAATGAATTTTGATAATGTGAGTATGTTTGTGTATTCCCTTCTAGAGAAATAAAGACAGAAAAATCCTTTCTTGCTCCTGCAGAAGACAAGAGTCTGCAGCTTTAATGTGACACCATTGGAATAGCAGTGTTTAAACATTAGTCAGTCCTGTTCAGAGACAATGGTAAATATACTCTCTCTTGTTTTTTATTTCTGAAATGCAGTTTCATAACGTGGAGTACGTAGTCATCTCAGATTTTCAGTCCTTAAAATTAATGCGAACTTCCACCAGAAAGGGTAAAATGGGTTACTTCAGCTGTTTTCCAAAAGACTGGCCTCAACACTAGTTTTTCTCCCTTTTTACCTCTTGTCATAGTGCAAAAAGAATCAATAGACTACCCCAAAGTATTCCTTGTCCCTACATGACTTTCATTCATATCCATGTCCTGGAAAACTGCACAGAAATGCCAGTTGAGCTCATGTTGCACTGTAAGTATTTCTCCTGCTGAACACATTAGGTGAGTGATACCATCTTATGTTTGAAGGACCCAACAGTTTGTGCGTTCTGAACTTTTAGTACATTCCTAGTGATCTGTGTCAACAATATAAACCTGCATACCTCAAATGTCTAAACTAAAATGAGAAAATAATGCTTTTATATACGATACCTTCTGACTTATTCCTTAGCTTTGAAAAATAGCTAGTAATTAAAAATATTGTGGACAATAATTAATATTTTAAGTACATAAAAATATTCATCAATTTGGAAAACATAATCAGAGATTTATAATTTTTGATTACCAATACCATCTGTCATTGCTCTTTTAGAAAATTCATATAATCTGCAATTTTGATATTTTTTTATTAATACCAATTTTACACGAGGTTCCCTGGGAAACTGGGAAGCTATTCTGCTAAGGCTAATATAAGATATTAAAATACTTATTCTACCTCAAGCTGACAAGAAAACTCCATTTCATCTTAATTAACTTTCCCCACTGCGATTTCAGGTATATTAACAAATTCCATATCTTCTGTTCACTACTTACTGTTACCATTCAGTAGAATACTTTACAGACTGATGTATCAAATTGAAGACCACTTTCAAATGACACTTGGAAGAATTTTTTATTATAATACAGTTCTTGTGCATATTAGCAGAAAACATGCATAGACTGAATTTTGACCTGACAAATCTTTAGCATGGAAAGGTTAGACATTCTATATAACATTCAGTTGCCAAGAAACAGGAATGAAAATAACATAGAGTCTAGGCGATGACTAAGAAAGGTATTTGGTCCCCACAACAAAATTCACAAAAAGGCAGAATTATACCATATCTTGTACCTCCTTGGGCCATCCCAGCAGAACATGGAGCAAGGTCATGCATCTGTAAAGAGAGAGGAAGGAATTTATTGACTTAGCTGAGTTGTAGAGAAGTGAAGAGTAACTAGGTCACTCTTTTCTTCAATACTCCTCATGAAGTAGTACACCAGAGAAGGAAGGATGTTGCTTCCCTAGTGACTGGGATTGTAAGGAGGATGTTTAGATTTATAATTTTTTTTCAAATTATGCAACTTGAAAATCAACTTTAATATACACTGAATTTCTTATATGCAAGTTATAAATATATTTGAATGATTCAAGTGAAAAAAGAATGGATAACAGACTCAGTAGTGAGAGCCAAATCAATATTTCTTTTTTTTTCAGTTTTGTTTAGTTTTGCTGGTTAGGTACAGGAAGAAAAGGACGAAGAATTTGAAAGCAGAATGATGCAATCCTAATGAACATATGAAACAACAAAACAAAACTTTACAATAGTATTTTCAATTGTAAGCAATGATTACAAAATGCTCCCTGCTGTGGTATTCACATTCTAAGAAACTAGGTTGCTTGAATAAACCTGAGGGGGAACAATACAGCTTAGAGAACTACTCAGAGAGGATGAATTCACAGCTGATTAAAGTAGATCATGAGGTAACTACCTGTGCCCTCTCTTTATTTCCTCTTATTTCTTACAATTGGGGTGTAGTTTGTTTGCTTACTTCTTTGTTCACTTAGAAATTTGATCTGGTTTTACAATTCTCAAAGATAATTATGATGTGATTTTCCATCACATCATTTCCATCATTTTTCTGGCTGTTAAATGCAGTCAGTAATTGTTTTCAAAAAAGGATTAAAATTTACTGAGACTGCATACTCCATGATTTAAGATACATACTCTTAGAATAATAAATAAATACAATTGTCTTTAATATTGTCAAGATTGTGTGTGTGTGTGTGTGTGTGTGTGTGTGTGTGTAAACATTGTTTGTAAATTTGCCTAATACATTATCCCTTAAATGAGACTCTGTCCTTGTGCACTGTTGTGATGATTTTGGCTGGGGTAGAGTTGATTTTCTCCATAGTAGATAGTATGGGGCTGTGTTTTGGATTTGTGGTGATCACAGAGATGTTTTGGTTGTTGCTGAGCAGCGCTCACACAGCGTCAAGGCCTTTGATGCCCCCCCCACCCCACCCCACTCCCCAACCACCCCACTAGCAAGGAGGCTGGGGTTGCAGAAGGAACACAGTGGGGACAGCTGACTCCAGCTGAACAAAGGGATATTCCACACCACATGGCATCATGCTTAGGATAAAAACCTGCAGGAAGAAAAAGGAAGTGGGGGAGTGATGGCATCTGTCTTCTCATGTCACCATTGTGTGTGATGGAGCCCTGCTGTCTTGGAGATGGATGAACACCTGCCTGCTCGTAGGAAGTGGTGACTGCACTTATTCCTTCAGAGTAAGCAGATATCTATCCTCTCCCAGACACTGGGTTGTGCCTTCAGGACTGATCTCTGTTCTACTGTGTTTCATAAATATGTTTTTGAGAAGGGTTCTTGATTTAAATCAAGAACAAAAACAAAGATCTGAGGGTTAGTGTCATTGCAATTGAAATTACTGAGGCTTGTCACTTCACAATCCTTTAGCTTATTTCTGAAACAGTCTCTGCTTTTACACGTATCATGGAATAAAGCTGTTTTACTTTTGCATCTGGATTTTAATGCAGAGCACATAAGCCAGTTTCCAACCTGTAATGTCTAGAGCAGTTAGTTGGTCTGGACTGCATCATCTCAGCTCTAAGGTTTTTCATGAGAAGGCAGATTCTGACTTTCTCCCACAAGGCTTCTCCCTAGGACTCATTCACAACTATTCCTGATGGTCCTGATCTTCTGGCTTTTTAGCACTTACATATGTGCCATGTTTCCTAAGATTCGTTTGCTTGAAATGGAGAAATGAGTTTGATATTCAGTTGAATGCATCTATATCCTCTCATATGGTGTCCAATGTCTGTACTGATAAGCAGTTTTTCCATACCAGAGGACAGTTACCTAGCCTGAAGATGATTCTCCCCAAGGGAGATGGGGTAAGGACCTGTATTTTTATATACTGTGTTGCTGTGTTTGCTGGCTGAAAGCAAAGCAAGGGTTCTGCAACTATACACATCTGAAACACAGTAGCTAAGGAGCCAAGAGAGATTTCCTTAAAACCACACAGGTGTTTGGCAAATCCAGTATTATTTCCATTCACCTGCCTTCACTTTTAGGTAATAAAAGACCGCATCATAAAAAAATGAAGCATTTGAAATGTTGTAAGTAGCCTCTCCCATTTTTTTTCACTCATGCTCTTGTTTTGAAGCGGTTTTAGTGGTGGCTTTCAAAGGTATTGAAGACATTACTTGTAGAAAAAGCAAGAGGCTCTCTCTTTGAGATTCTTCCAGAAGAGATCATCAGTACTTTTACAGGAAATTCATTTTTACATTCTGTAATTTTTTAAAGGTGAGCTATAAGGACAGATCTCAGTCATAGATTCTGAAATACTTATCTGCCTACTGACTTGTAGGCAGACTTGAAACCTAAAATGTACAGCACACTGCTTCCTTTCGTATGATGAAAGATTCAGTGCTTGTACCAGTTCTACAATTTCCGTAGAAGATTGTGTATGGAACTGGGCAGATAGTTGCCTTTCTACTTATCTTTTTATGAACCTAATGAGAAAATTGCTGTAATCTCCCTCACATAGTCGGTATTGTCATATATTTATTTTCTGGTTTTTCTCTTTCTAAATACATAGGGAGCAGACTGCAAATAATGTAGACAGAATCTTTCTGTTTATTAATAAGAAGAGTATTTTAGAGATAAAAGTGATGGGGCAACAAAAGTAAGCTGGAAGTAAAGGATTGAGTGGTAGAAGAAACATTATTCTCATGAGCTATCTGTGGTCTTGCAGGTAAAATAGCTCAGAGAAAGAGGGAGACTACACAGCTTCCTTTTATAATGATTATGAACAAGATGTGTCTTCTTCCTGGCACTTTCTCAATTTTCTGCAACTTACAAGAAGAGTGAGGAGGGATCTGAAAAAAATTACCCAGGGGCAGGGGGATGCTCACTGTGAAAAAGTCTTATGTGGAAGAGAACTTAACTTTATCGTTTGGGTATTTTTTGTATTCTTTTATTTGATAAGATTTTATGGCATATTCATTAGACCATTGTCTTGTAAAAAAAAAAAAGGAAAAGAAGAAAAGAAAAAAAACTAACCAAATCTTACATGTCTTTCAAAACAAACACATTATATTGAAAATAATGTCATAATTTCTACTTGTTTAATTAATAGTTTTTTTAAAGTTTCTTTAAATTATTTATTTGTAGTCAATGTGGCACTTTTCAGAAGTGTCCTCTTTCCCTCCTTCCATTTCAAACATTCACTTTTCAGTATAGAGATGCCTTTCTCCCTCAGGAACCCTAAGAAATGACATTGAGAAGTGATTCATTTAGTTTAGCTAAAGATGTCAACTAAGTAAACATTTACTTTTGAGTAATTTTTCTACATTTTCTAGAACTGCCCATAGTTGATAAGATTTTCTAGACCAATATTCATCACACCTGGTTCAGATACCAAGACAGGGTGAATCAGACTTTCAAGAGTCTCCTTTTTTTGTGTGTTTGTTTTAAATTTTCAAATGGCTCAACTACAGTTAAATAAGATAAATAAATAAGAGGATTCCTTCCCTTTACCACCTGAATCACTAGAATTAAATTTAGTTGGGTATTATTCTTCCTTTACTTAAAAAGTCTCTGTCCATCATGTCTCCATTTTTTCTCTTTATCTTACTCTTCTGTAGTGGAACTGCTCCTAAATTGAATTACTAAGCAATTTTTAATTTCTGATTGTTTTTATCCAAAAAGGTTGTACTGAATTGATCCTTTCCCGCCTCATTCTTATAAGAAATGTCTTATTTCTCTTTTAAATTTAAAAAATACTCTACCAAATTTAATTAGTAACCCAAATAAACATTTAAGCACATAAATAACTATAAGTATTTTGGGAAGTTATTAGCATCACAGTGTGCCCTGTGCTTAGTGTTTTTCCATAGTTTGAGACCTCAAGATAACATTGCTAGTTGCAAAATGTCAGATGAGTATGTAACTGTATGTTCACTTGATATTTAAATATATCTTCTTATTTTTAACTGTGATTTTTAGTACACATGGACTTAAAAATCTTCAATGTACTTTTTGGAAGCAACCACATATGTACTGGGAACTATAACAGAAAAAAATGCTATGAAATATAGTAGCTTTCCTAGTTTTAGGAAAATTGCATCCTAGATCTAGGCTGACATATAGTTAAACAGCATACATTTTATACTTTAAATTATTTGACATTTTGAAAATATTTGTTAAAAAAATCTCGGGGAAGGCGGGAAGTGAGGGATAGGCTTCCAGCTGTTCAAGTAAATATCCATCTTGGGAGAAATTCAATTAATTTTCTGCTTGCGTGTGATAGTTCACCAAATTGGAATATACACATTGCCAAAACTGACCAAAAGTTAGTACTCAAACTCCCCTTCCCTGAAAAAAGAGTGCAAATTTATATATTATAAAATGAAGTTTGTAGCTGTCTTTATAGTCTTGGGCCTCATTATTATGTGCATTAAAACAGTTTTGCAGCACTTTAATTCTATAATTGAATACTAACATTCACCTTATGGCTTATGTATGTGTCAAAACTGAGAGGTGGGACAAAAAGAATTACAACACTTTAATGAAAGATATTTTAATCAGATAAAATCAGAAATTAAAGATTTTTTTAAAACTTGACTTACAGAAAAAGATCTGTTTATATTGAGAGGTAGTTTTCATATTAATAAAATCTTCCATTATTTTCTGTGTAAGATAGAAGAGAAGAAAAGCTACTTTGAAAAATTAAAACAGAATATATGCCAACATATTTTTCACAGTAGTGGAGTTTTATTATTGTGCTTTGAAGACTGAATGATAACTTTAAAGTCTCTGAATTTTATAGTTTTGTAGAAACAAAAAGAAACTAAAAAAAAACCCTAAAGTGCCACAGACTATTGTTTGTGGAATTCCTAAGTTTCATTATTTAGCTTCTAATAACATTTAACAGTCAACATCACTTCTGCTTCTTTTTTCCTCTGAAGACTTGGTACTATATTTAGTACTATTTTTTTTTTTTTGTTCAAAGGCATGGAAAGATCAGTTTTGTGTGTGTTTGCAATCTGCAGGTTGTGGGATTGGATAAAGTATTGATTAGCCATGTGTAGTGGGTTTTCAGGGCAAGGTTTTGGTAGAGGGAGGACTACAGGGATGGCTTCTGTGAGAGGCTGTTGCAAGCTTTTCTCATGTCCAGCAAAGACAACGTAAGAACTGACAGCAACTCCCATTCCCCATCCCCTGCCGCTGGAAGACAGGAGGTGGAAGAACCTAGGGAGCATGTTTTAAGATGCGATTATTTGGTTTTATTTCTCATTACCCTACACTCATTTTCTTGGTTATAAATTAAGCTAATTTCCCCAAGTCAAGTCTGTTTTGCCTGTAATAGTAACTGATCAGTGGTCTCTCCCTGTCCTTATCTTGATCCAGGAGCCTTTTGCTATGTTTTCTATCGCCTGCCAAGCTGAGGAGAGGAGGGATAGAGCACCCCAGATGGGGTCAACCCACCATGCAGTGTTTTACTATATAGCTATAAATCAGTGCTGGAAGGAGAAGCAAGGTAAGGACATCAACCCAATTTGCAAAAAACAGTAACAGAGCTAGGTTAAACTGAATTAAGTTTAGGGCCAGGAATCGTGGAGCAGAATAATGCAAACCAAGCTACTACACCATTCTGCTTCATTTAATCTGTGATGATAATGAGGTATCACTGAATGTTAAATAGATTATACATGGAAATTTGGACTTGGAAGGAAAGCTATCATCCTTTTTATAGCAATGATGCAGACCCAAAGATTTCTTGACCCAAATATTTATTTTCATAGATGATATTCAGTAGCCCCCCAATCTCAGTTTAAAAGAAAAAAAGTTTTTCTTTTAAATTTACTGTCACAATTAATTGTTTTTTCAGTGCCATCATTGCTCATTGCTGGCAATAATTTTCCTGCACGAGTTCTTACCCTTCTGTAGTTATTTCCTGAGTCTTAAAAATCCGTTTTAAATTTAGCCTTGTGAAGAATCATTTCAGTGCAATCACTGGATGTTGCTGAATATAATTTTCCTGCAGTCAGTCTAATTTGTGACCCTTCATAGCTATTTCTCAGTCCCTTCCATTAAAGTCAGCCCCTCTACTGTTAGTTCCACTGCTAGTCACCCAAAAAGTACTAGAAACATGTCAGCCTCAAGAAATTTATGTCACAAAATGCATACATTGTAGGAAAATACATTCCAGAGGTACCCATAGGTTTTAAAAGCCTAAAAGTAGTAATGCAGGTGTGATGAAAAAAGAATTAATTGTTACTATATTCTGCAGTTTGTATTAAGGTCTTTGTCTTCCATCCCCCTCCTACTGTGATCTATAGTTATACAGTAAACTATCACCAATTAAGACTGTACACTGCAGATTGCAAGCTCACACAGAAAAGATCTCTTTGTGCTTTTTAGTAAAGATTTAGCAAGCATAAAGATTTAGTGATTTGGTGCATCAAAAATATATTCAAATATTTATATACAAATTCTATTAATGAGGGGTTTATTGTTTCTTAATAAACACCTACTTTTGAATTTCTGTTTCTCTGCACAGAGACATCCTGCTGTGTGCACCATCCTGCAGATGGAGCTAGTAGTCATGCACACAGTTAAAATTAGTTGTCATTTCTAACATCCCCTATGACTTCAAGTCTCACAGTTTCTATAGTTGCTGTATCGAACAACAATCATAAAAACAATCATAGCAACTTTAACAATCCCATCAGTGCATTGTCCCCCACAGGGGACCTATATCAGGGTGAAAAAATGCTCTCAGTAAATTTTTTAGTGAGAGTTATCCTGGATATACCATCACTATATAATATTCCAAGGTCTCCCTTGGAATTTTGATAGTATTTTATTTTGGGGAAAAGAAAGTCTAAGAATAAAAGTGACACCTTTAAGCACCTAAAAAACTATAAAATTTATCAAGAACAATACTTCAAAATAAAAAGTTTGAACTAAGGCTACTGGAAACGCAGTGGTTGTATTTTATAGTAGCTAGTCATGGGATAAAATACAAGTAATAGTCAGCAACCTAAGATGAAACACAGGATTCATTCATTCTAAGGGGTGGCCAAATCATGGAATCACAAAATTGTATTTTCTCTTGAATTATGATATTTTTACATTGGTTTGTTCCCAGAAGCCCAGTATCAAGTATATGGGCATTTTCCATACAGACAGGCTTACACTCAGACAGGACATTCTACAGAAAGGTGAACAAAGCCATTAAAAAAAAAAAAAAAGAAGAAATTAAATATGAGGTGTATGCTAAATGGGCCATGGAAACACAGGTCAAATGAGGAGGAGAAAAGCACATACTGAATAGCTACTTATTTAGCTAAAGATGTAAGGAGCCATTCAAATCAAAATGTTGTGGCCAAATAAAGACTGAATCACCCCACGTGTATGCAAAATAAGAGTCAGTAATGGTTGGAATGGATAACTTAGCATTTTTCTAGTATTTGTGTGCTTAACTTTTCCATCTGAACATCCTTGTTAAATGGGGTGCCTTCTGCAGTATTTATGTGGGGGAAAAAATGCCTGAAAATAGAGGTATGATCCTCCTTCCTAAAAGGCATTGTTGTCTGGAAAGTTTTAACCTCCTCCAGTCTGTATGTTTGGATTATTCCAATCATAACTGGTGCCAGTCCATCAGCCCTTTATCAGAAGCCCTGGCTTCTGCAGGCTTGGGGCTGAGGAGAGGTGAGTGGGGCAGATACCAGGGGTGAGGATGGGCACCCACTGCTGCCATGGCCGTCCTGTCTCCATCTGAGGGTTTGGTGCAGGAGCTGGGGGCACCATCTGCTTGAGGGACAGCCAGATGTTGAATGCCATCCCAAGCATTGATTGTAATGGCGTAGCCACAGTTCAGGGGTATTTTAGCTTCCCCTGTACTCTGCTGAGCTTCTCCCATGACTCCCAATGGGAGTTTGGCACCTTGATGCACCTGCTGGTGGCTACACAGCAGGAACCTAAAGTTAGGAAAAACTGAACTTTACCTCAATTGCCAGCAGCTACAGAAATTTTTCAAAGACTCCAGTTAAACATAGGTTCCCAAAAAATTATTTCTGTTGGAGCAAATGAGGACCAAGTTGTTTTCTTTTGTTTTCCAGCTGCTCTTTTGCACCATGGCCTGTGCTTAATCCTCTGTGACATGTGGCCTAGTTTATTCCCCGCTAATGAGAGGGATACATGACAGTGGATATAGCTATGATACCTGAATTTCCAGACTGGAGGCTTAAACACACACACTGTGCCTCCTTTCGTTGTCACTGCTCTCTGCCCTGCAGCATTTAATTTCTATGTTTGTGTTTATTGGGCAGCACAGTTATGAAAGTCCTCTCTTCAGTGCAGCACCATCAGTGTGTAAAATGGTGGCTGCATTGACAGTGTAGAAGTATATGCACATATGCAGACAAGCACAGTTTTCTTATATTCGGTATTAAGGAGCTGGAGATTAAAATATAGGGATTCTGTTATTCCCATAACTATTATACAGGTCAGATGAAATAATTTTTTTCTATGCACAGTGATTGAGATTGATGTGGTGTTCCTCTAACCCTGCTTGTCGCCGTGC
Source organism: Pseudopipra pipra (assembly GCF_036250125.1). Lineage (NCBI taxonomy): Eukaryota > Metazoa > Chordata > Aves > Passeriformes > Pipridae > Pseudopipra > Pseudopipra pipra. Next base: position 34,925,020 of record NC_087553.1, on the reverse strand, counting down.
ATCCTTGGGAATTATTTTTATCACTGCATACTTTTAAGAATCTGAACATAAATATTCATCAAACTAAAAGGCGGTTTTTTAGGTTATGTGTTTTTTAGAAATGAAGACACTGGGATTTGTTAGTTTTGACATGTTTACTTTGCTCTGAGGCTAAATGTAAAATATAATTTTATATTTGTAATTTTATATTGTAAAATACAATATATAAAATATAATATATTTTACATGTAAGCATTTATTTTGAGAGAATGAGTTAGAATTGCAAAATATAAATCATAGCAGGAATATGAATTAAATTATTCTTACATTAAATGTCATAGTAGTAAAGCCAATAAAATATAGCGAGTTTTTTTCTAAGATTTTGGTTTCCAATGTTGAGGAAGGCTGCACAACAAAATTTATTGTAATTATTACAGTAGCTAAATTGCAACATAGCATCTCTTGTGGTCCCAGCTTGGGACTTATAATTCCCTCTGCACCACATTACTCACATGCATTGGCACATCATGCATTGGCAACAGCACATAAGCCTTTGTGTTTCTATTGCAGCAAATGCTTATGACCCTTTGGTCAAGAAAAGAAGGGCTAGTCACACTTGGAGGCTATTCAGGTAGAAGAATAATATTTCCCCAAAGATCTTCCAGTCTTCTCTCCCAGTTAAGAAGGGAGTTCATTTATGCAACTTCCATAACAGCAAGTATTAGCCACCTGAAATAAGGAACTAGAGAGGATAGCTAGTACTAATGGCAGTCAATACTAATTCAATGAAAGGAAATGAGAACCATGCAGGATTGCAGGTTTCTTTAAGACAAAGAGGTGTTTCTAAGTGTTATAAAAAGGGAAAGTAGAAGTCATCCCTTGAGGTCCTAACAGTGGCTGCTGTGAGGGACTTGGATGTTTCTGAAATGCATTAAATTGGCTTTGTTTTTAAATATACAACTGTAAAATTAGTCCTTTATTCTCTCCTATACTACAATAATGCTTCTTTCATTTAGGTCACCGCAACCATTTAAACCCTGACTGACTAACTGCAGATTTTTCTCAAACTGCTGTCTTCTCATTTTCTCATTCACAGCCATTATGCTGATTTGCAGAGAGCCTTTCATGGATTCTGACAGCAGGAATGCAGCAGCCTGGATTTTTGTACTATAAAAGGTGTTGCATCTTGCATGTCAGAAAAAGGCACAAGGATATTAGAAAATCTTCCTTTTTAAATTTGGATTCTTATCAAGGCCAACATAGAATGAATCCACATGTCACACATTAATTTATTCTTTGTTGTCAAGTAAAGGGTCACCAACTTATTCTTTCTGTTCTTAGGGTGTATTAATAGATATAAGGTTGGACAGTATATAACAAATTAAATACGCTCTGAGAAGAATTTAAATGTTTAAGTAATTGAAGAATGATTAAATCAGTATTTAGAAAGATCAAACAAAATCAACAATGGTGTTCTTTAGCACTGATCAGAAATCTTTCAGATGGTGAGTCAGTTTACTTGGTAATTTCTGAAATAAACTAAGAAATTAACTGTTGTTCTTTTTAATGAGGCTGACATTATCACCTAGAATTTCTCTCCTTGGCTTCGCTGCTTGAGCACTACATAGGTACCAGCACAAAGAAGGTACAGTGCACAGTGGCAGATACATGCTATCAGAAGGGCAGAAATCCTTTTTGGAAATTAGTGCTGCCTCTGGCATGTGTGGAAACACAGCTCAGAAAAAAGGCTTTGCCCATACGTGGCCTTGTGTGGCTCTTTACTTAAATGCTGCAGAGGGCTCAGGGACACCCAGGACCAGTGGCGTCCCCTAGATGTGCCTCTTGGGGATGACAGCCTACACTGGTCTTGCCAGGAACCTCTTAGCTCCTGAGGCACCAATTAAGTCATCACCTTAAAACCCTCCTACAGCATTTAGTCCCCAGAAGTAATTAATGTAAATATAAAATGAATCTGCTAGTTTTAGGTGTTGGTTTTGCAGGTTAGTTCAGGTTGGGTTTTTTTAATTTGTTTTTACAAGTGGTTTCTGTTTTTATGCATTTGATAACAAGTGTTGAACAAGATCTTTTGTGGAATACAGATGTATGGACAAGGATTTAAAAAATGTTAAATCACAGCTCTGTGTATTACTGAAAATAAAGTTATTTAAAGGATTTACAAAGCCTATTAACTATAATATTCTACTACTTTTTCAGCAGTAAAAACTTTGGTAACAATTAAATTAAATACTTCCACTGCCACTGGGAGGCAAGAATTGATGGGGGATCTCTATGAAGATCATACCTCAGGAAGGAGAAAGAACGTTGTGGTGTGATAATAAAAGGATATTCTTTTTCAGGGGCATGTATCAACTGCTACAATTACTTAATGCAAAAAATACTTTCAAGGGTATGAAAGATGATTACCAATTTTTCAAACTAAAGTTTGTTTTTAAAATGATTGTTGTTTTAAGCAAATAATACCTTAGATTTTAAAATTGTGCTACATTCCTTTCTCAATCAAGCAGGTTTACTGAGGTTAGTAAGGGAAGATGAGCCAACATTTGGGCTAGCTCTTCATGATTAGTGGTGCTTCTGTAGCTCCCTGAAGTTTTACAGTATACTTGACACAGTAATCATATATGTAGCTAAAACATTGTAGATTATGTTCTCAGTAATTTATGGGACAACATAAGTAAGAATCATGTTTGTGAATACTTTAGAAATCTTCACAGAATAAAAGCTGTTTAACTACAAAGTAGTAGTTCTATAGGAACAATAAAACATATTTTACAGTACTACATTTAATGTGATTCTAATATAACATATCTATTATTTTTATTTTATTCCATTTTACTGTTAAAATGGATAGTTAAAGCTGCACACTGTTGGCAGTGTCTGTTAGGAGGGGATGGAATTTAGAGCCTTGCTCTGACTGATATGCAATCCTGGCAGTGCCAGTGGCCTTGATGACTGCTCTGGGCATGTCTCCACCATAAACCAGAGTGAAGCAACGACCCACCAACTGAGCTGGCACACCCACAAGGTGTAATGCAGCACCTGGCAGAGGAACTAACTTCAGTGTGAAAGCCAGCCAACCTTCGCCTTGCTCAGCTGAAGCAACAGTGAGATGCACAGGTAGAAATTGTCAGGCAGCACTGCAGCCTGCAGGCATACATTCTTGCCCTATTTGGTTTTCGGGAAGATTTTTTTTTTCCTAATAAGTGGATTATCAAAATAATTTAATGAATTGATGTGTTGTTTCAGAAGAGTCCCAGATAGCTGTACTCAACAACAGTGACGGCAGAGAATAAAACAAAGCCAAGACTACTGTGAGTTTCAACCCTATATTTCCTTTGAATTTGTCTGCACTGTAATGCAAATAAAAACGATTAATGCAGGAAAGGCACTCAAGCTTCTAAGTTCAAATTTTACCTCATTTATTGTTTTTTGGAGGTCCTAGTTGTAGGGAAACCATGTCAGTGTGTTACTTTTTTGTGGTTGTTTTGTTAATCCAGTTTCAGGAAAAAAAAAGACTGAAATTAGAAAGAACAAAGATTGTGCCTATGCTTTCATGAAGACATGTAGAGTTTATCTTCTGGAGAGAGAAGGAAGGGAGATCCTGAAGGAGATGCATGAACTGTTGACTCAGTAGAGACAGTGAGGAACATAAAAACTTTTCTTAAAGGCACAGCTGCTCAGGCAATACTGGACTTGTCTTTGTGCTAGAAGAAGATGTGTCATAGAACTTTGACTTGAAGTAACCCTAGAGACAGCTCACCAGATGGCTCATTAAAATAAGGTATGTCAGAGTGCTCTGGTAAATGCCTCTTGTGTAGCCATTAAGTATAGAGAACTTTATCACATTTCTGCACTAAGGCTACTGCTGAAGTAAAAGGGCAAAAAGGCTGAATTGTTTCTGTGCCCATACTAGGCATTCCTGGTACTTTTATTTCCTTTTAATAAATTAAAAAGTTTTGTGATAACTTTATTAATGGAGTGCTGTGGCCGCTAGTTTTGTCCTCCAAGTGGGGTGCCTCTCTGGCAACTCCGTGTAAGGAAAGTCTTTGCAGCCTTGAGATTTTGTGACCTTGGTTTGGACACTTATTATGGCCATTTTCTCCACGACCACAGATGCAACCTCTAATGTTAGAATAGTTAGAGAGGGGAAGGTCACACCCCCAACCCTACCACTGCTTTCCTACTCTCCCTCACTGTCACAGTGGTCGCTGGTATTTATATTGTGCTGATCCATCCCTTGCCTCCATCTCCAGGAGACAATGAAAACTTCCGGTGCTCTTAAATTCTGCTTGGAAAAGTGGCGTAGCTTGCCCCAGACAGGAATATAAATTAAATAACATAAAGTTGCTGTATACTTTGAAGACATGCTTTGTATATTTAAAGACTTTGGTCTTAGCCTTCACCTTTAAGACAAATTCCATCTTTTCTGCATTGCTCACTCATCTTTTCATCAATTCAGTGATTTGAACATTGGTTCACATGAGGAAATGAACATTTTTACTGCTTGGTTTGAACTTAACCAATGAACAGAGCAGTGAAGAGAACTTGTCTATATGGCCTCAGAGAGCCAGTATGCATGTACAGTAGACACGACTCAGTCCAAACTAAACTTCTACTTATGTGGTCTTTTTAAAACAAAAATTATCTAAAATTGTTCATTAATTTTTTAGATTATAGTTTAGTGATCCATCAGTTCTATTTAGAATTTAGATCACTTTAATTTTAAACAGCAGAGTAAAATTCCATACCATTCTGTAGAAATAAATAACAAGGTTTTTTTCCACAGAAAATACATATAATATTTTTAAATGTGGTCTCTTATAAATTACAGTTGCAAGTACTGTATTTTTCAAATAACTGAAAAGAATACACATTGAATTTACTTCTTGTAATGATCTGAAGCCCAAGATGGACTTATTTCCCTTTATAAGTTAAGTATCCTACTTCAAAATACATTTCCAGCCACTGTTTTCCAAAATCTTTCAGTTTTTGTATGAACATGCACTAGCCATGATAGCCCTCAACAAAGGAATCTAAACAGAAGAAAAGTGAGAACATAGTTTCAGAAGCAAATCAAAGTTAATGGTTAGGATGTATATTGAAGTTTTGTAGTCATCTTAATACATTTCTCTGTCTGTTCAAAAGCTGATGTGAAAGAATGCTGTGGTCAGCTTTCCTCTCTGCTCATTTCACAAGACTGAAATGTGCAAGAAAACTACTGCTATAACTTGAAAAATTATTACTAAAGATAATGTAGCTTATATATTTGCATGTAAAAACACTGATTTACCAGAAAATTATAGTAAAATGAGATCAGTTCTTTGGCAAGAAAAAAAACTCCAAGATTGGTGAAGAGGGCACCAAAAGCTGTGGAAGAGTTAAGACTGATTTTTTACTCAGAATGTAAATCACAAAAACTAAAAAAAAAAAGTAATTTATATAAGACCAGTTTATATAAGATCAATTTATATAAGATCAATATAAGCACAGTGAGTTAGCAATACTCGCATAATGACCACAAATGGGATAGTTTTCTTACATCTTAATTTCCCCATACAATTTATCCTGAATATTTAGGATAAAACTTGTTTTGAGCATGAGGATTAAAAAACTCAGAAAATAAACAAAACTCTTCCCCGCACACACACCTCTAACCCATAATTTTCCTACAAAGCTACAATGTTTACCATCAGTGATTCTTTTCCTTACCGCCACCAAAATAATGGATACCACACATCGTAAAGGAGAAAGGCAGTGCAAAACCAGCAAACTGAAATGAAATTAAACCACATTTACCTAGAGTTCAAATATAAGAATATGAGTTATCATTTCACTTTGCCATAGCACTCAAAATTGTTACAAATACTGTTCTTAAATGGTAGGATGATATTAAATGTACTCTTTACATACTTTGTTGACAACAGATTCAAATGTCAAGTGACTTTTTCTTTGTAATCAAAACATTTTATGTATCAAGTAATAACAGAAGAGCATAGCCTAAATACTAAAAGCTGAATATTTATGTAAAAGCCAATTTTAAAACCAAAATATTTGAATAACTTTGAAAGCAGTACTCATCTACGAATTTGCCTTTAGCACTTTTCACAAATTGCTTTCTTGATTATCTAAACATACTGTTTATTTTCTTTTAGTAACTACTAAAATCAATTTTCAGATGATTTTATTTGATGCCTTGGGTTTATAAAATTGTTCCATTAAACTGGAGTGATTTAGCATAGCATCATGGTATGTCTTCATTGTAGAATTATTACTTAAAGAAACGTTTGAAAATGTATTTAAAATACAGACGATGTTTTTAGGTTTTCTGTAAAAACATACCCTTGTTTGAGTTTGTTGCAAGCTCCTTAATACTGCGTCTGCTACACATATTGAGAAGAAAACAGTTTTGAAACTGCTTAAGATTTTGCACTCGTAAGATCAGTTGAAGAACGATGTTAGCTTTTTTGGGTTTTAAATTTTCAAAGGCCTTTCTTTCATCAGAAAGTCGAAGCTTTTGCGGTAGGATGAGAAATTTCCCAGCCTGTTTTGCTATTGCCGCATAAGATATATGACTGAGACAGCTCTGTGTGTGTGATATTCAGCCATATCTAGAAGTGAAAAGTGGAAAACTAATTTCTGTATTTGGAAGAAAATCAATTTACAGAAAATTAAAAGAGCCTCTATGTTGGCATTAGAGCGGGAAATGTATTCCAAATAGTTTCAACACAAATTTAAATTACACTTTGTGGAAAGGACACTAAAAAACTGCAAAAACTTTTGTTACACTTTGCCAGACATTAAGAAGGAAACAGTCTTAACAAAAGTACAAAAAATACTGAAATAGAACAAATTGATGAAACAGAAAATAATGGCAATATTGATTATATTTTTTGTCTAAAAGTTATTGGTAGGAGCAGGGGGATGCTTGACAATCAGCCTAGCAGTTACCCTCTGCTTGAGCGCAGTTACCCTCTACTTGAGCACAGCTACCCATTGGGCAGTGTCATTTCTCTCCTGTGTCTGAACATTGCTGCTCCTATCCCATCCTGGAGACCGCAGTACAAAAAAAATTGTCCATTAAACACACTAAGCACATACAGGACCGAGTGAGAACTCATGTGTTTAATGCTTAGTGTGTTTAAGGTGCCCATTAATCTGAATTAAACTTCTCAATACTAATATATTTAATCTGTTTTTAACATGGTTAACATTGTTAACAATGTTTTTAACATTGACCTAAACAGCTTATAAGATATTGTCTACTATTTCTATTTTCTGTAGGGAATATATATTCCCCTCAATAGTAAAAAGAATTAAAATCTAATCTTTCTAGTAAAACTAAAAGATTAAAAAATAAATTAAAGACTGAAAGTAATCTTTTCAACAGTATCTCCATGTTCCTCTTCCCCCCAGTGTTACAGCTGAGATTAGTATAAAATATTTAGAGAAAATAGATTAGGGACAATCATGTAAGAGAAACTCCTCTGACCTCCATAGAAATCACTATTGCCAATGGGGACATTTTTCATGAGAAATTTCCCATTAAACTTTCTTGAGGAGGATGTCATCCAATGGTTAATGCCTTCAAAGGCTCTTGAAAACCTCCAGTTTCCATATTTCACAATATAAGAAATAGAATTGCATTCACAAATTTGTTTCATAATCATGTAACAGAACAAGTCTGACATTTTAAAATACTTGTTTCAATTAGTTTTTCATCAAATAATTGCAAGCAAACATTTGTGTACAACCATTCCTGACTTGAAACAGCTTTTTCCTACTTGTTGAATCAAATTGAAATCTACCTTAATTCTGGTGGTTGAGCTGTATCTTTCAAAGGACTGCCATACTGAGGCTTGTAGGCTGGGTGCTCCTGCTCAGCGGTACTGACCTTGCATGCCACACTAATCTGCAAAATACAGTGAATGAACAAATCTGGGCAGAGGACTCTGCTATTTAGAAAGAAGTACAGAAACTAGTGCTTCCAGGAGTGATGTTGGAAGGACATATGAACATTAATGCCTAGCCAATTAAATTTAAGTGAATATGTATCAAAACTATAAATGTTTGATTCATCTCAAGAAAGAAAAGAAAAAAATATAGGATATAAGATAGCAGCCAGAAAACAAGCCTTTTGGTCAATGTATAAAATAAATCAACATGGATTTTAGCTATTATTCCTGAATCACAATGAATTGTTGATTAGCATTCTAGTTTTGCTCTCATATTTTGATTTCCTCACATTTCATATCAACATTCTGCATGCAAGTGACCTCTGCTTAGCTCAGAGAAAACTGTTACATGGCATTAAAGGTTTGGTATGTCCTTTGGCATAGCCCCTATCAAAATGTGGTGTAAAAGTTGTACCATCCTAGAAGTAGTTTCACACTTGTAAAATTCGATTCCACTTTGCTTCCTTATTGCATCAGACTCATGACTTCTACTGTCATTCATTACTTTGCATTCCTCAGGCCAGCTCTGCCATTCAGAAATCTGGGGACACAGAAGGTTGATTTGATCTATTCCTCACCCTGCCTTTTCCACGTTTTACTTAGAAATGAGTGGCCATGCAACATGCACCTACCACAGCACCGTAAGATGTTTGCAGAGGGCCATGTAACATATTGTACTTTTCTTTTTCTGCCTGAGTAGGCTTATTGTATGAACTACAGTCTGGTCCCCAAAATTCTGGAATAATTTTAAATATTCTTGACTCTCAGCTTCTCAAAAACAGACCCTTAAACTCTTGGGGCATTTCTATGACGGTCAGATATTGTCTGTCCAAAATGTGTGGTTTCAAGATAATGAATATTCATGCTTGGGCTTCTTTGCACTTTAATGAATAAACAAAGAATTAAACTGGTGAGACTTTCAGTTTCTGATGCCCTCAGAAGGCATGATATTTTCCCATTTAGTGGCAGTACCAATAAAAAAAAAAAAAAAAAAGGAAAAAGTACATAAGGATTGAGTTGGGGATCTTTTGGTCAATTGCAATGAAGCCTGGATTTGCTGAATGCTTGCCTTACCACACCCAAGGATGTATCATTTTGCAACTGCTTAAATGCCTGATGCAGTTATTTTAGGGTCACTGATCAAAGTTGTTTCTGGAAAAAAAAAAAGATGTTTTCAAGGTTGGAATGTATTTTCAATGTCAGCTTTGAAAGTCTATGGTTAAAACAGGGTGCAACAGGAGAAAATGAATTTTCAACCCTTAGAATGATGCTTGAGACACAGAGCGGAAACAAGCAAGTCTGCATTGAGGCTGATAAGCTTCCTAAATCCTGCAGGGTTTCTTGTACATCACTATCTCTTTAAAAGGTTCATTTAAGCAAGTAATTTAGGGTTGTGCGCTTTATTTTTCCCCTCTCTAGATATGCGGTCTGATGAGTTTAAACAGTAGCACAGTGCTTCATGTCTTTAGCCAAACCAGCTTAATCCATTCAACTCATAAACACACAGAATTCATTCAGAATTGTCTGATTTAAAAAAAAAAAAATCAGAAAAAGTGGCAAGAATTCTGTTGTTGTTGACCTCCCTTCATCTCTCCTCATTGACTTTTCTGCTACTTTTGTCTTTTTTCTTACTGTAAGGCATGTAGGTTGGGAAACATTTTCTTTTTTAATTTGCTCTGTATAGTACTTAGAACAAAGGGGCTTTGTTGCTAAATCTGGAATTGACTCTGTGTAAGACTGTATTTACACAGTCCTTGCTAAGAGTCAGTGACATTGATGGCAGCATCACAAGGTAGGCTGGAGGCTAAACATGCTGCCCACCCATCTGGCCCTTGGGACTACATGCAGACCACTCTGACTAATATTTTCGGAAATGTTGAGTACAGAGAGTATCTACAGTGTCCTCCAAAGCATATATATCTGCTTTATGATCACACCTGATCTCTGGTAACCAGATATATCTTGTCACTAATGATGTCAGGATTAGAGCTTTCCCTGTAGGAGCCCAGTGCCCTGAGAACATCTGCAGGAAGAGCAACCAACATCTAAGTGACACAAAAGCAGACTGGATTCAGGAGATTTTTCAACTGTGGAGAAGCTTGAGTTTTTGATTTCAAGGGTTGCCAAAAATAGTTGCCCCTAAAGGTGCATTGTCATGTGCAGTATCAACACTGCTGTTGGTCACAAATCATATTCTTGTATTGGATGCAGGACAACCACCACTGCCTAGGCCAATTCAAAAGAAGGTGTGGAATTGACATGAACTGATACATTCTCACCAGAGTGGGTGATGACACTTATTAATGGCAAGGAAGTAAGTGAATGAGATTAAGTGAATGCACCCAATATTAGGTGTTTAGGGCACAAGAAAACAGAGAAATATCGGTTTTATTATATTGTGTACATTGAGAAAGTATGACAGAGTCCATGTGAAAACAGAGTTTTCTCGAACCCTTTGTGTTTGATTGGTCTGTCAATGCTCCAGGAAAGCCAATACTCTTGTGCCCGACCAGTCTGTCAGTGTCCTGTCATGGGGACTCCATTGAACCCTCCTGCTGTATTGGAGAGCAGTTCAACTGCCTTGTTCAGGGACATGTACCAACAGCATATCAGATTTGAATCCTTTATCATCCCATCCTGGATCTCATCACTCTTAGTGAAGTATGTTATCCCCTGCTGGCAACTATTAGAGTTTGTGAAGGACTCATAGTAAACAGGTCACAGGATAAAACACTTTTTTAATAAATGCACTGATAATAGAAATTTTGACATTAAAGTTTAAAGATTGACAGTGATAGTAACTGACTGCAAAGAAGAATTTAAACTAAAGAATTTAAAGAATATGGTTCTTACCCAACAGTCCTCCCTATGGGGGAGAACACAGGTTCAGTCCTTCAACTGATCCCAGAAGTTACAATGGAGTCTTCCGTAACTTCTTCTTCTCCATAATTGACTTTTATACTGTTTCTTTACATTTAGATGGAGCTTGAGTGGCTCTAGTCATACATACATTTGTTACTGATTCGTGCAAAATTCTCTTCACTCTTAAAAATTTAGTCAATTAAATATGGAATGCATGCTCAGTGAGGGGTGGTCGTACCTCAGAGGTGGGTAACTTTGGGATGCAGCTGTGCATTAGTATTACAATTAGATTATAATGAAGTTCATCCAAGGAGAGTGATTTCACCACAGTCACTGGTTTAGCAGCAAGACATCTTCTCCTGTCTCCCTTGGTTTACAGCTGCTACGTGGTTTATTGGCCACAACAGAGCCTGGCCATAGTGTTTCCACTCTGCTCCGCCCTCCATTTCATTCCTTTTAGTATGTACTTAAGCTTGCAGTCTGGGTGTGGGGTGAATCATCATTGAAAAGATTTCATGTGTGCCAACTGCATTCCACCCAGGAAGTAGCAACTGCATTTTGATCTATAATTTCCCCACTGTTATAACTTCTGTTAAAATGTGAATATAATTTCCCAGTTTTCTCTGATTTCACCTCCATTCATCTTCTCACAGTCCTCATGGACTGTAATCATGGGTCCTTCCTACTTCTCTGTACTTACATTGCTGAAGTGGCCTTCTCCTGGCACCTCCATCCCTACTTCACCCCTTCCTGAAGACCTTTTACTACGTAGTCAGAAAAGTTGCAGAAACTTTGATCAAAGGATAGAGGTTAATGACATCATCTGACACAGAAATTCCAAATGTAACAATCCAGTATTTCTAGAAAAGGTTCCTTCTTTAATCCTAGCAAAAGATGGGAGTAAGGCAGACAAGGTTATTTGTGCATTTATGAGCTGCTGGAAACTCCAAACTCCCACAAGATATAACAAAGCATATTTCTTACAGACAGTGTCTGAACTGATGGTCACCCGGAAAAACCACTGTGGTAACTAGAAGTTATCACTGCAAGAACTTATTGTTGTCTTCTGAAAGTTACATCACATAAAACTGAATTGAATCAGTACCAGTTTATTACAACATATGGTGGTTTATTTGCAACTAATTGATCTTCCTGCTATTTTGTATGCTCTGAATTGGGCTTTACCTAGCCAAGAATAGAACTCATTAGATATCTTATTGTGTCAGCACACTGTAGTTGTGTTATACTTTTCCAATCATCCTACTAGCTGTTTTTTCTATACCTGGTTTGTATAGAAAGGAAAATACAAACTAGTAAAATACCGCCTCGTTATTTTATATGGTGAGCTAATATTTAAACTTAATCAATCATTTTGTCATATATGAAAAGTAAGACAAGCCTTTATTCCTCAGGCATTTGCAAATTGTCTTATAGATCATCTCAAAGAAGAGTCTATCACTGGTCAAACAAAAAGAGCCTTTCTTGATTTAGTAGTGTGGCAGCATTAGGTTTATACGCAGAATAAGGCCATGGGGGCAGTATTACTGTACAGGCCCAAGAAAAAGGTGCAAATATTTTCCATTCCATCTGACAAAACTATCAACTCATGACAATGAATGCAAAATCTTAATAAGTGTCACCCTGAAAAGTCTTTGCCTAATACCATATTCTCATTTGCTGCAGCAAAAATGCATCCTTTTGATCCGTTGTGTAAACATCATTATTGCGCACTTTTTGAGTAGGTTATTCTATGTCAGAAAAGACATTTCAGGGGTTGCTCGTGATCCCTTAGAGGATGTCAAAACTCTAAGCAGATCTAGGTTGCTAAAATCATTACCTTTGAATGCCTGCGTCAGAAAAGTCCCCACAGGCTGTGTCCAGTCCAGTCCATTGTACCAGATGTTTTAATGTAGCTTTGTGCTGGGACAAGAGGGGGAAGAGAACACCTGTTGCTAGGGAGGACCTGAGCAACAAGAGCTGCTGTCTTTGCCTATCACCTTCGTGCATCCAGGACTGTAGTCCCATAACATCCTGCTTTTACATCAGTATAGTGAGCAGCCCATAGAAGAGGCCACATTTCACCTTAATTAAATACCTCTAAGAAGATCCACAAGCCTTCTCAAAAGAGAGTCCCCATACTCATAAAAATTATATATTCTGGAATACAAAGTATTTTGCTTTTGGGTAAAGGGTAAACGGCATGAACATGAGACTCACTTCAAGTTTTTGATGCTATCAGACACAAGATGCTACTGACTTGAAAAAAAGCAAGGTGGCAGGAAAAGACAGAAGGCATATGGAGCTTAGCCTCTTTGTGTCATGCATAAATCCCAGGGATTAGTGCAAGAGAGCTAGTCCTTCTTCCTAGAAGCATTGGAGGGGGGGTGTTTGTATATATATATAACAAAACGTGAACATATACTATTCTTTGTTTCAAAGGGGAGTGTTAAGATTTAAGTAAATGATATTGATACATATGAGGACAACAAATGCATGCTATATTTTATACACATTTTCTGTTACCATTTTGTTGGAAATATAAGGAAATATTTTTCATTACTATCCCTTTTTCCTTTGCGAGATGAGCCCTTGCAAGCCGCTATTGCTAAGCGGTATTACTTTCAGAGACATGTAGCTTGGTTTAAAATATAATGCAATGTTTAGACTCAGATTTTCCATAAGAAGAACAAACTGTCCTTCATGTACAATGAGTAACAACTCTTTAAAATTGCACTATAAATTTACTTTGACTAATACAAAGATCTGTGAGTATGATAGAACAGGAATCTGACCACTCCATAGAAAAAAATTTCTGTAATTTACAGAAGCTAAAACCAATTATTTAAAAAAAAGCAAAGTGACATCTAAAATCTGTAGAAAGATTCAAAATATTCAAAAAAAATGGCATGTGTAAAAGACCTGAGTGCAATCAGGACTGATATTTATTGCCAAATTATATGAAAGCACACAGAATTGTCTGCTATAAAATCCTATCCTGCAAGCTTGAGAATGATTCTATAGTACTGACTTTTTTTTAGGTCCTGAAGACTATAGCTATGACTGAATACAACTGGATTCAGAAGCACTTAGCTATACTGAAAAATCTTTCAGATTTTGTTTACAGAAAAAAAGATTTAATTCAACAGCAATAGATGAAAATTACATTGTATTTTCATCAACATTATTGTGTAGGAGTTTCTGGACAATTCGCTTATGAATTCACTTATTCTGCATAATGTCATTAAACAATTAATCTGAAAATTCATTTCACTATATCATTTATTTTTATTTCATGTGAAACTTAGGCATAATATTTCCATATATAAAACCTACCTACAGGATAAGGCACATAATAATACCTTGGAAGCCAGAAGACAGTATATAAAAAATTATCAGCACACACAAGTCACCTGAGTCTTGTGTGATACTGTCATCTCAAGCAGATTTGTCTTTCCTAGATGACAGCTCCTTCATAACTGTCTGATTGAGCTGTTGGCCCGGAACTTGGATAGAGAAACCCATCTGTCATTCAGACAGTGTTTCATCCCACTGAGATGCTACACAGCTCCTCAAACTTTCAGGTCCTTCCTTCCTGTGTTCCAAATGTGAGACCAGCAGGTGAAAGAGACTGTGCTGGTAAGTCACCCAGAGTCACCTACTCTGTGTGTGTCCTCCACTTGAGTCCTTATCACAAAGGATGCGTGAACCAGCTTCATAACTAACATACACAGGAAAAAAATTGTGTTTGCAAAATTCACCATGTAATTGTCTCAATAGAGTTAGTAGTAGACAGGCTACAGTTTTAGACAGATTCCCTACTGTTGGTGCACAGATTGACATTTTTTGTACCTCCTGCAAACACTCACTCCTGGGACTTGAGCACATTCCTGTAAAAGATCGGTACAGGTGGCTGCATTGCTTGTAAACAAAATACTGTGCTCTTTTCAGGAACTTAAAACCTGAATTTTCTGACTTGGTACTGTCAGAGGGTACTAATGGGAAGGTGATGAGACAGGGATGCCTCCTCAATGCTGCTCTGGTAATGCATAAGCCCATCGGCTCTTGGCAGGCATGTTCATACCCTGCTGACAGTGCACTCACTGCCTTTGCTATGGTCTTTGCTGGAGTTCCTGCAGATGCCCATATGGCTTGGTCTGCTGCCGTATGCTGCTCTTTTGTGAAGCTGCTGGATGATGGGGTGAAGAAATGTTCAGCCGTATTTAGTAGTGTCAAGTCTTACAAGCCTTTGGTTTTGTCCCACTACCTGCTTAGACTGGTGCTCCCTTCACTTCCAGCACATGCTACACGATGGTCCCTTTTTCTTCCCTTTTTCTGGCTTTTTTCTCAAGAAATGTGTTCCAGAACAGGGATTTGTAGAAAGCTATTTTACATAGAATGTTGAAATTAAGTACTTTCAATTATTTTTGAGAATACAAAACTGTTGCTGAAGAAAATGGAAAACAGTACTTAACAGAAAATTCCATCACAGCAGATAGAATGAAAAATAGTGGCTATTCCTGACAAATGCATATATGGTTCATTATTCATTATTCATCAAAGCAATGCATCTGAGTTAAGCAGATGAACAAACTGAGCTTACCTATCATCATAATTTTAGAAACACAAAATGCTACTTGAGAATCACATAAATAACACTTCTCACTACCCAGAAAGTTTAATATCCTGCCATTTTTGATTAATATAAAGCTCCTGCATTTATTAATCATGAGGTTTAAGCAAGTTCCACATCAAATTCGAGTATCAAGCCAAGGGCCCTCATAAGACAAATTAGCATGAGTAAATTATGTGTACCATATAGACTGAAAAAACTCACTGTTTTTTTAACAGTAATAGGTTTCTCAGATAGTCCAGAATGACCCTACAGTACTACATTCTAAAAGTAGTAAATTATCTACCATATGGTTTAAGGTTAAATAAGAAATCTGTCATGGTTTAAAGACAAATATTGGGGTGGAAACTCCAAGAAATGAACTACCTCCCTTTTTATTTCCCACCAATGCAGAGAGACAAAATGCAAGGACGTATAAGTGAAAAAATAACCATTTACTGACAATGAAATAGCAGTAGAAAGATAACAAAAAAATGTTTTTCCGTAAAGAGGGGAAATCACCACCCATGTGGCCCCCCAGGAATAAAGGGGGGAAAAATGGCGGGGGGTTTTCCCCATCAACCACCTCTCTCTGCCCAACCAAACAAAACAATGGGGAAGCAAAAAAAAAAAAAAAAAAAAACAACTAGGAAAACCTGTGTTGTCTGAAAGGAGTTATACTATTAAACTGCTTACTCTGTATCACCCAGTCAGGCTCAGGTCTCAACCTTAGCAGCATTGTTGGTCCAGAGGCTCTTTGTTCCCTGTCCCATGCTGTCTCCAGCACTGGCGTTGCCCCACTTGGTGCAGCTGGGCTACAGTTTGTGTGGTGATCCAGCAGCAATCAGCGAGGCCAGCAGCAGCAGGGGCTCCCAGCGCAGGCAGTTGCAGTGGTTCCACGAGGCGTAAGTAGGGTCAGTCTCACTTTTATTTTCTCCCCAGCTGATTGATGAGCGATCCTGTGGCGGCAGGGCAGTGGTCCAGGCAGTGGTCCAGGCAGTGGTGGCAGGGGCTGTGGTGGAGGACAGTGCCATGTGGACTCTGCAGGCACCAGCATACGTGGTCGAGGGAAGAGAGAGAGTTCCCTTTTGGTGCTTTTTTGTTCTTCCTGTCCTGCTCCAGCCCCAACAAAAGAGGGGGAAATTGGTTCCTCAGCAGTCAGTCCCTCTAAAACAATGTTGGAAAAAGAGAATAAAATACAAAAATTACTTTGACCATGACAGAATCCCTGGAATCAGTCTGTCAGACACCTTGCAACACCTTTCCCTTTTTGTCTAAGAGTGCATGTTGCAAAAAGTCTTCAAAACACTGTATTAGTAGCAATTATTTAATTTGTTTATGGATTATATAACTATGTACACTCATCAGAGTTTGAAGGCAAAAGCTGGAGTTCACAAGCTATTTTAAAGTCAAATATTTAGAACAAGTGTGAGAACATGGCAATTTCTTTCACATTTTGCATTTTCATGCAAGTAACTACTCTATAAAATAAACTACATATAAATCAAATATTATCAGAATATCTTGGCTGTAGGATTTTATTTTATGTCTTGCTATGAAGATTAAATACTGGTAGTATAAAATGTAGACATTTTATTTTTTCTTTTAAGCCCAACTCATCATGCATTTCTAGATAGAGTATGGTCTTAATGTAATTTGTCCCTATTGTGAGATGATAATATTTAGGCGTATGTCAACATCTAGGCTGAAGAAGAATAAAAAGAACAGCTTAGAATGGCAGAGAATAGGAGAAATGAAGAGGAAACAATAAGTTGTTATACCTAAGAACTTATTTCCCAGGGATGGGAGAAAGCAGTAACAAAATCCCACTTTACAGAGGTATTTTTAAATCAGCAGAGGAATGTGGAAACAAGAAACAGCAGGAGCTGTTTTTACCATTCTGTACTTCAAAATAAGCAACTTATTTTATGATAAGTTTCTTTAATGTTTCTGTTTGCTTCACAACATGCAGCTGTTTAATGAGTGATAACTTCTGTAATGTTCCTTACTGCAATATAGTCATCAGACTGCAACAAAATGTTGCAGAGAAGAAAAATAAAGTGACAGAAAGACAAAAAACATACATGTTTCATGAAGGAAGAATATTTTTAAAAAATCAGAAAGTATATTTGCATAAAAGAGATATCATTATGTGTCATGTTGTCCTTTTTCTTTCTTTTTTTTTTTAATTTATTTATTTATTACTATTTTCTCCTCTAAAATTAGTATTAAACCAAAGGGTAAAAAATAAATAGACAAGCAGGCCTTCAGAATTCTATGTGTTCTTCAAATGATCTTGAAAACTGCATTAACTGCTGCGATTGTTAATTTCTTGAAATCTATTAACAGAAAATGCAAAGTCAGGTCCTCATGTATGTAGCCTGGCATTATTTCCATTGACTTTTTGTCTTTGTTCTGTGAACAAACTGAACAATGACCTGTGATGAATCTTCACAAGATGAGTTAAGTGTTCTTTCATGGTAAATTGCAAAATTATTTCATATCTTCTCAACAAACCTGTAGGAGCAGCTAAACAAGACAACACCAACCATACGGATGATAGAAGAAGAAGAAAATATTAAAGCAAAAATCTTGTGGTCCCGAGTGAGCCAGAGCTAAGATTAGTGTGTGTGTGAAAAGAATCACAAGGTCAAGCTGGAAAGCCACTTGAAGCATGATTGTTCTTTGTGGCTGAAAGCAGCCATGGGAGTGTCTCTGTGGAATGTGTGCAGAGAAGTAACACTAACACCTGGCCTGGCTTGATAGTTCAGACCCTTATTCTGTATATAAATGGAGCAATAAAGTTACAAGCGAGTTCTTCCTGGACAAAGTCTATCTCCCGTGGATTCATTTGCCACAAAGGGTGCTGAGTGAGGGATTTTCGCCACACAAACCCTTATATACTTACACGTATTGTAGTATTGTGAAAGTGCACGTGGCTGTGGTAGCTGGTTGGAAGGAATTTGGATATCTAAGGAAAACGTACCTTCCTTTTGTGTGAATTTTCTCTTTTTACTTGTGGCAGGCAAAAGCATATCTTCAGTAAATGTGAATGAATAACTGAATTTTATTCCTTTTATTCTGCTCATTCTTTCAGATTTTTTTTCTAAGGGATAAAGAGTTACATTCAGACACATAGTTTGTTAAAAGAAAAGACTACTTGGGCAACAGTGGCAAATGTGCATAAATGGGTAGACTGTAATGCACAGATAATAAGTATCAAACAGCAGATAGGGTGGGTATTGTTGCTTCTTTTTTCTTTTCCCAAGATAGCATATATTAAACTTACATTTCCTCTTGAATGTTGTGTTCTGCCAGGGAATGACTTTAAAAAAACATGAGTCGACATCTCTGTATTTTACTGTAATTAACCAATCCATCAATTAGATTTCAAGCTTCTCTCACAAATGTGTTAGCAATATTTAATTGCTTGAACAATGCAGAACTTTCTTTGGAAGAAATCATATAAAAGGATGAGAGAAGGAGTTAAGAATTATTATTGACAAGAGTCTAGGCTTTTGTCTTTTCTGCATTATTTACCCGTGATTTTTCATTTCTAGTAACAAAGATGCAACATTACTATGGAGACCAAATATCTCTGCAATTAATCTTCTCTCCTTATAAATTTAGACTTTATCCATTTTACCCACTAAAGAGTGAAGCCGAAAACTGAAGATAGCGTAATGTGAATCAAAGAAATAATGGGGAAAAAATTATTCTTTTTTTTCCTGAGCTATCCCTTGAAGTGTGCATGCTCATTGTAAAGCAAGATAAATCAGGGAAAAAAAAGGAAAGTAAAAAACTAGCCTCAGGCAGCCTTATGATTTATATAGGTTTTATATGTAGCTATATTTTGTTCTGCTCAATAAAGATGAAAAGGGTACAATGCACTTGGAATTTCAGTTGGTAGTTCTTTGTGAGACCATTCCCCACTCAAGAGAAAGGAGCAAAGGTTGGACATCTGGAGGTGTAACCGAGTGTAAGAGACAGTGAAAGCTAATCTGAAGAGAGATTTGAACAGAATTATTCTAAAAAGTGCTCAGTATTACTTTTTCTATAAGCACTTCTGGCAAAAAGACAAGGAAGAAATCTTTCTCATTACACCTAGAGATGTCACATCCTCTTTGATCATTGTTATGCCAGTGCACAAAATTCAGAAGCAAAATTTAAAACTGACAGCTACACAGTTTAACATACAGTCTATATTTGACTGGTGGGATTTGAATGTATGAAACTGGACCTTTTCCTTTTTCTGAAGAAAACCTTATCTAAAGACTTCAAATTCTAAGGTTTTTTCAAGATAGAAATATGAAGATATCAATCTAAGATGTAACTTATTTTCCTGCTGTTTATTTCACAACTACCTGATGAGGCATTTTGTCCCAGATGCTTTCTACAGCTCATTCCAAAAGGGGTGTCTTGGCAAACCTCTGCAAAAAGACCAATGCAAGATAGCATTCAGGAGAAACTGTAATGGTATTATAACAGGTAGAGCTGCTTCTGTTTAAGTACCAGTCGAAACTACTATTAATTCTATTTCTAACTCGATAAAGACACAGGAAGCTTTTTCCCTTCATATTTTCTTTTTGACTTCTGAATCTCCCAGTCTTGAAAGCTAGCAGTCTGGTAGGATTGGGTCCAATAAGAACCTTTGCTAATGAGTCTGTTTTCCAGCAACTGAGAATGGTTTGCGGGGAAAAAGAACATAATCCAAGCCAATAGGATCACAAACAAGAGAGGATCCTGAACAAGAGTTCAGCAAATCAGTCCCAAGTAAGGTAGGCTTCGAGCAGGAAGCTCACTATATGCGGGTGTTTACTATTATTCAAAACAGAAAGATGCATCTTCCTAAAGGAGAACTGGAGAACTGCCCATCATGAGGAATAGGGTAGAATAGAACAAATTGGAACAGAACAGAAATGGTTGGCAAGTTCTTCTCCTGCACTAAGAACCTTAAACTGGGCTACATTAGCAGATTAGTTTGCTGCTTCTCTGATGTTTGAGGGTTGAAATCAGTCAGAGAAATGAAAAGGTTTGTGCACTATCTTTGAGCTGTAACTAGGAATAATAACAGTCAAGAAATATTGAAAAAAGATTTGGTTACTGACTAGCAACCTTAGAAAGGGAAAGTATAAAGCTTCATAGTGGTTTGGGCTGATTAAGAGAAAATAAAGGTAGAATATATAACCTCAGATGATATTTATCTGTCATCTATCTGTCTATCTATCTATCCATCCATCTAACCATTCATCCATCCATCCATATATATATCTAAACAATACACACACACATAGATACCTGCTATGTGTTCTCAATTGAAAGAACAAGCTGTTGACAGGCTCTGTTTGTTGAGAAGTAGCTGTTCAGACATTAATTGTATCCTAAAATCCTGTGATGTCCCAATTTTGAACTGAAAAGTCCTTCACCCATTATTGAGGAAACATGAAAGGATCACAGTATTATGACAGTATATTATGACAACTAATTTACAGAGCTCAGACTTCTAAAAAAAAGATTCTTTAATATCTCCACCTATGTAGAAGGGAAGCTGAAGCAAAGACTGGAATGTATGTCCACACTTTTGTCTCTGTGAGATGATCTGTAATGATATCTTAAGCTATACCTAAGCTTTTTTATTGTGTGGGTGTCCCAGATCTTTGCACTATCAGGTCACAATGATTCACTTGCCTGGCTTGTGATGAGTGTGCTTGATATATTCAAGTGCCTCCTAAGTTTCAGATCCATACCTCTGATGGACTTCTTTTATTTTGCTTTAAATGTAACGTTGTTATCTCTAAATTGAAATATCAACTAGATATATTTGTAGATCAACCAGTATTGCTGAGAGTGAAATTGAGGCAATTAACATCTTTATATGACCATTTGCTAACAAGCTAATAAATGTTTAAATTAACCTTGATTAAATGATCAGAATGGCACCAGCATCTGATTATGATGTTAATACTCAGAGAAGTATAAAGAAAACCAAAGTAGGGATGCTGCTGAAATAGTGAATGAACCTAGCTTTAAAAAGCCTAGAAGACCCAGAAGACCAAACAGGAGCAGATACAGATAGTAGTGCTGAGAGGCCTGCCACACTGAAAATGGCAACAGAGCTCAACATTGTGCTCAACATTGAGCACATTCAGAGGCCCAAGATCCCTGTCATGTGTACACAACACCCACAACACCTGCACACCTTGCTGGTTAGAACCACACTGCCTGCGGGGCAACAAGCTGCTCTTGTGTGGGTGACAGTGCAACACCTGCTAGTTTCTGTTACTGTATTATATAGTAGGTCTGAATCCCTTCCTACTGCCTTTTCTGCTTTGGCAGACTGCACTTCAAACAATTTCTACCTTTTTGATTACTACTACCCACTCCTCTGCCTGAGGAGTTCTGAAAAACCTGGGGAGCAAACCTTTGTATTAAGCTCTTTTCTTTCCATGTAGCTCCTGGCTAATCACAGGCCAGTAGGACTAAGTGCTGCCACATGAATGCTGACCCCTCGAGAAAATCACTGTATCTGTACCAGAACCGCAGTCACAAACCCTGATTCTTTAAGCACCATATTAAATGTGCTTATTTACTGTCATATTGTCTTGTTCCTGTTTTGCTCCTGGGTCCAAGATGCCCCATTATTAATACCGACTGTAACTGGTTTGCATCCAGCCCTGATCTGAAACAAATTATTTTGGAAAAAAAATCTGCTGCAGAGTGAAGAGCAATATCTGCCAGTGTCGATATATTACAGCAGGTGTTCAAGTAAACTGGTTCATGTATTGATGTAAACCCAGTTCATCTATGCTGATGCTCCCAGCTCAGACCAGCTGCCCTGCAAGGCCTAATCAGCTGACCAGGGAGTGGAGCTGAGGTCGTTGCCGGGACATTTAAACTGCTCCAGACAGAATTCCCTGAGAAGGATGCAGCTGTTCAGGTCTCTGGCTGCACAGAGCGTCTGAGCCTGGTGTTAGTACCAGAGGACAGTGCGACTGACACCTGCGTACGATGCGAGCAGGTGAATGATTTGCTCTGCTTAGTGGCAGAGCTCAAGGCAGAAGTGGAGAGGCTAAGAAGTATTAGGGAGAGTGAAAGGGAAATAGACTGGTGGATTTGCACCCTTTTGACCCCAAAGGAAGTCCAGCAGGAGACGGTGAAGCCCTGCCCCTCCTGCCATCAGGCTGATGGAGCAAACCAAGCAGATGGGGGGGATGGAAACAGGTCCCTGATCGAAGAGGTAAAAGAATCCCTTTCTGACCCCCATCACCTCCCACAGTGCCCTTAAAGAACAGGTATAAGGCTCTGGACCCAGAGAATCAGTCAGAGGACAGTCAAGAAGAATCTGTCTGGAGGGTCTCCTGGTTACATCCCGTCTACCAGATGGATTATAACTACACCTACAAAGAAAAAATGAAGGGTTATTGTAGTAGGCAACTCCCTTCTGAGGGGAACTGAAGGCCCTATATGCCTACCGGACCTATCCCACAGGGAACTCTGCTGCCTTCCCAGGTCCCACGTGAGGAATATTAGTCGGAGACTCCCTGAGCTAATCCGGCCCTTTGATTACTATCCACTGCTGGTGGTCCAGGCTGGTAGTGATGACATTAATGAAAGATGTATCAAGCTAATTAAAAAGGCCTTCAAGGCATTGGGTCAATTAGTTAATGGGAGAGGAGCACAGGTGGTGTTCACCTCAGTTCCTGCAGTAGCAGGGATGAATGAGGTGAGGAGTAGGAAAACTGATCTTATCAATAGGTGGCTAAAGGATTGGTGCCACCAGCAGAATTTTGGGTTTTTTGACCTTGGGGCAAATTCTATGGTACCTAGTCTCTTCAAATCAGATGGGCTTCATCTATCTAGGAAGGGCAAAAGGACTTTAGCCCATAAGTTGTCAGGGCTGATCAGGAGGGCTTTAAACTAGGTTTGAAGAGGGAAGGGGTTGAAACCAGGCTCTCCAGAGATGAGCCTAAGGGTGGAAAGCCAGGGTTAGAAGTGTTAGCAGCAGCCCAGCTGAAGTGCATGTACACCGCAAC
The DNA here is from genome assembly GCF_036250125.1 of Pseudopipra pipra. Classification (NCBI taxonomy): domain Eukaryota; kingdom Metazoa; phylum Chordata; class Aves; order Passeriformes; family Pipridae; genus Pseudopipra; species Pseudopipra pipra. The sequence continues at coordinate 34,901,567 of NC_087553.1, read as the reverse complement.
AACCCCATGCAGCACTACAGGCTGGGGACAGAGTGGCTGGAGAGCAGCCAGGCAGAAAGGGACATGGGAGTCTGGATTGACAGGAAGCTGAACATGAGCCAGCAGTGTGCCCAGGTGGCCAAGAAGGCCAATGGCATCCTGGCCTGGATCAGGAACAGTGTGGCCAGCAGGACCAGGGAAGTGATTCTTCCCCTGTACTCAGCGCTGGTGAGGCCTCACTTCAAGTACTGTGTCCAGTTCTGGGCCCCTCAGTTCAGGAAGGACATTGAGGTGCTGGAGCAGGTCCAAAGAAGAGTAACAAGGCTGGTGAAGGGACTGGAGCCCAAGTCCTTTGAGGAGAGGCTGAGGGAGCTGGGGTTGTTTAGCCTGGAAAAGAGGAGGCTCAGGGGAGACCTCATCACTCTCTACAACTCCCTGAAAGGAGGTTGTAGCCAGGTGGGCATCAGTCTCTTCTCCCAGGCAACCAGCAGAAGGACAAGAAAGCAGGGTCTTAAGTTGTGCCAGGGGAGGTTTGGGTTGGATATTAGGAAGAAATTTTTTGCAGAGAGGGTAATCAGTCATAGGTACAGTGTGACAATTTAACTAGGCATAATAGAATCACACTCTTAAAAAATGAAATTAAACACTGTTTTTCAGTGGGTACATATTTTTGTGTTTATGTAAAGATTATTTACTTACCAAATCATATTTAAAGAGTATGTTGTTATCTTTTTCACATGCTTCTGAGTTAATCACTACTGGATGGATTCTGAAACCTTGATTCAAGCTGACATCCTTAACCTTCAGTGAGACATCTTTTAAACTAAGGCTTTATCTGTAGCAGACCTTGTTTGTACATATGCAAATGTCAATGCTAGACTGTTCTTTAGTTCTGTTGTCAATACATACTACTGGGAATATGCAGATTATGTTTGAATATGACGCTGTCTAGCAAGTGTCTTTAATTCTGTGACTATATTTTAAACCATTAGTGTTTCTTCATGCATATATTTGATGTTCACTTATTTTATGCATAGATATGAGCTCTACATTCCATAAGACTCTAGGTTTTTTCCAGTAAGCTTCTATTTGACATGCAAAAGCTGCAATGTAAGTTGCATATGAGTGATTTCATATTACAATGATTTAAGCAGTATTACTTGCTTCATGTACCAGATGTACATTTAATTTGGCTGGTAAACACAGAAGAGGTAAAATCAAATGTGACTAGTAGCTGACAGTCCTTTGTACAGTCTACAGTAAAGTTCTCTCCCTCCAGAGGTCGGTCCCTACAAAAACCAACCTTGGAACTTAAGTGTATGTTGCCTAAACATTTAGTACTTCTTGTTTGTGTTAATAAGCAACTGCACAGGCAAATTCACAGCAGTTAGGGTATAGACAATGTTTCTCACAAAACAAGGTTCTTCTGCATCTAGTAGCACATACATTTGGAAGGACAGTTTTTGAGATCTACTAACACAGATGACCCTGTATCATTGCCTCTGTTCCTATTCCTATCTGTATTATGAGACACTTTGTAACCTTAGAGAATCTGTATCCTCTTTCTGTTTTACCTATCTGCTTAAAACTACAGAAATATGTCCCATGCCTGACTTAGTGGCAGCACAACATTGATACCCTTATGAATCCCCATATCTAATCAGAGTGAGTGCAAAGAACCCTAAAATCTTCTAAATAACATGCAAAACCAGAAATCATTGCAGTGAGGTGGTACTTGTAATGAAGGTTTTTTTAATGACTGAGCAATCAGACAATATACTCACCCTGTGATTAACTTTCTTGGTGCTCACCTGGAAAAGAAATATAAACTTCCTCTCCTTGGTTCAGCAAAAGTATTATCCTTCCTTTCTTTCTTCAAGATGCCCTCTGCTCCTATTGATTTATAGATACACATACATATATAAATAAATATAGGGTTAATGCTGAGTCTCCTTTGGCCAAAGCATGCAAAATAACTTTTCCTGCCAGTGTTCTCATATTGTCTTCTGTGCAGTATTCTAATACTTGCTGAGAATCTGACATTTGTATCAAAATGGAGGAAATATTCCTGTTAATAGCACGTAAATTCTAGATATGTGTGTTATCCATTGTGTGGTTGCTTTCTGTTCCTATTGGCAGTAGTGCCAGGGTTAGGCACTCTTTGCATTTGCCATCCAGTATGTCATGCATCAGCTGTGGCTGTGCTACCAGAACTGTGGTGGAATATTTCATATTGTCATGAGACATCAGCACAACAGCAAATATCTGTTGCGCACTCAAAAATATACTTACTCTCCTCTTTTCTCCCTCAAGACACTGCAATATTTTTCTCAAACATGCATAATAATTTGAAAAGCCATCTTAAATACACGGAGGCAGGAATGGGGAGTAGGTGTCCTATTCCTGGGCTAACTTCCAAATTTTTGCACTCCATTGGGCAATTAGTTGAAAGTTTAAATTTGATATATGTGCTCTGAACACTAAAACAGCTCATTACAGGAACAGGCACTGTCTTTTGAACAGGATTGGATCCTACCTCGAGGTGCAACCTATAGCTGTATTTAATTTTTCCCATCGTAAACTTTGCATTTGCAAGTATTTTCTTCCAAAAGGAAATAGATTACATTCTATTTAAATGTGCTTGCAAACTATGCAAATATTTAAGGCTATGGTGTCAATCGCTTTTTTTAATAGACCTATAGATTTCCTCTTTTCATAATAGTGAAATCAGCATGTCAATGATCAACTCTATCATTCTCTTATTGGATATTATTTTTGAAAGCCTTATTAACCAAATTTCTCTCCCTTTCCACACTGAGATATCTAATCTGGATTTTTTTAATATTAGAATTGTTCAGAATATTAATCTATAATTTAAAATAACATTTTCAAGGTATTTAGAGGGGAGCATGAGGGGAAGAGAAAAGGTTTTATATTTAAGTGAATGATAAATACCTTTCTGCTTTTACTGACATGTTCTGAAGACTGACTTTCAGAAAGACAGAAAAGATGAAAAAATAATTGCAAAAATGTAGTTTAAGGTCACCTTATCAAAATTAACCTTGAAATAGCTCAAGTATGTATACAAGTGATTTGTATGTATAATGATGTTTCAACATAAAATTAAGGGTTAAAACATCTAGGCATAATAAAGATATTCTTCTATGTAAAACAATATAAATAACCTTTCAGAAGTATCAAGCAAAATATTTATACAGCATGATTTTAAGAGAAAAGGAGAATGCAAATGTACTATTCAGATTAGTAGAGATACAATCAATCTGGCAGATCAGTAGGAGACCTAAGAAAAATTCTGTTCTATTTATAGTAAGGACTCCAGAGCAAGCTCTGCTCTTTTATATGAAGCAGCAAAATTACAACTGCAGAACAAGCACTTTGTGGATCTATGGCAATTGGCAGGAGATAGAAACTGGTTCAAGGCCAAAGAAATAACACCAAAGGTGCTGCTACTGGGAGAAAAGAGAAAAAGCAAAAGGTAGTGGTTTACAAAATGTGCAAAAGCATGGGTACCCTCTGAAACCTAATTTTACCCAAAGCATGGAGAAGTTGTGATGGAAATGAAGTTAAAAAGGACAGGCATGGGACTGGTTTGTGGGTATAGCAACAAGCAACCAAGCAGGCATGAGGCATATTTCCAGCAGCAAGTAAATAAAATTTTCATGGGCAAGGAGTCACAGTATTTTTCATAAACAGTGAATTGCTGATATTCTGTGTACAGATGAGGGATGCTCATCTATAAAATTCTGGTTTCCAGGTGCTGTTTGGCCTGAAATAACGTGCTAATGAAATGGGAGGCTGTTGGCTGAGCTGAAAGCAAGTCTGAAACAGTAGAGGTCACAGCCTACATGCATACAGAAAAGGTTGTTCCTGATTCCACTAGACCTCAGAGGTTAAAAGTGGTCCAGAAATAGCACAAAATAATTAGATGAACGTGGTGCCATCCCAGGTTCTGATGTTCTGATAATAAATGTTTTAAGTGCAGAAGCAGCCATGTAAACCTATTCTCCATGCTTCCCAAATGGGGTTAACGGATATAATAGTCCAAATGTATAATAGTCCAAATATAATTGTTTGCAGGAATCTCATAGGAGCCCTCTCACATAGGAGGGCTCATATTTTTGTTGTCATGGCCCTCTTGGAGGTGGGGTCCCAAATACAGAGTGCATAGGTTAAAATTGCAAGGGGAAAAGATGTTCTGCTAGGATATCCAATTCAGCAAATACAAACTGCGAATTAGTAAAAATTGTGGAATACTAAAGGTATCAATGCATTAGGTGGTATCAGCCTGAGTATTTAAGAGAGCAACTGTCTGACAACTGTTACTGCAGTGAGGGTTTCTGTGACAGATCAAAAATGTTGCTGATGAGACTCTTAGGTTAAAAAAAACTTTCACCTTTGACCAGAAATTTTCTTTTGCAAGCAAGCACAGCTTCTTTTTCTGGATTTCTTTCTCATTTCCTGAAAAACGAATAGAATTCTTAGGAACATGGTTTTATATTTGGATTCCAAAAGAAGCAAGAATAGAATTCCTAAATTCCAGTGAACTAAACCCAGAAACAGTTATTTTTTGCCTGTCGGCACAGAAAAACATACAGCTGATAACATACTCTCATCAGCCAGCTGAAATATGCACAGAATTTTTCAAACCTAGCTCTCTCAAGTTATTTCCACCGATCTGGTTTAATTCTATCCTTAGAAAGGAAATTTGTGTGGCTCTGCTGCTAGAAACAGTTAGTACTGTGGTTCCACTAGGAAATTCTAATCCTGACAGATCAGTTTCCATTTCCTATATTTTCTGTGAAACCTTAATCAGTCAAGTAAAAAATGTGGAGACAAATTTACATTGTACTAACATCAACAAGGTAAATAACTTACAAGTTTTATCATCAATATTAGAATAGAAAGCAGAACCCTATTTATTCCCCCCAAAAGTAGCCTTGGTTCCCCAGGTCACAGTTTAAAACTCTGGATCAGATAAGTTTTACTGGTTTTTACCTAAACCTCAAAAGGGAGGTAATATATTTTACTGCATAGGTTTCAAGGAGGAATTGAATGTCTCAAACACGTATATTCCCTTTAAAACTACATAACCCTTAGCCTCAATGGCAGAAAATTGCTCTTTTCTCCTTTTTTTCCCCTTCTTTTTTTTATTCTTTTCAAATTAATGAGTGGTTTTTCTCCTGTGTACTTCCTGTATTTGAGCAGAAGGGAAGTAAGCTTCCTGATCCAAGAAATTTACTGCTCTCCTAATGCACGTGAACATTTCTAGTATATAAATGACATGGGTGCATGTTAGGCAATTCTAGCTGTCAGCTGAGCACAGGCTACGCAGCTTAGAGATACATTAGTCTGGTACAATTTGAAACACAATGGAACAAAGTCTGCATGCAAGACATGGATTTATGACAGGATTTGTAGCTCTGGTTCAAAAATACCCCTTAGGGTATGAACTTCATTTAAAATCACTTTGAAGTATTGACTTAATAGAACTAAATACATGTCTAAATATATGAATTTGCTTATAGGCTTGCAGAATTTATGCCTCTAATGAATAAAAGACTTGAACATCTCAGAAGAAGTTATAAATTGCAAGTGTATAGTGTGCAAGGAATGATAAAAGATACTGTGAAGAAGACATGGAGTTGTTTGCACACTGGTGCAATAAAAAAGCTTACATTATGAATGAGGCCTAATTTTGCAGGTCAGTAAATTCTGAATTTGATATGGCACTACATGAAGAACCACAAATCCAGATTCAAAGTGAGCGATTTAGTCAGCTAACCTGTGGATCACGCAACTTGTTTTATCTTGTTGAGTGTAGTTCATTTCTGTGTCATCTAACCAGACAGAGAACACACAGCAGGCTCCACCATCATTGTCTATCCTAGGACAATCTTTGTCAGTCTTCTACACCAAATTGTGTAGGTCAGCTTCTGTATGGCCCTCCAGGTACAGCTCATGTCTGTCTTAGAGATTCTGTTGATTTGTTTTTAAGATTTGCTTAGTTATTTCTATCTTCCAGAAAAAAAAAAAAAAAGACAGAAAAAAAGATTCAGTATTTTGATGAAAACTGATGCATTTTTAAATACCCCACATTAACTGCATGGTGTTTTCTGCTCTATCTATATTTTTATATATCTTAAGCTTTTATTACATTAAAGCAATTTCACTGGACCTAAATTCATTGGTTCTTTTTTTTGAAGTTGGAGATTTTGGATGATTAACTGAAACTGCTGATTTGGCAATTGAGACCTTTGGTTATTATCAGAATTCACATTACCTGTGAAGAAAATAAATGGTCCCGTGTTGTGCATCCTTTTGCCTTCTATCATAATACCTGAACGGAGAACTGCTGTGTTTTATGCAATTAATTATTAACTCTGTGCAATTCTGAAAGAAATACTCTCTGCTGGCATGTTTTCCTGTTACTCTTTTAAAGAACAAACTCATGTAATATCCTCGTATAGATTTCATTTTAAATTTCACTTCTTCAAAGAATAGCTTCATTTAGAACATTTGACACTGGAAAATTGTTTGAATCAAGCATTGTGTGTGATATGAGTCTCCACTTTTTGTCATACTGAAGTCAAGGGCAAGGCAGGCAGTTTTAAGAGAACCAATTCTCACTGACATGATTTTCTCTTGATACAGACTTAGGCAGTTCAACCTTAACTGTAAAGTGAAACCTTTTCAAAGCTAATTATTTCTGTTGGTAGACCTTAACTTCAAGATGTTCCCGAGTAAATTGTTGTATGGAATGTCATATACTTCATTAAAATCTAAAAGTTGCATATCAAAGGGGTTTTAGTGGCTTTTTTAATCTATTGTTCTTTTCTACTACTAAGCTAATATGGAAAATCTGGTGAATGTGTGACCTTTCAGGCCAAAATCCCAGCTTCTTACCTTTAACCAGTTGTTCTCTTTTTGCTGGTTAATGTGGTGTTATGGTAAACTAGTTATCACCAAAAGAAATAAAATATCTCTGTAAGTATTGGAGTAACTTAAATCACTCTTCTTTGAGTTTTAGTCCACAATGGTATTTTTTGAGGGCTTCTATTAATCCCATGTTTCATTAAATAGATTAAATATTTTAGGGATGAATGCATCACCACAAACTTCCACTAGCTTAGATTTACCAACAGATTTGCTTGACTTCGGTCTCTTCCTTCACGTGTCATTTCTTTGTGGTGTGAGAAATGTTTATGTAATGATGAATATTTAATTTCCATTACAACTTAAGTTTCTTTGATGTTAATCTACAAATTGCTCTTGGAAAAATTATGTTATACTCTTTCTTCTTTTCATTATCGCTGTAGTGAGGTCTTTTTCTTGGTTTATTCTTCCTAGACAAAAATATTGTTATGATTCTAATACTTAGAATTGATGCAGTATTTCGCTACCATTACTTTCAGCATTTTCTTAAGATTCTTTGCTGCTGTTATCTGTTTCATTTTGTTTCCTTCCTAATTCCATTTTTTTTCCACTTTAGTTTTTTCTTTTCCTGTAATTCTGTGTTTCTTCACCTACATAGTGCAGTTGTCTGATAATCAGCTACTCTTACGGCAACATCTGTGATTCTATTGTGCTGAAGAGGTTTTGTCAGTTTAATATTACTCTTTTATGTTGAAAGTAAGTTTTATGTATTCTTCAATTGGACTCAAAATTGTTACTCTAAGTTCTTATTTATAAGCTTTTTGCTATCAATTGTCTTTATTTTTCTGGTGGATTTTTTATAATTGATCTTCAGTTTAACCACATACAATTTATGTTGATTCAAATTTCTAGTCTTCTGTGGAGTGGAAGTGCACATTCTTCAGGGCCTTTTCTTCCCCTTTTCTTCCTTTTTTTCAGGATATTTTGAGGATTTCCAAATTATTTGAGATATCTCTGTGTGGAAATACTGGTCTACTCGTTGTGTCCTGGTAAGAAACAGAAGTTAGTGTTTCTTTCCCTGCTGTACTGGGAGAGAAAAGGCCACAGAAATCATGCATTCCTAAGCATATGTCAAACAGCATAATACTGTTATCTGGTGTTCATATGTAATCATGATTTTGGTTGGAGTTGTCTTGTAACTTGCAAATGTACATTATTGGAAATCTTGTTTGGATTTTTGACTATTGTTTGATTCATAGCCTGTGATTATATCTCTGTTGCTGAGAACAACATAGGTTTTAAAGCCACCTCCTGCTGGCTTTAAAAGAGGGAGATGTTGGAAGTTGTCTAGCTATAGTAGTTGAGGGGTCAGCACTGGCTCTGTGAACTTGCTTAAAAAGAGAGCAGAACTGCCAGTGGAGAGGTGTGACATTTCAGTGGCTGAAAAAGCCCAATATTTCTATGTCAGACTACAGTACACTATAAGCAACAGTCTTAACCCAGTTTTAGTTTTCTTGTCTCTGAGTTCTAATACTGTTTTTCAATCATTGTTATATTATGTATTCATTTTAATTTAATTTTTTTAGGCATAAGGGATTCTTCAAATGCTGATGTTCCTGTATTACAAAGGCTTCAAAGCTGGACACATTCATTATTTTTCTTTTGTAACTTGCTATTGCCACACAAATACACCTGCACAGACACTTCTCTGACTCCCTCCTACCCCTCCTCTTCCTTTCCACCTACCAGAAAATCAAGCTGTGGTAGGGTCCCCAAGGCTTACATTCAGTAAGTAATGAGAGACTGCAGAAATAGAAAGGCTAAAGAGAAAAAAGAATTTCTATTATTTAATCTTTCCTTTCTCTCCTCAAAAATCTCTTTCTAGCTTACGAACAGTGCTTGCAACAGAAATGACCAAAGAGTTGCCAAGGCAACAGCTAAGGTAGCCAAAGTCCTGCCCAGAAGAAAAGAATCAAGCAAAAAAACACTTAAATTAGAAAATAACACAGAGTGGTTGCTGGGTAATGCTATAGCCATTCAAGATGCTCACATTTTCCTCTTGAAAGTAACTGAATCATACCAGTGCTCCACAAAAATGTGATTATGATCAAGTAATTGACTGAGTGAAGTGTGGCACAGGCAATGGACTTTCTTAGTGAAATTTATGAGTGTAAAAAAAGGACTATAAGTATTTTTTAATTTAACAAAATTATGAATCTGTCATCAGTTTACTTTGCCTTAAAATCACCTCTGAATACTTAGGCAATTAACAGTAAATAATTTCAGAGGGTATTCCTCACATGCAATGTCATACATTCGGTGTTTTCAAAAATATTGTTGTCCTGAGAGCTTAAAACCTAATAATATTGAAAAAGCTGTTAGTGCATAGGAAAGATTATGGTCATTTATTCAAGATACAATGTCTTGCTATTGCTTATATTACTGATCCATTTAGGTACTGTAGCGATAGGTTGGAGTTTTACTATGTGCTGGAAGAAGCATCACCATTGGAACCAAGAGGATCCCAAGAGAATAGAAATTCTCTTTCTAACTTTTTTTTCCAGCACTGTGCATTTGTATAGCACCTACTTAAATCATAGGTTAAAGTATTAAGATCTATTTTGCATCAGAAACTGAAGTTGAAGGTGGTTTAGTGTTAAAGTGTGCTCGAATGATTAAGTGCTTCCCCTGGATGCTCTGTAACATGCAGCTCATATGAGGCAGCTTCCATTCATCTCTATCAAATTCATAGGTTATCAGAACTTTTAAAAATTTGGATCATGCTGTTTTGAAATTCATATTTTTTAGATTATATGGAATGCCAGCAGCACCACCAGCATGACCATTACACTTTTAGTTCTTTACTAGTAGACTAGTTTTGCAAACCTGCAAAACAATGTATTGCTGTATAAAATACATCTTCCCCTGAGTACACATCTTAATTTGAACTGATTCAGAGCCAAAACTTTGAGATGAGCCCTCAGCAGTGAATTATGGGGTTGTTTCAAAGCCAAATTCTAAACAAACCAATAAACAGAGAAGAATAATGACACCCCCATCAGCTGGTGTGTGACAAGCCGTCCAATATCAAAACTAGTGTGAGAGTGAATTCTTCCCAAACTGTGGTGACACACATCTTGTCTTGAAACTCACCATTTGAAAAAGTATCTGAGTGGCTAGCTGCTCTAAAAATTTTACCGTAAGACTCAAATAAAAAAAAAATTTAAAAAAATTCAATTGTCTTTCACTGAAAGAAAAATGAACTAGTGTGCAATATGTCATGTATTAATGGCTTAATTAACATTTACTTAGTTACCTTTACTTACAAACATTTCCCAGGCAAACTAATAAATTTAAGTAAATTTTTTTTTCCAAAAGTTTTTTAAGTGCAAAGTTGGATAATACTTACCGAGGAAGTATTTGGACATACACTGATCAGAAAATGAGCAAAGTTCACCAAAATTTAGGTAATCATCGTAGCCATCAGAAGCTGAGGCTAATATGATGACAATATGAAATAGAAGTGTACAGAGTAAGGTATCAACATGAGAAACTACTCAGCAGTAATAAGACTTGACTCAGAGCTGCCTTTAAGCATCAGCTCTAAGGGCCAGCTTAACCCATCCCAGTGACAGCCTTCCCATCACACTGAAGTTTCCTTGAGTGCAGAAAGGACTTTCTGTCACATCTTCTGTAATGTCAAACTCACTGGACATGCAATGTGGAGTCCTCTGCATCTGGACAAAATTCTGCATGATGGTCCCAGGAGTTTAACACTAACACTAACACTTACCTGTATTTCTACTCATACTTTCCATTGATTTCTCATCTTTAACATCATCCTTTCAACTGTGGATTATTATTTTGAATGAAGTCATTGATCAGCAAGAATTAATCAGGAAAGATTATTGGTCCAAGCTAAGAAGCTGTGCCAGTATCCCCATTTTCTGAATTCCATTGTTCCCTAGAACCAGCAGAACTTCCAAAAAACTGTGATGATAAGGTTCCTATGAAATTGAATTTCAATAGAAATGTGGGCACAATCTCAGCACTTTATATATTTGTTTAGTTTTGATAATGTACTGCATTTTTTATTTATAAAAAGGGATCCTGATTTAATATTTTGAGGGGTGAAAGTTTTGCTGCTAAAATTGTTTCCCTACTGTGAAATTTTTACAGAAATTTATTCTTGTTTAGAAGAAAACAAGGTCACAAACTGCAGTTTCACTGCAACAAATTTGTTAAATGAAACTAATAGAAAAGGAGCACAATTAGCTAAAAGCTTTAAATCAAGTTCCAGAACTTGGCAGACTTCCTGTGACCCAAAACCAAGTGCAGAACTGAGTAGAATTCATTACAAAATTTGACAAGAACCTAAGGATGTTTGTTAACACATGGCCAATAAAGGATTTGGTATCTATTGCACAGTCACACAAAGGAAAAAAACATACTTACTACAAATCACTGAAATTAAAATATAAGACATTGCTTTACTGTAGCTGTGATTGTTTACACTTTCATGCTGTAATAGCTCAGTGCTTAAGCATTCTCACAGGAGTGGAGTGGCAACTGCTTCTGATATTAATCCCTAACTTCTTTTGCAGGGTCTCCATGATGGGTGCACACAGATTTTTATTTTGTGTATATATATGTGTGTACATGTATATATATATATATATATATATATATATATACAAAGTGGTTTTCATTTTAAAAATCTTCTTTAAAGGTTGATTATAGTATCCTAGTCCAATAAAAACAAAAGAAGCTGACATTTCCAAAGATTCAAGAGCTAAGGATGGAGAGATTTCTTCAGGTCTCCAGTGGAATAAGTAGTTGTGGCAGCTGGCATGGGCTGGGCTTGGTTAGCCATGTCAGGTATCAGAGCAGCCAAGTTTTAAAACCAGAGGAGCATCGTGAGAGTGAACTACCAGCTGTCAGCTGTTGGGAACTGCAGGTGCATGGAGAAACTGATGGTGGCAACAGCCTCTGGCCTCTGGCTGAGCACTGAGTGCAGCCCTGTGAGCTGATGCAGAACTGGGTGTTTGGTACCTCAGCCCATCATGGATGGTGTCTGATGTCACTCATGACAGAGGAAAAATGGAGAAGCCCAGGAGAGGTGCAATGAAAAACAGAAGAGAAAGGAAGCCAGCTGCAAAAGGAAATAAAGAGGAAAATTTTTATAAAAAAAAAAGGAAGATGATTTGGAGGCAGGTCTTATTTTGTAGTAATATGGAAATGCGAAATGAAAGCCTTGACTTTATTGTAGAAGGCAGTTGTCAAAGTGACAATTTGGAATAAATGAGGTGTGGTGAGGGTGGAGCAGGCCACCCCAGAGGGGGATTCACAGACATATATGCTGTTCAAAGACCAACCAGCATATGGTCCCTTGACTAGTAGTGGAGACAGTGAGAAAATAGAATGTTTTGAGAGAGAGATACAGAAAATTAGAAATGTAACAGAGAGGGAAAAGAACTGAGGAGCAGGCTGATTTTCCGTAATAAGACAAAAGCACCTCGGCTCTTGGTAAATATTTAGCAAACAGGAGATGGATGTCCTTCCTTCCAGGCATATCAATAAACAGCATACACAGGTGAAATGGTTGGAGTGATAAAAGATAAACTGAGGAAAGATATTGGAAAGGCAGCTGGAGGTGTAATGCTTCATGAGTTTAAATTTAACATGCCTGAGAATGCAAGTTCACAAGAAAAGACTGTGAAAAAAGAAGGAAATTAAGATAAAATTTACATACTAGTGAATGTCAGGGATCTGATTGCACTAACACACTATGCAACTTCACCCACCACCCCTTGAAAGTTTGACTGCCTGTGACCATAGGCAGCTTTGCTATAGTTCAATCATGGATCAGGCTGCAGGAAAAATAGGCTTTTGCATGCTGTGGCAAGGGTTCTTCCCTGTGTGTTCAGGGACTCCATGCAAGTAGTCTGGTCCTGGGTCCCTGCCTGTCACAACCAGCTCCACAGGGTTTGGAAGGCTGGGCGCCCAGGGTGATGTCAGGGCAGTGCCCTCAACAGGACTTGTGCCAGCTCTTCCCAGCATCCTGCTGTACTCCTACATGCACAAAAGCAAAGCATATTTCATGTGCAAAGACACATAAATTAGATGTTTTTGAATGAAATTAATTTTTTTTCAGGTTTAATTTCACCTTTGTCAAAGAAAAAACAATTTTTCAATTTTGAAAACATGGTTGTTTAGCACATTGTAACATGGGTAATCAAACACATACAGTGTCAGTCAGACTGGAACTCACAAAAGAGAACCAGAGCAGAAGCATTTGCTTCTTCTCCAGTGCTAGCAAACTAAGGAGTAATGTGACAAAACAAGAATGAAATCTAGACATTATTTTGCTAGCTTTTAAAAATGCCTGGTGGGCCATTGCAATGCTAAAAACAGAATATGCAAGAAAGGTAGAATAAATTTCACTGGTCAAACTGAAATCTCAAATACTAATATCCTAAATGAAATGAATGAATCAAACACCTCAGTGAGTTACAGAAGCCTCTGTAAACAGCTCTTAACCCTAGCACTCAGCTGTCTAAGATCCAGTGCCCGGACTGGTACAACACAGCTCTGGTTTGGTTCTCTCCTACTCAGGAAACTCTTATGAAGATAAAAGAAAATATGTAGGACAAAAAACTGCAAATAGAGAGGATATTAGAAAACAGAGACTCTTTAGAAGGCAATAGGACAGCGGAGAGGTGCAGCCCAAGGAGCAACCCATCCTTCTGACTGATAGTAGCCTGGTGAGGAAAGGCTCTACTGCTGCTTCAGTGAAATGGGGGTGAGCATATTAATGCTTAGCCTAGTAGTTCATTGGTCTTTGTTTCCCTATTGTGTGCAATAGCTAATAAGTAAAGGCTTTCTCTAAAATTGCATATATTCTGCTTCTCTCTATGCAAGATGAAAGTCCAGTGAAAGTGACCCAGAGAAAAGGTTAAATCTGAAATTGGTGTTTCAGTTCTAACAATAAGAATATAGTATTGGATTTATATTACCAGTGACTTGACTAGGAGAGCTACACTGACTGAGATATGCTGAAAGGGATACAGCAGCAGGAAATACGACTGTAACAAGAGATTTTAATTACTATCGGACAGACATGTGAAGCAGAGAAAGATAAAATGTAATGGATGTGAAGTAGAGAATTTTTAGATAACATCAATGGCTCCAGGAAGAAATAGAGAGACAGCTGATTAGGGAGTCCACAGTAGGAAATGCAAACCTGGGCTGTGTTATGAGTAATGCGCAGGTTGGGTTCCAAGGTGCTCCAGGGAAAAGGCATCTGTCTAGCACTGCCATTGGGAACTGGGAATTGGAAATACATACAATAATAATATTAAAGGCCAACAATCAATTAAATTGGAATGAACATTAACATCATCAGGATTTGGATTCCCCCCATAGGGACTGCTTCAACTCTCATTGCCTTCTCGACTGAAAAGTCCTCCACTGGGTGAAGCTGGACTTGTGAGCACACAGAGAGGCTTAGCCAGTCTCCAGGTCAGCAAAGGTCTTGTCATGGGCTTTGCTGAAGGAGGTCAGGTCCATGAAAATGTTTAACCCAATAAGAAACTTGGCAGATAAGACCAAAGGGGAAACCTGATCATTCTTTATGTTCAATGAAGGCTTGCTGTCTAATAAAAAAAAAAAACAAACAAAATAAAACAACAAACAAAAAACTAGAGAGAGTAATCTCTTTAAGCAAAATTTTAAAAGACCGAATGTGATTGTTCTCAGGCAGGTTTTTGTCATACAATTCTGTATTACAAAAGAGAGCTAATGTTTCATTTCAGCTCTAAGGCAGTACCTCTGGTTTCTTCTCTTCCATTCCTTTCCAGTCCCTGCTGGGCAACCAGTGCACTGAGCACCATCAGGCATTGCCCTACTGAAGCCAGCTGGCTTTGCTGCCTGTGCCAAGCTGTGTGCTGCAGTGATCCTGCGTCAGCTCTGCCACTGCCTTCCCCAGACTGATGCTGTTGCTTTTCCCTACAGAGCTGACCTCTCCTTAGTGTGAAGCTCCTAGGGTGGCTGTCCCCTCCCAACAACCAGGGACAGCAGAAGGCAGAGAAAAGAAGAAAGGACAAAATATTGAAAGGTCTGAAGAGGTTTTGAAAAAGCACCTCAGTGTCAGTTTGCTATACTAATCCACATATATGTGAAAGCAGTTCTAATATAGTGCAGGCTTAGGCCTTTGTTATTTGTTTTGCTGGATGGGCCTTGGTGGCTACAGTTTAATTTTATGTAACATCCTTCAGGTCTCTAAGTGGTTAATAGAAATAAATTACAGGGAAAAAGCCAAAAAAATATAATCATAGAGGAGAAAGAATTTGGGTTGGTGAGTAGGCAGGCAAAGAGGAGATAAATTTTTCAGCTGAAATTTAAAAATTGAGTTGATGAGGCAGAGATACAGAGAAATGCTTCTGCAATATATTTCTATTACACAGAAGATATGCATACACCTAGAAAGAGCTTTTGAATGTGACAGCTATCATGCTTTTCAGAAGGTCATCTGCCTGCCTGTGTTAACATGGGAATCTGTACTCCCTGGAAGCTAAAAAAAAAAAGTGAAGTTGCACAAAGTTTTGAGATGTAATCTATTCTGCATCATTTCTGTTTGCTTTACTTGCACTTGTGTTTCACAATGATGTACATCATCATAAACCGCAGATATTTCTACTTACATTTTATCTTTCTCTTGATTGCATAATTCCTTTTTTGTTGGTTGACCACAAGTTTATATATCAGAAAGCCAAGTAGAAATTTTGTAGAGAAATTGTGTCTGAATTGATACTAAGGAGCTCTAGTAATAACCATATATTCAGTGCTATACATTGGCAAAGATTTTATGCTAATATCATCCATTTCCCATCACTTCATGCGCAGCCACTCATTTATTCAGGAACTACTTGACAATTTTAAGCTCCTTTATACTGTGTGGTTTACATCTGGGTAGCTGTGGCTAAATCCTCTATTCGGTTGTTTGAAAATGAGGCCAAGCTTTTCCCTAGACTTATGATCACTCCTAATTATTTGAAGGCCTACCAAATACTGTTAAAAACACCCTGTCTTTAAAGCTTCAGTTCTGAGCATACTGTATTGAACAAGTCTGGTTTTTTACTGTGTATGAAACCTCATATATTTCTGAACTCTGATAAAGTCATAAAATAGGGGTAAGATAGGGTGCTGGGCTGGAACTGCATGTGTGCTTTCCTTGAACACAAACTAGGAGAAAGACTATCACTTCACGGCAGGGCAGAGGTACAACTGCTTTTCTCTCCATTGCACCATGACAAGCTGGTTGCCAAGTGGGTGGCAGATAAGGCAAGCAGTAATACCTCATGTGGAGGGAGGGAACAGGAGATGGGCGCTGTGCTTTGAATTTAGAAAATCTTGACGTAGAACATGCATGCGAGCATGGCAAAGGAGTCAGCGTGGATATCTCACATGCAGGAAATGAGAACAGGAAGACTTGCATTCAAATTTGTTCTGAATATTTCAGGATTTATCTGGTTTTCAGGATTTCACTCGTAAGAGCATTGAAATATTTTATGCTGTCAACTCTTCATTAATACCTTTCTATTAAGTCTTGTGTAATTAACTTACTGATGGAAATTATCTTCTACATTCAGAAGTGGAGCTGCATCTCACCCAAGACATGCAGGAGCATCTTTAAACCTTCTTCCTGGTATTGATGTGCTGACTTCACATTCTGTGCAAGTTAGCCAGCAGAATATTTACTGAGGTCCTGGGCTGGTTTTGCAATTCATGCTGAGCTCTGTATTGTAGCAGTATTACTATTTCTGTACCTGGGCTTGCTAGTTTTCATTACCTCCCTAATTATTTTTTCTTTTAAACTTACAGTGGGACATCTTTCGTGATCCTTCCCCTTTGTTTTGCTTTCCTAGCTTTCAAGGCAGTTTGCAAAGGGAATCTAGTGTTGTCACTTCTACTTTGCCTGTAAGGAAACTGAGGCAAAGAGCAAATATCTGTACTCATACGGCAAGCCACTGACTGAACCAAAAATAACACCCAGAAATCTTGCTTGCAGTCCTGATCCTGATCTTCTGGTCCACATTGCGACCCACATATAGATTAAGAACTGTACATTTCCCCAAAAATGAAAGACTAAATAGTCTACAATAACTCTACAGTTCCATCCCAAATGTTCACCTACCAATAAAATAAATGAACAGCATGCCCGGTCTGTGTTTATTCTCTATTTCAGTATACCAAAAAGGAAGGCAACAAATAAAAATAAGCAAACCGTCTCCTTTATTGCAGAGAGGCTTAATAAAATCTGAAGTGTGAACACTATGTTTCATAGGTAACTGATCATAAAATTCTGTAAATAGAATCTATATTACAGAAGAAAATACATCATTTTGTCACAGAATGAAAAACACCTATCCTGAAAAATATGTATATGCCTTTGGTCCAACTTGGCCTCCAAAATGACATGCCTGAGCTACAACTGCTATCAATGTTCACTTGTAATTCAAGAAAATAAAATTGTGTATTTGAAAAAAGAAGTGTATCTGTCTTCCAGGATCTTAGTTCAAGGTTCAGTGTTTGTCCTACAGAATCTCACACACCTCAAGGCATCGAAGGGAGTTGGGTTTTTCTAATATTATTTTTTGTACTTTTGACTTAAAAAAAAATCACAGAACTTTGAATACAGTTTCTATTTCACATAAATTGTATAAAAGTATTTCATTTTCATCTAAAACCTTCATTTGCATTGAAAGGAATCAACATTTTAAATCAGTATTATTCACTTGGGTTTTTTTCAAAAGCATTTCTGTTTACTTTTAATGATTTTAAATGGAAAATAAATATTCTGAAGTGTTTGTTTGTTTGTTTTTATTCAATATATGAAACCAACCAAGATAGGTAGCATGTTATCCACCTTTAGAGTAACAGCTTTGGAGGAATCAGCTCCCAAAGCACAGGTTCAGTTCCCCATGGAGAGATTGTTTACATCTGCTCTTGTGGAGCAAATGTTGAAAAAAGTATTTCTTCCCCTCGAGGGGATATATGCCTCTTGCCAAACAACCTTCACTGAGCAGTATATATGTAAGTGTACAGAGAAACAGTTCCCATGATGAGCTATTATGATGAATCAAAAGAAACTGCAGAGGCAGTACAATGGCAGTTGAAGGTTTTTCAGTGGTGCCTCATATATTTGCACTTCAGAACAGAAACCAAAAACATGAAGTGACGCACAGAAGTGCAGTGAAGTGTCTAAAATATGCACTGACGTTTTAAGAATATGTCCACTGAATATTAAGTAAAGGCTCAACTTCATATTGCTGCTGAATAGAATCAACTTCTGTTCTGCTCTGGAAGTAATGAATGTCTTGAAGGTTTTCGGGCACTGAAGCACACAAACTGGTGAAAAGATGATTACTGCAGAGAGCTATGGAATCTTTTAAAACATGGCAGAAGTTCAGTTCTCAGAAATGGTGTCTAATTTTAAATAAGATTGTCTAATTTTTAGTAGTAGCTTTTCTCATCACCTGATAAACCACATGCACACTGCATACTGGAATGCTGCTGGTGGATGAGTACTGAAACTTCTAATCCCACTGTGATAAAGCTGAGATCTTGATATTTAATCTCACCTTTCTTTCTGCTTTGATCATGCCTCACCAGTTTAGTTGTCACTCATCCCTACAATTGTGGTAGGAGGCCTGTATTGGTGGTTGCCCTTCTTCCCTTCCATTTCTCCATCAGAGAGTCATCCCTTATAGCACCTTGAGAATGTTGCCATATCTCCATGGCTGGATTTGCTTCTATGGTGGAAGGGCAGCTTCACTTCTCTTGCTATTTATATATTATCTTGGACTCACTTTTATCCTAATAAATTCAAGTAAGCTTGAAAGCATTGCTTCCCACTTGACCACAACTATTTGTAATAGTAACTAGAGAGTTATTTGGCAGGAATTTGGCCAAAAACAGTTTGTGCTCTCCAGAGCCACCCCTTGCCACAGCTCAGCAGCTTGAAAGGGACAGGAATCACTCTCAGTAGGCAGTTCACAAGCCATTCATAGAATGAACCCTGTGCTAGTATGTAGCCACTAAGTCTAATCGATATGATGATAATAGAATGGTCCCTTAAGCAATTATTTCCAGTTTAACCATCTGATTTTTGAACTCATTTCACTTCTTTTTTTGTCATATTACACATCTTGATATTTACTTCTTTCTATAACGCCTCTGTCATTTCCAATTAACTCTGAGTGCAAACTAAGAAATTAGTAACTTTGGAAGTAAACAGCTTTTCAGACTTTCCATTCCATTCCCCATCATCTTTGCTTGCATTCTTTTTCTTCTTCCATTTCTCATGTTCATCTCTGTTTCATTTAGTTCTTTCTCTGCTTTGCATGATTTTGTGTACTAGTTAATTTTCATATCTCTTGCATCAGTCTTTTTTTGTCTCTCTTGTCTGCATTGTCTCCCCTGGCATGACCTTCCATCCCATATTGTGGCTTTTTGGCCTGGTGTAATGAATTACCAAGTTTCCATTTCCTTCGTACCATTTTCCTTTGCTGTTTTATTATTTTCCTTTACTTTAGCTGAAGGACGACAGTACTATAATCTCCTGCTTTACGTGGGTTACTTCTCATACCTATCCTTTCTCCTCTTCTCCTGTTATTCCATAGTTGCTGTGAACAGGGTCTGGAGACACATGGATCTGGGCATTACAAGCCAGGCCCTGGAGCAGCTGAATGATGACATGCACTTTGGCCATCGATTCTTCTGCTGCAGCCTGTGCCAGCCATGGCTGGTACCTCCTTTCATCACTGAAAAGCCAGCTGGTAATTGAGCTACCCTGCTCAGTTTCAGTTTCTGAAAAGATTGAATGCATATATATGATTTCAAATCTGTAAGGATTTTCATATAGATAAAAACTTTAGAGAGGCCAGAAAGGACTCTTAGATGATTTATGCAAATCTGGTCTGTGCTCAAGGCTTGTACAGCTTCCAGAAATGCCATTAAAGAGTGAAAATAGCATATTCTGGACTCCAAAGTACAGAACAATACACTTCTCTCATTTATCCTATATTGAGCCTAATGCTCATGTTTGGCTACACTATATGGATGGATGGATGTGTAGACATCTGATATGGTTTCAAAGACGTAAAAAAATAAGGAGTCATCATTCCTCCAGTACTTTGCTTCAGTGGTTAATGATTGCAAATAGTTGCTCCAACAATTAAAGCTTAATTCAGCTTTCACATCCTGACTCTTGTGATACTTTTACCTGTCATATGAAAGATTGCTATTGTTTCTTTATTTTACTTATTTAGATTTTTTTTACCATATACATGTATACAGATGACAGGTCTTTCTGTCATGATATCATAATGTAAATTTTTTTCAGTTGCCTGTTCAGTATAAATGATTCATTAATTATTTCCAATCAATAACTTCCAGAATACACATAACCTGGAATGTTCTCTTAATGAACAAGAGGAAAAGCTAATTGTAATAGTGGAGGCAAAAAAATCTTTTCAGTTTCTAAAGATCAGTAGAATTTTGTAGTAATGATAAAAATTATAAGTAATGAAAAACATACACTTTTGAAAAGAAGTATGCGGTATATTTGCAATGATCATAAGTCAAAGGGAAAACAGTATGATCTAAAACACAGAATAAAGCTGTTTTCTTAAAATTCAGCTGATGTTCCAAACAATTTTTAAAGTATTGTCTATATATTTCAGTATATCCAGAAATACATATCCAAAAATGAATATTACTACATTTGAATTGTATGTCAGATCTGAGAGGCTAAAATTACTAATTTGCAACCATTTGGTGCATAACATGTGATGTTAGGCTAACCCTACAGGTAGTTCAGGATGTATTGTTTATAATTCTTGGGAATGTAGAGTTTTATGAAGCTGCTTTAGAGAACTAAAATTAAATCTAGTTCAAAGTGCATACTTTAACTAAGACGTATAGAATTCTGGACACACTAGAAATTCGTAATTTACACTGAGGTAATTGAAAATACAGAGTTATCTGACCAGAATTACCTGGGAATCAATGAAGATAAAAGGCCCTAAAAGTCTCAACCTAGTCAGAAATTTGGGAGTCAAAATTAGGGGCTACATTTCCATATGGAAATAGAAAACAGTGCTAGGATTACAGTGGTCCTCTACAAAATTACTCAGCTCTCTGGCATTATTATTGACATTTGCAAAAGAGTACAGCTGGTCTTGCTGAAGGGACTTTAGACTGCTACTAGTCTCTTTTAATAGAATAAACATTGCTTAAATGAAGATGTGCACACAAATAAGTAAAAAATGAGCTCTGTCTCTTCCCTACTGTAATCCCATTGTAGACCGAGTACATCACTGATTAATATGACCTGATGCAGACAAAAGAGAGATCCATAAAACAGTAAAATTAAGATAGACATCAGGAGCAGGCTCAGGACCAATATTCAGCACCCCAGGCAAGACCTCTGTCTTGTTAATATGTGAGCAAGACTTTACTGAAGCTGATATGCTCTCTGGGAAATATACTGCCTTGTCACAATTTTTTTCCTGTATAAAAATAAGGGAAGTGGGAACCAGTGGATGGATGCCTGTATGGCTGAAAATGTAAAACTAACATACATGAAATTGGAAAATTGCTTTGCTCTTTAGTGAAAAGCAGGATTGTAGTGGTACAACAGAAGTGGAAAAAACCAAAATGATTGTATGAGGCATAGGCTGTCTCAGGTAGCTAATTTAATCTTAATATGATCCATAGACATCTGTCAAGCCACTAACATTGGAAACAGAGGCAAGCTCTAAAAAATCCACTGTAGAGTAAACAGCTGGCTTACATGACATTGCTTCAAACACATAAAATGAAGTAAAATGTAACCAGATAAATGAAATGGATGGATTAGGAACAAGGAAAAATCTTGCTTCCTGACAGCTGAGAAAAGCATAGGCTTGAGGCAAATAAGATAAAATGGAAAATAAAATTCAATGGGAAGTAAGGCATTTTGTTAACACCAAGAGTATTTCTCCTCCAGCAGAAACATTAAGGCAAACCCCAGATAAAAGTATGTTTTTTAAAATGGGTACTCTGGTAAGATTCAGAACGGGTCTGTAAAACCTCCATTAAACAAAACACATACAATATCCTGAAGCTTTTTTCATATAGTCAAGTGAAAAAGCAGACAAAATATTGAATAGAATAGCATGGCTCGGGAACTGAATCCAAGGAGTGTATTAAAAAATCACTAATTTGGAGCTCCATGTGTCTAATTTACTAAATTTCCATCCCATGCTGATTATGTTTACTTCCATGCCCTCATATGAGCTGAGATTTTCCTATTTCATCATTCTTTTGAGAAAACAGAATATCTATCTTTGTGTTTTAAATGTACCATGAAATTTCTTTGATTTCTTTTACATTTTACTTTGAAATAAGTTATGAAGCAGACCTGAAAACAAACCCAGTCACCAGGACACACTATTCAATAAAAAAATGTTCAATTTTACTAATTTGTTTCAAAAAGTAAGCCTGGAAACCAAAGCCTATGTAACTTCATTAATTCAGGGGACAGGTAAGTTTTGTGGTACACCCTCATTTGTTTTCACTCTGACATTATGTTAACCCTTTGTTCTTGCATAGGTTTGAAATTTATTTACTTTGAAGTTGCCTGCTACTCTTTCAGTCACAGGTTTGTGTGCATAAAACCTTGCCTGTTTATTCCAGTTGTTTAACCTAATAACAGGTATTGCTTTACCCCATTGCAAAATGTCTCTGTCATTTTGTAACTTTTGAGTGTTTTATTCACTACTTTTAATAACCTTCTTTTAAGATAGTGCTCCATGTGTAATATAGCAGGAATTCATGTCAGCAGTTTAGTACTACTGTATAGCAATAATTCGGTAGGGTTGCAAAAGAATGTAATATTAAAGCATGAAGTCCTTGCTTCTAATACTGACTGCTCTTTAAAGATTTTACAATAGCAAATTTACTTGGACATCTGCAGTGGATGTCATCCTACAGCATTGCTACCCCGAGCTCCTAAAAAGCAAAGGAGTTCTGGCAGACGAACTGTCAATAGTTTTCTACGATGCAGTTTATTAAATAATAGCTAAAACAAAAGTAAATCTTTAGAGACCTAAAATCTTTACACTGGAGTCTACATCTCATCTAAAATCATTCTCTTGGGTCTGTAACTTAAATTTTTTGAAGACAAAACAAAAATTATACAGTATACCACAGGAAAATACTATCTGTTAAAATTAAATTAAGATTGAAAGTATATTTTTGTAATTAATCTGTTAAAGAATATGACAGATACGTTGTAATTATGTGAAAGGTAACATTAGAAAACCCCAAATCTCAGAAGTAAAATTACTCTTAAGTGCACAGTTGTTACCTACTCTGACATGGATTAACGTTAGCAAGGGGAAAATGTTTCTAAACTCCATTGTTTCATTAAATTAATTTAATCTATCTCATAACTATCTGCAACAAATGTAAACAATTGATTAAAGATATTATATGTTGTTCTTACATGGAAGATTTATAGAGCTCAGATGCTTTATAGAGCATTGATATAACGATTTTCTTCCTTGCATAAATTTTGGTTTTAGATTTACATTTTTCCTAGATATATATTAATTAAGAACTTTTAACGGAATACAAACAATTGAGAGTAGTGCCCAATGCCAGAACCAGAGGCCATGGTCACAAACAGAAACCTAAGAGGTTCCCTCTGAATGTCAGGAAACACTTCTTTCTGTGACGATGACTGAGCACTAGCACAGGCTGCCCAGCGAGATTGTTGTGGAGTCTCCATCCTTAAAGATATGCAAAAGGCATCTGAACATGGTCCTGGGCAATGGGTCCTGCACGGCCTTGATTGAGCAGGGAGGTTGGACCAGATACCCTCCAGATGTTCTTCCCTACCTCAACCAGTCAGCAAATCTCTGATTTTGTGAAATCACACACAAAATACCAATTCCTTTGCTTCATTAAAAAAAAAAAAAAAAGAACAAAAAAACAAAACCCAAAAACAAACCAACAACAAAAAAAAGTACCAAAACCACACCAAAAAAGCAAACACCAAAAACAAACAAAAAAGAACTTTGTGATTTCTTATAATTGAATTCACTCTGGGTCATGGTAACTCAGAAATAATAATCACTGAAATTAAAAATAGAGGAAAACAACAGTAATGGAGAAATTCTGTATGCAAGAGTCAAAATTATTCTACTACTTAAACCAGAGTGAAAATATACACTAAAATAGTGATATAGTGGGGTTGTTATTTATGTTTCCATATACTAGAGGATCTGAGTTCTCAGGCATCTATTTACATGATGTAGAGGACATTGTTCCCTCCAATATAAATACAGGTTTAGGGCATCTAGTCCAACTGTTTTAGCCTTAAGTGAACTAAACAACTTTAGGCAAACAACTTGGATAATGACAAAAATCATGACTGATATTGCTATAACTAGATAGAGGTTATGTTAAGAAAAAGCAGTTAGATACTATACCTATGTATGTATAGCATGTAGGTATGTATGTATTTTTATATGTATAATACGTATGTATAATACATTTGCAGAAACATATATATTCTCCTTTACTATGACTATGTAAATTTACTTTCCAAGGATCCTAATGAAATCTGAGACACTTCAAGTAAGAAAATAAATAAATATATATATATATAAGGTTATAAGA